>NW_017729031.1:26589857-26594429 GCF_001723915.1 Gavialis gangeticus
AAAAAAAAATTTTTGGGGGGGGGGGGGGGGGGGGGGGAGATGACCCAAACGTCTGGGAAGCGTAATCTCAAAAGGTTCCAAAAAAGACTATTTTTTCCTTCAAAAAAAACTGAGAGAACTTTTTGAAAATGTTGCCTCTTCATTTTGTATTTCTTCTACAAGAACTTCATGTCTTTCACAATCCCCCCTCCAGCCCCAGAACTCAGCATTTTCCTGCTATAATAAAATAGTTTTTTCATCAAAAAAATTAAGTGATTAATTTTGACCTGCTTTATTCACTGAATTATGAAATGATACTAAAGTCAAAACTGTCCAGTTTAAGTTAAAGACGACATCTCAGGGTCCAGTTCAAGACAACATCTCAGGGTGAGGTTACACTTTACAATCAGACCACATTAAGGGCACTTAAAAATATAAACAATTCCACATTAAGGCTTATTAACAAATGTTAAGTGCCCTGTAAGTGACTTAAAGTTATGCCATTTCAAGTGAGATTATCTTTGAGCTGTGCTACTCAGCTCCAATTAAGTTAACTTCCGGCTGTTCACCTGAGATAAAACTACCAATATGAGATCCTTCAGTATCCCAGGAAGCACTGCTCCCAGGTGGGCTCTCTGTCATCCAGGACTCTATAGTCATGGAGTGACCGTTGGGGACAGCTAGACAGTAAACAAGTGGTCTGAGGGGTGAGTGGGGAAGGAGGGGAAATGTGTGAAGGGGCAAGAGATCAGAGCGAGGACAGGAGGGGGTGACAGGGATGGAGGAAAAAGAGTGGGTAGGCATGGAGCTGCCAGACTGGTGCTCCCCAGCCCCTGAATCTCCCCCTCCATCCCTGGATTGCCGCCCTTTCATCCCAATCTTTCCCCACTACCTGGATGACCCCCTCCAACACTGATTGCCCTCTGACCCCCAAATTGCCCTTGCTGCCCTATCAGCCCCTCCAACCCTGTTAGCCTGAGCAGCATCAGCAGCAGAAGGAGATGGGGCAAAGCATTTCGCCTCCCTGCCTGCTCCTAGGCTCCCTGTAGCAGCCTCATGGATCCATATCCAGGCCTCATTGGGCCCTGCAGGGGGGGATGGGGCAAGGAAGGAGGGTGATGAGCTGTTTGGTAGCTTCAGGGCCTGGTGGAGGTTAGATCCAGGTGTGGGCTGCAGGGATACTAGGTGTATTCAAAAAGGGCGAACCCCCCTCCCTGCTGCTGCCACTGCTTTCAGGCTGATTGGAGCATCAGGATGGCAGTCCAGGAGTGGAGGACTGCCAATAAAATCAGGAGGTGAGGGGGTGGTCATCTGGCAGGTGTGTGAGGAGATTGGTGTAGCAAGCTAGTGATTTGAAGGCAGGAGGAAAATTCAGGGGTAGGGAATCCAAAGGGCATGGGGGGGGATTACCCCTCCCCACTGCCTATATTGCTGCTGGAGAGCCAGGAAGCAGGGCAGGCATGGAGCAGACTTGTAGCCTTGAGCCACATCCCTGCTCATCAGCCTTTGAGCAGCAGATCAGAGCTGTGCACATTAGAGAGGTCAACCCTAAATGTGCCACTGATCACTAGTACATGCAAATATTAGCACTACCATTTCTTACAATTGGCACCTCTAAGATCTAATATGAAATCAGTTTTCTCTCTGTGTAGGTTTAGGGTAATCTTGCCTGCTTATTATCCTGCCCCTCTTGTCTTTATTGCCATTCCAAAAAAGTTACTTCAACCTGTGCATTATAAACCTGACTTCTTTACCACATACCTAGCAGAACAACTCCTCTCCAAATGAAGAGGTCATTAAATAATTGGACATCTCTTTGCATGCCATTGAAATGATTGTTCTTTAGAGTTATTACTCCCCTCTTTTCAGTTTACATAATTATCTGCTTCTTGTATTAAATGGAAAAATTGAGCAGGTTGGCAAATAGCTCAAAATGTTTTTACTAATCAGGACCTTAAGACAAACTAAACATGGTTATTAATATAATCACATTATAGCAATAAGTCTTTAGTCAACATTCAGACAGCCATAACTTTGTGAAACCAAATTTAATTATAGCTAGTTAGACATTTCCCCAACTTCCAGCTGAATTTAAGATTCTGGGACAAACAGACTTTATGCACCATCCTGAGCCAGTGCTGAAGCAGCAATCTAGGAGCTTTCACAATTCGGCAAAAAGCGCCTTGATGCCCACCTTGCTGGGGACGTCAGATCCCAGCAGTCTTTCCTGCCCAAGTGCAAGGGGGCTGGACCCAATGATCTATGGTCCCTTGCAACCTCTAACAACTATGAAACTTCCCTGGAAGAAGTGCTTCCTCTCCTTATTCTGGAAGGACAGTTTGGAGGTAAAACTAGAGCACATGGCAGAAAGGCCACACCAATAAAAAGTTACTGCACCTCTGCTGCATCCTGACTCACATAAAGGAAATGCAATCTGGGTCCTATCTCCCTCTCTGCTCATCTCCTCCAAGGAAGGAATGAGTTCAGGCTGGGCTCAACATGCCCCCACAATCTAGCACCAGCTATCTCCAGAGACATGACTCCACCCTGTGCTCCTCCTGGACCATTATAGTCCTCAGGGCAGTGATCAAAGACTCATGCAAAGCAGCCTTTCAGAAACTCAAGATCTGAACCATTGATAATTTGATTACTTTATCATGTAAATGTGACAGTATGGATATGTGGCTCATTTACTATAAAAGTCAATTCTTGAAAATATTTCTGGTCAATACCTTTGGATCAGGTGGTTAGTATAAGAAATTTAACAGAAAATAAAAACAAAAAGTTTGATTTTGCTGCTGCAAAATCCTGTTTCTTTTACCTTCTAGATCATTTCTGGCAACCTGTGCTTTTTCTGGGAAATTATGAACTATCTGTGTTCCGAGAGCAAATTTAAAGTGTTCAGAGAGCTCAAGGATGTGGAGCCATAGTACTCTGAGGCCCCTGGCACACGTCACTGAACAGCGCAATGAGATCTGTTCCCCGATCCAGATAATTATGCCGCCTGCCATGCCTTGCGTTCATGGTACGATGTGTGATTTTGGGACCCATTGACCCATCAGCTCCTAATTGTGTGATTACTACTTGCCAGTAGGGGAGACCATAATCTGGATCCTGGGCTCTTCCTGCACCTTGAAGTAGAAAGATGAGTGCCCAGTAAATGGGTGTGGTCCCGGGATTGGAACAACAAATCAGATAATTGACAGTCCCAGCTCCAGGACTGCACTGGAGCCAGTTGGAGACTCCAGCATGATCCTAACAATTAGCTGATTGTTGATTGCATCCCCAAGACCACAGCAGAGCAGGTTAGAGACTGGTGCAATCCTGAAGCTGAGACCTTTGCTGTGTAGATGGCTCTTCCTAGTGCAGTTTTTTGATGGTGTAGATGCACCCCTTATGTCACAGGTAGCTTGAACCCTTCTGTTAAGTATAGCCCTTTGACACTGCACATGAACTTAACTATGCTACTTTCTGTTACTCATGGAAATTGTGGGCTCCTATAGACATTCAGAGAGCAGCACTTCAGCGTGTTGGAGCAGACTCAATTAATCGAGTCTGCTGGAGCACAGAAATGGACATGATCCTGCAGCCTTCCATGTCACATGTGTCAGCATCCCCGTGACAGTCGACTGCATCCCCCCGCTGACTGAAAAAAATGGCGGGAGGGTGCTTTGAAATAAAATATGTTTGATAAGCTTTAATTCAAAGTGCCCTGCTGCCAGTTTCAGTGCAGGGATACATGAGGATGCTGACACACATGATGTGCAGGCTCTTTTAATTAGCATGGCTTGCTAATTAAAGAGCCCGGTGCCGCATCACAGAGCATGTGTAAAAATGCCCTGTGTGGCTACAGAATTGCAGGTTGAACTGAACAGATCTCCACAAGTAGTTCAGAAACACTAAACATTTTAATGTTTTTAACTTACGCAATAAAGAGCTAGAAGCTAAATGTATGCATCTAAGAAAAGACAGGCATCTACAATAATAAACAAAATAAAGGCAATGGGTACTCAGCTTCACACTATTCAAAATACTCTGGCACATAAGAACATAAGCATTAGGCCTGTGTGAAGCAGCTAGTATTCGCTTTGGATTCAGCTGATTCGGGGGACAGTGATTTGATTTGGTGATTTGAATCACTGTCCTGAAACAATTCAGCCAAATCTCTGAATCACCCAGGCTCATCCCCTGCCTGCTCTCCCAGCCCAGCAATAGCTGCCCCGCCTGCCCCAGCGCTCCTGGCACTTGGGGGAAAAAAAGCCCCGACTCACCAGGTGCTGATGGGCAGGGGAATGATCCCCGCTGCCTGCCACTGCCCCACATTGCATGGGGGGCTCTGCATGAGCCCCCAGACATGCCCCCCCATGGCTGCCCCACCCAGCCCACTTCTGGCCCTTTAAGGAAAAAAAGAGGAAAAACCCTAGACTCACACTTCCTGCAGGCAGGGGGGATCCCCACTGCCTTGCCCATGTGGGGGGCTCTTCCATGAACCCCCCGAAGCCCCAAGGCTGCTGCAGGAGCAGTGAATCCTGGGGGTTTTCTTGGGTTTTTTTTCTTAAATGATTAGAGTGGGGCTAGGCGGGGCAACCATGG
>NW_017729031.1:26594761-26599792 GCF_001723915.1 Gavialis gangeticus
TTCAGCTCCCCCTCCCCCACCCCTACTTTACTTGCCAGCTCTGAGCCTGGCTGCAGCTCCCTGCTGCAGCCACCAGGGACTGTCTGAATCAAAGCTCTCCAACTCTTTTCTGAAGATTTGGAGAGTTCTAAATCGATTCAGACGTTTTAATTGGTCTCCTGATTCAATTCGGATTCAGAGATTCAGCCACCGAATTGGGCCAAATCTCCTCTGAATCAAATCACCACCTGAAGTTTCGCACAGCCCTAATAAGCATCATAGTCAGAGCAACAGTCAACCGAGCCAGCATCCTGTTTCCAACAGTGGCAGAACTGCAAGCTTTAGTGGGAAAGCACTGCACCGGGTATATCTAGAGTCATGTACTGTATCCTCTGTTCATTAACCTTCTAGGCATCAAGACTGCCAACTCAAGACTTTCTTTTTTTTCTTAACTGACAATTTGAAAGCTGTTATTGATATCCAAACTTTTTTTTTTTTTTTACAGATATGTTTTACATAGCGTAAATGCAACACTTCTGCTAGGCTGCGTTGAAATGTAGGGGTTTAACACCAACCATACTAAAAAACAGTGTCATTATCAATAAAAAGTTTGCAGCCCATTAAAAAAAATCCTTTGGTTGCCAACAGCAATGGTTTTATACTGTGCTGCCCCCACCCTGCTCAACCCCATACCCGATGCCCTCCACCACAACCTATAGCATACTGCCCCTTCACTGCTTTACCCTCACTGGCCCAGGCCCCACAAAGAAGAACTATGGTCTGCCTACCTGTGACCCTGCAGTGTTAGAGGTAAGCAGCAGCATACAGCTAGGGTAGAGGGGGCTGTGGAGGTCCTGGTGGGCTATCAAGTCCTGAGAGAACTGCACTGCCGCTCAGAGACCCTGTAGAACTTCCCCGCTCTCTGCCAATCCAGACTTGCCTCCATCTTTTTTATTCTGTTTTTTTAAACAAAATTTACAGCCAGGCACTTTTCACCTACTTTTTATGGCCTGTCCCTAATTTTGTGGACAGTTGGCAACCCAGCCAGGCATCCATCATCGTTGGCCCGGAGATGCCAAAGGAAACATCTCCAACTGTTCTGGCACACATTGTCTGATATAGGCAATGTGCCAATATCTTGCATCACAGAAATTAACTACTCACAAATAATCACCATCTGTATTCTATGCATCTGATCTAAAGCTCAGTAAAGCCAATGGTGATCTGCCCATTGACCTCAATGGACTTCTGTAGTTTCTTTTTGAAGACCAAACATTTACATTTAGTGTGCAATGCATTTTTATTCTTTTGTAGCCCTATATGAATCCTAAGACTTCATGAATCCTCAGCAAACATACTGTGCAAGTCCCTCCAAAGCTGTTTATGAAAGGCAGTACTATTTCACTGCAGCAGTGCTTATAAAAATATTAACATACTAAGATACTGCAGGTTCCCTCACTTATACTACATTAATTCTTCAGAATGCCATTACCACTGAATCAACTATGCCCCTTATAGTTTTCATAAATTAGCCACTTATAACAAGTACCACTCAGACCTTATTGTTGCACATCCAAACTACAATACCGGTAAGGTCACTGAGAATGAAGTGCTTTATTAAAACTGATAGTTCATCTGCTTTTGCAGGTTTGGTTCCAGGAACTTTTCCACTCACTTCATGTTAATGGCCTCAAAAAAATAAACTGTTTCTAAATTGAAAAATATTTTCCATTTGTGTGTGAACTATACACAGAGAAGTACAAAACCTTACGTATTAGTCACAGTAGCAAGATTATTTTTGTTCCCTTCAGATCAAGTTTATTAAAAATAAAGTACTTTTCAAGTTGACTGAAGATGGATTAAAGGCACATTTTGGCTGCTGAAGTAAAAATTGAGTCATTTTTTTCTCATATCTATCATACAAGAGCTTGGACTCTGAAACAGTATAGCATTATGAAGGTCTAGTTCCTGATGTCTTTTGTATGAATCACAGTTCCTGCTCTACTCAAGGAATGGCTCTATTATGAGACAGGTGCTGGCAATGAAGGAGGATGCACAAGCAGTTTTATTTTGATTTCTCCATTTTTGAAAACCCTGGTGTATTCCATGCGGGTGGAGAAACAATGACTATTTATGCCCTTTCACAAGGCTTCATGCTTTGCACTAGTATATGACTAACAGAAATCCTTCAAGATAGATGGCAGTAATAGATGTGTTTTGTTAACAGCCTATTTTTGCGGAACTCAGTTGTAGGATTCTCTACCACAGTCCCTCCCCAATCACACACAGTCCTTAACATTTTCCCCAAGACACCACATCAGTACTAGTTTTCGCAGTCCCACTATTTTCTGCCATTCACAGAGCTCTTCCTCAGTTCCCTTGCATCAACCAGCCACCCTGGCATGTCCTACTGGAATCCCTCCATGCTCTTCTCACCAGGAACTACCTGCTAAATGTCTCTTCATCATCCTCTAGGACTTCATATCTCCAGCTTAGCTAAATCAGCAAGTAATCCCCTCCACTGATGCCCAGGCTTTCACACCTGTCCAATAGGGCCATGCAAAATGGCACTGTTCTGTTTTGCCTTGAGTTTTGAGAGTTTGAGGGAACAGCGTTCTGTTTCGAATTTCATTTTGATTTGAAACAGCTGTTCCAGTCCATCAAAACAGAAAGGCTGTTTAAAAGCTGTTTTGACATTTCACTGGGGGTGGTAATCAGTGCAGCTGGGATGACTTCCCATCCCCCCATGCTAGATCACACTGGGGGCAGGAGTCTGGGCTGACTCCCCATCCCTAGCGCTAGATCATGCCGGGAATGGAGTGTCAGCCCAGCTAGTCTGGCTTCCAGCACAATCTAGGGCTGGGGATGGGGAGTCAGCCCAGGTGGGCTGACTTCCCTTCCCCAGTGCTATGGTTGAAATGTTTCAACTTTCGAAACATTTCAACTAACGTCATTTTGTTTCAAGGCTATTTTAACAGCCTTTGTTTCACTTCAATTTTGCTGTTTTGACCTCGAAATGAGTCAAAACAGTGTCAAAATCAAACAGCTGGTGAAATTTTGCACAGCCCTACTGTCAAGCCTAGTGAACCTTCACAGCAAAGCACTTTGTGCAGTTCTCCTATACTCCTTCCCTTATCTGGTCAGCTAGCTCCTTGGCATGGGATAGTCATCAAGCTGATTTACTTGCTGTTTTCCCTCATTTCAGCCTTTTTCCAGCCCTGGTAGGTCTACATGCATTTTCCTCTGCTGCTCTCCCTGTCATCAGTATTCTTCAGGAAATACCAGCACTGTCAAAGGAACTTGTATCAAATGCCAGGTAGGAGATTCCACCCAGAAGTCCTACAAACCTCCTAATGCCTTTCCTTTCTATTAGGCACACCTGCCGCCATGCCCCATTAGATCCTGATGATATGCACCTGGTCCATCACTGGGCAACTGAACCTGCCTTATTTAAGGGGTCTACGAACTCTGTGTTGCCTATATGGACCCAGGTGCTTTTCTTTTCAGTGGGATTACTGATATATGCAAGGCCAATTCATGTGTATAAGGATTTTCAAGACATTAAGCCCATTATTTGACAAATATACTTCTATTAAAATGCTATAAACACCAGGCTTTCAAGAAATCTTATCCGTTGATGCTTCCAATAACAACAACAACGACAACAACAGCAGCAGCATAAGTAGAATTGGTTATTATTAAATACTCTATACTTTCCATATTATAAACAGATCTATTCCACGGTTCCTCTAAAGCCAGAACTCCTTCCAGTGATTCAACTGAGATCATGCCAGTGACAGATCTGCAACATTGTCACAATTAATTTCTACTTTCAGTATCTCAAGAATGAAAAAAGTGACAAATATTTTAACTAAAGGAAAAAGGGCAAGGTCACAAAGAAAAAAATTTTTACAAACTCTTTTTAGATTCTGGAAAGTAAAAATGTTCAGAAAATACCAAAAGAGATTATATCTCAATTTATTATAAAAATACCCATGAACCAGGGAAGATATTTTTCTGTCTTGTTGCAATATAGATAGATGTGAAATCTGCAAAATACTTTTATAAGTGTGGAAATTATGATTTTTGGGCTAGGGATACCTTCAGAATTTAATCTTTAACTTCCTTTCAGCCAACAATACTGTAACTATCCACCCAAAGTTATATAAAGAAATAGTCACAAAAATAAAGTGTTTAGCACTCAGTGGAGCAATACCAGAAATCTACCAAATGAAAAGTACCTCAAAACCTGTTCTAAGGAAAAGCATGAAAATCAGTTTGGACTGGGTGAAGGGTCTCGAGTCAGACAAACTTTGAAATCTTGAAAAAAGGATTTGGAAAAGGAATACAAAGACAGCCACGCATTCAGTATGCCATATGTAGCCCAACTCTCGGGAGAACGATTGGGACTAGCTACTACCTATCTAAATTTGCCAATCTAAAGTTTAGTTAAAGATATATATAGCCATTACATTTCAATGGACCTAACCAATGTTAAGTCAGCTTAAATGACCAGTCATGCAGGTATTCAGAGCGGTTAAAATCAGGCACAAAATGGCACCCCCAATCTAAGTTAGTTCACCCAAGTAGATCTAACTTAGATTGCGATTGGGATCTAGGAAAGGGTTAATCCAATCTCACAAATGCCTGTGCACATTCAGTGCAGCCTCAGGGCTGGAAAAGCCCAGCTGCTCATTCCAGCCCTGGAGTTGTGTTAATCACACCCCACTGGCCTATTTTTGGGCACCCTGACTAGGCAACTCCCTCACCTTCCTGCAGAGCCAACAACCTGCTCGCACTCCCAGGTGCTACCCACCCCTCTCTCTACCCCAGTATACTTACACCACCTTACTTAAAATACGCTCCCCACACCTAGAGCACATGCAGTGAATGCTTGTTTGCACCTGAATGCCACATCCACACGAGCAGGGGCGTGCATTTGCAGCATTACAAATAGTAGTGGCACAAATTTGTGCTCCAGTCCACACCCCTGATCACGTGACTTGCAGTGGCACACATCGTCGTTCTGCTCCATGTGCTGCAGCGGGGCCT
>NW_017729031.1:26604792-26605598 GCF_001723915.1 Gavialis gangeticus
CACGAGCAGGGGCGTGCATTTGCAGCATTACAAATAGTAGTGGCACAAATTTGTGCTCCAGTCCACACCCCTGATCACGTGACTTGCAGTGGCACACATCGTCGTTCTGCTCCATGTGCTGCAGCGAGGCCTGTGGGGCTCAGCAGGCATCCCACACACTGAGGCACCCTGTGCCCCAGCCAGCCTTGGAGTGACACATGGAGACACATTTCTGCATGCTCCAAAGCCTCTGCACTGATGCACCCTGCATCCTAGCCAGCCACTCCCCAGAGTGCCTTGAGATTGAGGAGCAGGCAGCCCTGGGCTGGCTGCTCCCCTGTCTCTGCATGCATCAGTGCAAGGGCTCAGCTGCAGAGCCCCTGCACTGAGGCACACGAAACCCCCATCTTGAAGCACACTGCAGCAAATCCCAGTAGCAAATTTTGCCCCCATGATGCTAATTAGCAGTGCTGTGCATAGTTTGAGGTGCAACAAGTCTCAAACTGGCCTAAGATATTAAATGTGTGGGTTTACATTCTTTCTTCTTGATGCACTTGTATAAATCAGTAAATCATACTTGGCTTTGAAGAAGCTGTCTTGACTCACTGCGGGTTCATACTGCTCCCAAGCTCCAAAAGAAAATTTAGCAGCAGGAGACAAACAAAGCCAGATTTGGATTTTAGGTCATTGCATTATGAAACCTGGGCAAATTTCTAAAATTTGGATCTGGACACATTGAAAACTGAAAAGAGAAATGTTGATATTAATTTGCTTAATTCTGTCTCTTAGAAAATTTGCTGGGGTTTTTTTTTTGGTTTTTTTCTCTC
>NW_017729031.1:26610598-26618192 GCF_001723915.1 Gavialis gangeticus
CAGGGGTGGGAGCCACGTTAACGCGGTCCTGGCTGCCGTTTTCTCGGGGCAAAGCCCCCAGCCCAGAGCTATTTTGTTCACTGGTTCACAGTTCAAAAAACTTTTCAATGGCAACCATCCTGTTCCATAAACAGTTATGCATATGCCATCACAATCTCATAGACTTCAATGGAAGCATCACCACATTAAAGCTAAAGATATGTTCAAATGGTTGCAGGATTAGGGACCTTCAATTTCCGTGCCTTAATATCTGAAGTCTATAGAAAGGAAAAGTAAATGTGTAAAATCTTAAGCAGCCTACAATGGCATAAGGACTGAGTTTGATATCATAGGGCATTTATAGATGTGCTCCGGGGCCGTGCTCAGCTCCAAGAGCCATGCTAATTAAAGCATTACATGTATCAGCATCCTGCACTGAAAGATGTCAATGAGGTGCTTTGAGCTAAAGCTCATCCAACAAGCTTTATTTTAACGCACCGCATGGCCATTTTTCAGCACGGGCACGCTGATACATATGGCTCTGGAGGCTGCTGGAGCATGTTAATTTCCACGCTCTGGCAGACTCAATTAATCGAGTCTGCTCCAACGTGCTGTAATTATATTATCCCTAAACGTGTATAGGACCCCATAGAGTCATACAGAAGTAGGGCTAGAAGGGACCTCAAGAGGTCATCTAGTCTAACCCCTGCCTGAGGCAGGATCATCCCTATCCAAACCATCCCATACAACCATAATCTAAATGCTACATAAGACTACCTTCAACCTTGACATAACAGACCTAGTACCTTAACCTCCCACAGGTACAGCAGGGGAATCATGGCAGCCACTGACCTACTGAAGTCCAAGACCAAAGTTTAGCCAGAATGTCACCCTTAAACTCAGTAGGAGGTCTGTTTCCTTCTCTTCATATGTTGGTGCAATGTTTATTGGTTTACTGCAGTGGCATATGGATGCATACATGAAAAGAATTTTTAGGCACTAATCCTGCTCCTTTTTCTCATACAAAGTCTTGTCATTGTAGTGAAATACCTGGAAGTGTTTATACTTAGGAGGAGACCTCCATTAGCATCAGTGGAGCAATACTAATTTATGCCAGCTGAGGATCTGGCCTAACCTGTTTATTTTGAGGCATATTATTAGAGAAGCACTGACAAATAAGCACTTCTTCATCAGCTTTGTCTCTTTGTTCATTGTAGTAATTCACTGACGCCAAAATGGTAATACTGTTTGAAAACTTCACCCATTAAATTCACAGAAGAGAATGCACTGCTCTTAAGGAAATGCCTAAGCCATCCTTGAATCCTACCCATAAGTGTGAGCAAAGAGCATATGAACAATAGTTGACAAAGATTATATTTATGAATAGTGCTGAACAACACCTGTCTTTTCCAAAAAGTAAAGCATGTTCTCACTCTCGATATAATAGAGGCAAATCCTGAGTTTTTGAGAGAATACACATCTTCATCATTTCAAACAGCAGGATATCATATAAATAGAATCAGATTATTATTTGTATTATGATACCACCTGAGGCCCACAACAAAGACCAAGGCCCTTTGGGGACCAAACGCTGCAGAAACACAGGTAAGAAACAGGCCCTTTTTCCTAAGTGCTTACAACGAAAATCAAATCAGACAGACAAAGGGAAAGTGGGGGAAGGGAAGGAAGTGTGAACAATATGATCATCCATAAATGCTATGTTAATGCTTCAGGTTTGGAAGCGGTTGCACTGATTTGGGGTCATTCCAGAATTACACACTGATTAGGAGAGAGTAAACAACTCAGAGCAATTGTATTTTCCAAAATTATAATCATTGCCGCTTATATTTGTACAATATCTACACTTGCTCTTTCATTTTATTCATTTTTCATCTGCTGTATAAATTACAGATTTTTTCAAGGCATTAATCTCTTTTCTAACTACCACAACAAAATCTACCACACAGTCCAGTATGAAAGCAGCAAGGTTAGTGAAACATGTTAATAGCGTTCATTGGACCCACTTGTGCAGGTAGAGATGCCAGACAAGCTTTGTGGAACCAAGAGTCCATCATCAGGTCTGGTAAGTTTTTATCTTGGACTTTAATATCTTCTTTTCCAGACATGATAGAAGGCACCTGATCAGTTTTAAAATCTGAGCTTTGTCTGTTAGGATCGAGAAACCACATTGTGTGATCTACTACAACTATCTGGATGCCTAAAACTTTCGTAAGAAGAAAGGAATTTAAAGACATTTCTGGGGCCCAAAAGCTATCAAGGAAGACTAAGAAATCTTCTGGCCACATAGATGGTGTCTGTGACATCAGATGCCTCTGAGATTCATGGGATGGGTGCAGAATTTAAACTTAATTTTACTTTTTAACACATACCCAAAATAAGCTAAGCAAGTATAGTAATAATTAGGAAGGGTGCAATAGCATGTCTAAATTAAATTTAATATACCAGTTAAGAAACTTGATAATGCTGTATCTTAATTTGTAATATGTTTAAATACCCATGCTACTAGATTTTATATATATCTGCAGACAAAGCAGTTACATAAAGCCAAAGAACAAAAAAATCTAATAGTCTTGTTCCTATTTTGGGTTGGCCTCCCTTGCCCACCATGTTCTGGTTGTCAGCCCCTGAGAATCCTCTGTTCCAGTAGCAAGTCACTGCTAAATTAGAACAGAAACTGCAATTTTGGAGAGACATCAATCAACAGAGTAACTTCTGAGGCAGATAATGGTCATGAACCATTTGCAGAGGCTTCTCATTCAGCATTTCTGCTGTTGATTTAAACAGGAGGTGAAGGAGAACAGGTGACATTATCTATAGTGACACTACTGCAGTGAGCTTGTTTCTGATTGTCCACACTGGGTACGTCTACATGTTGCCATATGGCGATGTTGCTATAGCACCATCATTTAGTACTTCCTTAGCATTCCAGCTGAACAGGAAACATTACTTTCTGACTAACCCTTGTACATGGGTGGATGCAGAGGGGGTGCAGTCGCACCTCCCTTTGAACTTTGCTCCACCTAACTTCAAATCCAACTTTCATTTCTGCCCAGGAAAACCTTTACAGGAAGTACTTTCAGTCACCCCAAAGGCTTTCCTACCTTTTGGAAGTACTAAAGCATGGCACAGTAACCGCCCATACTGCACCATGCATGCGGCGCACTGTTAGATTTTGCCGTTATGTCACCATAATGGCACGCTAAGATGCGGGAGTGCACCGCTATAGAAATGTAGCTGCCAGTCATGTGTAGACCCACATGATCGCTACATCACCTCAGCACACCATATGGCAACAGAGAGCAGATTTAGGTTAGACATCAGGAAAAACTTCTTCATGGTAAGGGGTGCCAGAATCTAGAATAGGCTTCCAAGGGAGGCGGTGCTCTCCCGCACCTTGGGGGTCTTCAACAGAAGGCTAGACATGCACCTGGCTGGGGTTGTCTGACCCCAGCGCTCTTTCCTGGGGGTCAGGCTCGATGATCTGCTGAGTCCCCTCTCAACCCAAACATCTATGAATCTATAAAAGGTAGTGCATCACTAGGGCAATGTGTAGACATGCCCATTGATTCCTAATCATGTAGCACATCTCTAGGTAAAAAATGTAAAACAGAGCAAAATGTTTGTATAAACACAGTAACAGGAAAGTGTGAACTGTTTGGGAAACTGTGTGCGCACAGTACCTGTTACTTAAAGTAAAAACATTGCTATGAATGTCAAAGCTACGCAGGGCCAAAGCCATACCTGCTTAAGTTTATAGAAAGCTGTGGCTTACAGCAGGGATGAATTTGGCCCAATGAATTTTAGCACATGAATCAATGCTACCTCTTCCAGAAAGGACCTGAAAGAGTGCTGCTGATCCATAGATTCTGTCTGGTCCTAATCACTGGTTCAAAACTGCAATTACTGCAAATGTAGCATTATATAGAAGTTGAGGGTAACATGTTGATCATGGCATATGCAAATGCTATGCATTGCTTTTAACAGAGGACAAAGTTTTTGGCTTTTCATCCAACAGAAAACAAAAACAACGTGGAAACTTATTTTAAAACAGTGAAATGAATATTAAAATGCCCCTTTTGTGTTTCCAGTCTATTCAGTAGTAGCTACTGATAGGATTTAGTGATTAAATCTATTAATATTCTCTACTGATTTCTCAAATGGACTTTTTGGGGGGAGGTTGGTTTGTTGTTGGGTTTTTGTTTTGTTTTTTTACCTTCTTGTGTGCTTTCTATAGGAGAACCATAAAAGTGTTCCATCAAGCACATTTTTGCTTTACACGCACATGATTATGGTTACTTAATTCCCTGTATAATCACTTCTAGGTTCAGCACTCTGAAAAATGGAAGAGTAAGAAGAAAATGCAGGCAAGGCCACTTCAACTCACAGTAAATGCCCAGCAATACAGGTGATAGGAAGAATGAATGGGTTCTATACCAACCTTGCAGTATCCCAGATTAACATACACACCTTCTTAAAAGCTTGCAACAGAAAGTAAGATTTTATGAGCACTGCTCAGGAGATGCATAATATTTACTAGAATTTTAAATCAATTAAAGCTGCTCCGCAGTAGCTCTTCTAATGCACAAAAACCCATGTGTACAGCAAAAGGAAACATGGGAAATAAAGTAGAAATCTATTTGGGTTCAATTAATAATAGAAAAGAATTGCATTAACTCATCAGAAGGGACTCTACATTTTATATAGCACCCAGCATAAATGGGGTCTCAATACTGACTGGTGATACCATAACCTAATATACAAGGATAATAATGATCATGGATTTTAACTTGTCCATTGTTTCAAGATAAAGGCACTAATTAAATAACTTCAGTAATCAGTTGTTTCTATGCAAGAAACCACACATTCTTCCTTTCCTCTGACTCTTGAATAGCAACCTTGATTGTGTTAGTCAGCTATGGTGAGGAGTAAGGGAAGAGGCAAGTCCTAATTCCACTCAAGTTTTGAGGCAGGAATCAAATACTGTTCTGTACCTGAAAAGGGCCTTTCATATTTGTGGCTGGATGCACATTTTAATAAACATGATAACTACAATGACTTTTGCAATTATATTTTTTCCTCAGCTTAACAAGAAACATTACTTTCTGACTAACCCTTATGAATGGGTAGATGTGGGCAGGGGGGGTAGAGTTTCATCCCCCTTTGAATTTTGTTCCACCCAAACTTCAAATCCAGTTTTCATTTCTACCCAGGAGAACTTTTACAATCTTTTCCCCAATGCCTGATGAAGGGCGTTTGTGCCCAAAAGTTTGCAATTAAGATTTTTGCAAAAAAAAAAAAAAAATTGGTTGGTCTAATAAAATATATTACCTCTACTATGAGTCCCGATTGCCTTTTGACAGTGACAAAATGCCATTTTTATTCAGGCAGCAGTGAGGAAGTAAGTTGATTTTATGGCTTATTATAAAACTACCAGATTCCTGCTAATCTCTAGCTAAAAACCTTAACTCAGATGTAGAAATGACTGACACTGAAATATTGGAGGCACTATCGAGATGCTCAGCAAGGCTACATTTTGTTTTACGATTCTGAATAAGAGATGTACGTTCAGCTATAATTCCAACAGAACCAATTAAACAATAACTTCTGACTATTTTTGCCTAGTTTGTTGTGTTTTTTAAATTTGATGTATATTCTAGCAAATCAGTGCACTTTCCAGTAAATTTATACTGGTTTTCACCTTGATCTTAAACTGAATAATATTAATACTAGACCTCTAGCATATTAGTGATGCTTCTAGTTTCTGTTTAAGTGGAGAAAAACGTACTGTGTTAAACGTACTGTGATGATATGCCATGCTGCCTGCACCCCGCTTTTCAAAATCCTAGACCCATCCATGTCCTCGTACATACACATGTTGAAAGTTACAGAAATTATATCCATCATATACTACAATTCATCGTACCTATGGTTAAACTGCTTAGGACATGTTTTCTGTAGAATTAACAATTAATAATGGGTCACCACTATAAATCGACAGACTTTACTAGCAGTATGACTCAAAGGTAATGTTTATTAGAGGTTTACATTTTTAAGATGACTTGAATCCTCTACTAATCTGCCAGCTGATTGGTATGAATTAGGCAGGTTTTGATTTAAATGAAGATCAGGCTGATCAATCAGAGGTGAAGATGATATTAAACAGTAATTACTGTAACAAATTGATGCCATAGATTTCTAAAGAGACTGTGCAGGGCTAAAAGACTGATTCTGCGTGTGAGGATTTAGGACATTAGTTAGTCAGGATGAGAGAGCACATGAACACATACTTTGAAACCATCATTATAACCTGACAATGTTTATTTTAATACTTGATGTCTGCTGGACTTCTAAATCACTGAGTTGCTGTATATTAATGTCATTGTGCATTTTTACCGTACATTAACAAAATGCTCTTAGTTTCAAATCAAGGGCTTGATCCTGCACGAAATTACTTTACTTTTGAAATGAATTTCACCTCCATGACTTCAAGGGCATATGAACAAAGCTGCTAACATGGGTATTTCTGGATCCTCGCTCTTAATTTTTAAATTTATGCTCTTGCTACTTTTATGTATTTTAAACATTTTTTATTTTTTATCCCTTTCAAGTTGAGCTCCTCAGGCAAGGCACTGTTTGCCAACACTTTTGAAACAACATGCACATTAACAAAAAAACAAACAAACCTGATTTGTATTAAAAAACTGAAACACAATGAATCAAAACAAGCCAAAAAGTATTTTTCCAAAGATCAAAATGATGGGGAAATGCTGTCATTAAAAAAAAGGTACAAGCAAGGCAGGGAGGTGGGCAGGGGGAGGGCTTTGGGGGAAGAGAAACAAAGCCAGAAGCAGGGCTTTGGTGGAGGAGTTAGAAACAAAGCAGGGGGGAAGAGATACATTTTCTATTTTTAAAAAAAAAAAAAAAAGATAGAAAATTCTCAACCATCACTGACTCATTTGAATTTAATTTAAGCCATACCCATTTACATTACCTCCGAGTGGTCAGTCTCTGTTTTAGCTGTGAAGGAAGAGCCAGGTCTGCACTCTATGGTATTACGCCATCTCAGTGAGAACCAGGCCATCCTTGCTCTGGCTGGATCCACCAGGCCTACTCAGACACTAGTATAAGGGGAAAAGGTGACTGCTACACGAGTGATCCAAAAATACAGCTGAGGCATTCCTGAGGATAAGATAAAATGGACATATATAAGGCGTTCCCTATAACTGCCTGTTAGCAAAAGAACCAACATGTCTGCTTAACCTCAGAAATGGTTCGGGTAGCACACTTTCAAATACGTGCTTTCTTCTCAATAAAGTCTCCCTCAAGGACCACAAGCTGCCACAGTCCACGAGGCAGTCCTATGGGTACAAGCCCTACAATATCCTTCAAGGAAGGTCAATGGAAACCTTGGGCTAGGTGGAGTTGTATGTACCACTGAAGTCTTAAACCAAAATTTGATCTTTATATTGTATAGAAATAATGCGTTTAAAATGCCAGTATTTTTACCATTATAACCCATAACTTATACCGACTCAAATATACTCAACATCTCTCATCGAGGTTGGCTGATCTCATACGGCGAGCTTTAAACTAG
>NW_017729031.1:26618203-26622624 GCF_001723915.1 Gavialis gangeticus
ATCTATGAATCTATGAATCTTGTATTTTTGGTGCCCTCTCCATTATAGCTCATGTATGAAAATAACTTGTACCATCGACAACTTGGTCTGCGCCTTTTAATTTAAAAAAAAAAAAAAAAAGTAGCCAAAGTTGCAAACCATAAAGTATGATCCAGCTTCTTGACCTGTGGCAGAGTGTACTGCAAGGGAAAATAAATACTTATTTTAAATGATCAAGTACAAAGAAGATGTGGACTAAGACTCACACATAAACTTGGACATTTATTTGTTTGAATGAACATGAATGCCACACAACTGCAGTTTATATTAGCCTCAGAGATTAAAATGTCTGGGTTAAGGCCGGTAGTAGTGTGTAAGTAGGTATAACTCATTACTTTTTCACCTTCAGACATGATAAGAACCAACATATTTTACATGGTAGATGTCCTCCTTCCACTTTGTAAAAGAGGATGCTTCTTTTGAATTTTGGTAAGGACTTGCTAGAAGGTGAAGAGTGGCTAAAAATAGTTAATATTTAACTATAACATAATATATCTTTTCTTCTTTTTATGGCCCCCTTTCACATACAAGAAAGAAAGCATGAGAGGCCTGTATACAAGCCTTAGCAGAGTATATCTAAGATCAGGCAGCAAGATGAATTTCTGAGTATATGAACAAGAACAGCAAATAAAAGGGAGATTAAGAGAGCATAAGTGGCAGTCTTATGTTTGTAGGTAGAGTGCCTTGTTGAGTTGTCTATTTGCCACTCCTGTTCCAAACATACAGATGCACAGACCTATCCATCTAGGAATGTAGGTCATCTCAACAGGATCCTGGAAAATAATACTTCTAAAAACAAAGCCTGGTTTCTTAATGCAATTGAGTTGTCTGGAGGAATTTAGCTTTCTGGATGTTGCTCTAAGCAAAGCAGAAGGACCAAAAAAAAGACTTTATGTTAAAGATTTATTGATGCCCCAAGCAAGAGACAATCTGCCCTCTGGACCAGGATCCAAATTTTGAACAATCCAAATGTTGAACAATCCTTTGAACTAGCAAACTGGGAGATTATCCTGGAAAGCAGTAACTCTGAAAAAGAGGGGGTCACAGTGGACATGAGGCTCTAAATGAGCTTCAGGTATGATGCTCCAAGTACAAAAGCTAATGACATCTTCAGATATATCAACAGATAGGAGGGAACTGGAAAGGTAATTTTTTTTTCTGTTAAAAAAAAAAAAAACAACATTAAGGAGATTGGCACAAGAACACCACATGTAATTATGGTACTTACATTTTAAATAAGCATGTGCAAGAATCAAACAGCACGAAAAGCTACAAAAATAAGTTGATGGATGGAGAAAATGTCTTACAGTGAGAGATTTAAAGTTTGATCTATTTATCTGTTTGAAGATTACAGTGCATGCATACTTATACAGGGATTAAAAACTAGGTACTACAGGACTTTTTAATCTAGTGAGAAAAGGACAAGCCAAAAACCAAAGGCTCTTAGAAGCTAAGGCAAGAAATATTTAAATAGAAAATAAAAAACAAAATGAGGCAGACAAGGTCCTTTGGGAAAGTGTGATATCTTTTTAAAACCTATCACATTTACCCGAAGACCTGTGTCCTTAGACAAACATGGCTACAGCCAACACTCCCCAAGCACAAAATTAAGGACTGGGAAGTGATGAATTCTCTCTCCATGTCATCAGATCAATACTGCATACATTTCCGGTCTGTATGTGTGTGGATGTCTTTAAGAGTGTTATGTATAAATTGTTACATTGGCCCTGGGATTGCAGGAGGGAACAGCAGATCAGTAGGCTAAGGCAGCTCTTTGAATAAAACTTTATCATTTTATAAATTTAACTCCTTGATGTTTTGAGAATAGCACAGTGTGTTTTAACAAAATACAGGTATTGGGCTCCGCAGGGGTAACTAGATGATATGTAATGGTCTGTAATGTATCAAAAGTAAGTATAAATGATATAATATTGTTCTTGGGCCTGAGAGTCTATGAATCTATGCAAAAAAAACCCATGAAATTTCAAAAATATTTTTGCATTATTTTTTATTTGCCATATCCTCAAGTGTTTCTACACCATCTAAGGGTAGAAAATTATTTTACCTTTAAATGAAAGCTGGAAGTCACACATCACTGTGTGACATCAGGAGCTGGAGGTTTTAGAAAAAAAAAAACATTAAATATCATAAAAAAGTCACACTAAAAAGCATCGTTGAACACAGTGTAGAGGAGATGCATGTATACCCCAATTCAGAGCAGCGTTGTCTTAATGTCAAGTCAACCCATGCTCCTTCTCGGCTTCAAACCACAAACCCTTGCAGTCTGTGATTTTCATTTGTATTTCTACAAAATATGAGCTTAGTCATAGTACAAAAAAATCCATTACATTATTTGTGGAATGGTGCGATGGCAGGTCATGCTGCATCATTGGTGCTGGGTTGTGCATACTGAGGATATAGATGCACTGGGATTTGTGATTATCGGATGCAGGTTGGTCGGTGAGGTACATGGATAAGAAGCACCATGAGAGGAGAGGTGAGGCTCGATGAATAGCATTCAGGCAAGTACTCCAGTATTGCAAAGTGTATTGCCTGGCCTAGTTTTGTATGGTCACACTAGAAAAAGCCCAGTGTGAAAGCAGAGCTCAAATGCACAAAATAAAGCATGAACCAGCTGCAAAATTTGCATCCTTTGACCTTCCCAATGAGTTTAATGACAGGTGTTTGGGACTATAACTGAAAGTCTTGTTTATCAAGCAGTTTGTTTTTAATGAAGATACTCTCCTGCGGGTATATAGCCTGCCTAGAATTTATAAGCAGAAACAGAAGCTGATGAGAAAAGCAATAAGATTTTATACATTGTCCAGCACTGTAAAATATCCCCAAGGAACCCATCTTGTAAACATTACTATGCAATATGAATTAAGCACCCTGCACAGCACTAACACTTTGCATTTCAGATTTGATCATCATCATCGACAGCCATAAAAATGCACTTGTACCACAGTTCAAATATGGAGGCAGTGCTTCGTTGAAACATATTCTTAAACTACTTTCCCAATATACTTCTCCTATGTGAACATCTTAAATACAGCACAGCAGAAAAATGCATTCTGTGCCTACATGGCACAAGAGCTGAGCAACATTTTTATTGATTTCTCCCTGTTCAATAAGTAGTCACATAACTGACTTTTAACTTGAACTTGAATATGACATCATTATTATTAACAACAATGCATAGTGCTAAATGGATCTCACTGCAATAAGTTACAAGGCTCTTGAGCCCACGCTGCAAAGCTTTTCTTGATAGGTTATGAAAAATGCAAGGAAACTGTTTTAACATGTCAACTAGCATTTGCATTCCAAAGCCAGAAATGGGTTTTAGAAGTATGTCAGCTGACCTGATATATTAGGAGTGGTTTCTTTGTGCTCCCTCATACCTCTGTTGTTTCTTGTATGATAAATAAGCTCTGCTTATTATTCTTAACCATCTAGCTACAACAGCAGGGACTACAGCAGATTGTGATGGCGAAGCCCACCCTAAAAATGGTGTAATTTAACTTGCACTCAGCTCCATACTGCTGCAGCTTGACTGTTAAAAGGTTTCGCTTGTTTAAAGTTAGATCAGATGTGTGGCAGGCCAGTAGGGGGTGCTTCTGCATTGAGCCACCCACCTCACTATGCCCGACCACCTTCCAGGCTCTGAGCACCTCACATCTGGTCAACCCCCTTCCTGGAGCACACCCAGTAGCCTGGGGGTAGAGATGCCACCACCCAGGGACAGGCTTGATTCTGGCATGGTAACCCCTTGGAAACACAGGCCTAGTAGCCTTCGAGGGTACTTGACTCACTTCAAGAACTTGGGATGCTTCCCTCAGTCAGAAGCACATGTAATGGTCTCCCTTAGTCAGCTGAACCAAGAGGACCCCAAGACACAATCTAGACCCACTCCCAATAAGTCTCCCATGCTACGTACAAAGAAGAACTTTATTGGTTACTAGGAGTAGGATTGGAATAGGGTGCAGAGTTCAGTGTTATCAGAGAAATCCCATAGAGCAAACAGGGTGGCTGGAGTAGCCTTTGATCACACATCTGAGTTTCTGCAAGCTATATATCTAGTTAGATCTCAGGTAGCTCACTCACAGATATCATCCAGAGGCCGGTGGAGATTCTGTCTGGAGGCAGGCAGTCCCTTGATCATGAGTTTTGAGAGACAGAGCAAGTTTCAGATGGTCCAGCTCTTCTCTCTCTCTCCCTGAGTTTTCCTCATGGCTGGACATGAAATATGCTCATTTACCTGGTCCAATGGAGGCGAGCACCTGTTGGCCATCAGCCAACCAATTTGAAATGCATCACTGGTTGCTGGGCAGATTGGCAGGTCCTAGCTCCCCAGGGAGCCCAAGCCCCTCACCCAGGTATGT
>NW_017729031.1:26627624-26635540 GCF_001723915.1 Gavialis gangeticus
CAGGTATGTGATGCCAGTAACGTAGGCAGAGGGAGCAGGTTTCCCCCTCCCTCAGGAATGTATCAAGCTCAGGTTACCTAAAGAGATAGGTCAAGGTGTGTACCCTCTGCCAGGCCCGTCCTAACCAAATTGTCAAGGAGCAGTTTTTGGGGAGAAACAGATGTGGTCTTCTGCCACACAATGTATTTGTTTTACACAACCCTGCTGTCACTGCAGTGTGGACATACCCTTAAGACTGTGAGCTCTTTGGGCCACCATTTCTCTGTTTGTACAGCAGTCAACCCAATGAAGCTCTGATCCAGGGCTGAGGCAGCTAGGCACTTCTTCAGGACAAATAATAATGAACAGCTGACTTTCTAAGTAGCAGTCTCACGATCTGAGCATTAGACTGTGATATTGTTACGGACAAGTAGTGTCTTACAGAGAATATAATCGCATTGATGTCAGGGGGACTGTTTCTAGAAGGCAGCATTATTCAACAGGAAGAGTGGTCTCCTGATCAAACTATGCTGCACACTGCAAGTTGCAGGATCAGGACGTAATTCTTTTAAACAAAGGCTGTAAACCAACATTACATTTAACCTGAAATAAACTATTTTATCCCAGGATAAAATACAAGTACAGTTGTACAGATACCTGCATCTACTGTCCCAAAATAAACTCAAAAAGGGTCCTGGATAAGAGGTAGGAACAGTTTATGCCAGGATATTGCAAAGTGCATCCACCATTTTCATGGGATTGTATCACTGAATCCATGGCCAAAAAAAAGCAGCACTGCATTCAGTTGCTCACGAAATCCCAATTAGAAGAGCAGTGCATATATATATGCCACTCCCAGGGTATTTTTGTTCTGAGACAAACACAGGCACAACTCAAAGGGACAGATACAATGCCTTTTCCAAGCCTAGTCTTCTTTTTTTTTTATTATTATTATTATTATTATTCAATCATTTCACCACTAGGGTTTGTAATTTGGAGGCAATTGGTACCCTGGACAGGACAAAGTACAGTCAGAGCTTCTTTGGCTCTGAGAGACTCATGCATTGTATAATATTATACTACCTTTACCTCTTTTCCTCAGTGGACATTTGTTGTGCCTGCCATAGCTCAGAAGTACTAACTACAACGGCTTACCCGATGATACTGGGATGTGTATCAAAGCGCTCCTCTTTTACCCTGAGCAGCAAAGTGCTGCTCACAAGCTTTCATTTCTCTCTTCTGTCTCCTAAATGGGTGTTCCCATCACCCTTCCACAAAGCACCTGTGTAATGGGCAGAAGCAGCTGAGCCCAATTAAACCTTTGTTTCCTCACACAGGGGTCATTGACCCTTGTCAGGTAATCATTTGTTAACAGCAGACCAGATCTCTGGTTCAGACTACCCCAGATATTGAAAACTTGGAACCTGATCTGGAGGGTTAATGGTACACCGGCAAACTGTTTTAATGACATCAGGCTGGTCCTGACATGGCTTAGAGCAGTTGCTGGTTAGTCAACGAAGTTCTCTTACTGGTTTAGGGTCCTTAATGTGCTTAAATGGAGAATTATCATGGGAGAGCAGAACTCCATAATGTCAACTGGGAGCTGAGGACAGGCAGGGCCTAATTATGGGGTGGATATGTCAATAGGCAGCAGCTGTCCTCCAAGGGAATATTCTACTAAGCATCTGGTTTATGGAGCCCTTACAACCCCTGGGAAGTTTAAAGCAGCTGTAGCCTAGTATGAGAATCTGGCCTGTTGTTTTATCACATTAGTCCTACTGCTGCTTTAATCTAATGCATTCAAATTGGCCTTTCCCTCTCCAGTTTGATATCACTGGTAAAAACAACCTTCTAGGAGCAAAAATCTTCTAAGAGGCTAGTGAATTTTTGGAAGGATCATTTTTTTGAAGCATGATTTTTAAAGTTCTAGACAGAGAATGAATTTCTTAAAGGTGTTATATATAAGCCCAATATTTAATAAGTATGAATCCCTATGTGAGAGGCAAGGAAACTATAAAAAAAATTAACTGAAAATATCTGTTATCAGGAAAATCTTTGAAAATGTCTTAAGGGAACTGATCCTGAGATAGTATTTACATTGCAGTAGCATCTACAGATCCCAACTGAGATTAGGTCCCTGTTGGGTTAGGCATCAGACAAATACATAAAATAAGGGAACACCTGCCCTAGTAGCCTAAATAGAAGAAAAAAAGACCAAGGTTGAAAGTATTTTCACCTCTTGCATAGAGGGAAATCAGAACAGAGAGAAGATTACGTAATTTCCCATGGTTACAAAAATGTCTGCAACAGAGATGGGCATTACAAACCTCCTAAGCCCCAACTGGTGTCTTAACCACTAACCCACCTACTTGAGAGTAGCTCTAAATATACTTTGGCTAGATTTAGCAAGCATGTATCAAGGCAGTGGGGCTCATGCTTAATTAATCTCCTGAAGTTTCTGACATTACAGCCATTATATAGAGTGGAAATTGAGTAGAAATTCATCTAAGCATATTTGGATTTTCAAAAAGTATTTGATAAGATTTCACATGAAAAATTAGTAACAGGTGGTCATGCAACAGCAGCTGAAAGAGGGGGTTTTGCTACACAGGAATTAGGTGTAAGAACATGAGATCAATTGTAGTTGTCAAAACAATAAAATCAGGTATGTGAGAAAGGACTTAAGAGTGTTGTATATTTTAAACCTTTTATTTCTTATTCCTATGGTTGCTGGTATTGGAAAGAAAGTGGTGATTTTGTCCCAAGAACTGTGTATCTGTACATAATGGAACTGAACATATAACAAATAACAAGAAACAACCAGATTTTAGCAGATTCAGACCATCCACATCATTGGCCTGGCAGATGGAAAGCATGGTTCAAGATAGCTTACAAAACAATATGATATCTGTAGGAACAAGCAACCAATCACCCTATGCACTACCTTGGAAGAGGGGTTAGAGAGGCTTTGTTGAAAAATCATTGAAATCATCAGGCAACGCACAACTGTAGATTGAAAAAGAACATCAACAAGAAACCAGGTGGTGTTAGAAGATGGCCAAGAGAGCTGTCAGACTTCTAGAACCACAATTACTATATTTTATTGGCCTAAGAAGTGAGGATAGTCTTGCATTAAGATTTACCAAGTTGTAACAAAATTTAACTTTTGAACTAATTTGTGAACAAAATTTAAGGGAGCTGAAATTTTTACTTATTTTCAGGTGACCCAATATAAAGGATTTTAAATTAACACTAGATTTAATAAAATGAATAGAGAAACAAGGTTGGATGGCATAATTGTCAGAAATTCAAAGAAGCTACCCTGGCTTAACTGAGAGTCTATGTGGCCAATACATTTTGTAGTAAGAAGAGCCCAAAGATGACATTGTCTGAAAACAAACTGTTAGGACTGGTAAATATGGAACTGGCAAACATCAAAATTTGGGAGGTAACTGATAGGGGTGTGCGAAACGGGCCCTATTCAATTCCAACTTGGCCCAAATTGGGGACAGTGATTCAATTTGTTGATCTGGGTCACTGTCCCTGATTCGATTTGGCCGAATCCAAATCTGAAGATTCAATGCTGATTCAGAGAATCAGCAATTTGTACATAGACACAACTTTAAAAGTTTTCCTACATACTTTGAAATAGCTCAAGATTGCTGTGATGCTGGAACACATGAAGCATCCCACAGGAGCGCAGAGGACACCCCCCCCCCGCATGCTTGGCGGTGAACCTGGAAGTGGACCGAAAGTACTTCTGGTCCACTTCCAGGTCTGCCGGGAAGCGTGCGCCCAGTGATCGGCCACAGGGAGACTCTCAAGTGCCCCCACAGACCCAGGAGGCACCAGTTGCTGAACCGGGGGGGGTGCAGGGAGCCCCCCAGTGTGCCCCCCAGCAGATCTGGAAGTGAACCAGAAGTGCTTCTGGTCCATTTCCAGGTCTGCTGCCAAGCCATGCTCCTGTGGGTCCCATGGAGGACCCATGCTCCTGTGGGTCACTCCATGCGCCACAGCATTGCAGCACTCATAAGCCACTGCTACCTAGAGGTATGTAGAAAAAACAGTTAAAGTTGTCCAAATCACCAAATCTTTCTGAATCTCTCCAAATCGATTCAGAAGGTTCTGATTTGATTCAGAGATATTAAAGGGTCCTCTGATTCAATTCAGTTTGGAGATTCGGCCACTGAATCAGGCCGAATCTCAGATGAATCGAATCAGGGACCAAAGCTTCGCACAGCTCTAATAACTGAATAAGGAATGTAAGTTGGAGGGGTAACCTGCAGTGTTTTAAATGAGGGAGGGTGAAAGTAAAAAAAATAAATAAATAAATAATGAACAAACAGATGGGTTTGGATGACCTTTTTATGTTGTTGTTGTTGTTAGTGAATATTCATTTTAGTTAGACTTTGGTAACGGGAAAAATGGAGGGAGAAGATGGAAAAGTAACTGAGAATAAAGGAAACTTAACAAAAGCTTAATGCACAGATTACTAGAAGCAGTCAGAAACTGGAGGAGGACATACAGCACCCTGAATGTCAGAATCGTTAGTGGATATTTGGGATTGAATCCAGATTCAACCCCAGACATGCTCATCTCTGCATCCGCGGTGGGCATTTTAAAAGAAGCAGTATTGCCAAGTCTAATGATTTTTGGCAATGTTCTTAAAGTCTATGCTTCAGAAATGTGAAAAACCTAGCTCTTCCTTATATATATATATATATGAAAGAGCCAAGTTTTCATATTCCCAATGGGTAGACTTTAAGACCAATGACAAAAATCATAAGAGTAGGCAACAATGAAGTACCCATGATTAGCCTATTCTTTTCTCCAGCTGAAGACACAGGATTTCAATGGGAGCTCAGTTAATGCTAAGCAGTTTGAAAGTTGCTTCCATACTATAGTGGACACCCAAGAAAAGATTGGCTCCTCAGAGTAATCCTTATTCAGGTTCTTTTCTGCCTTTTGTGAGTCATATTTGTTCCCCTCCTGTGGATTGTCCTCCCTTTATGTACAAACTGGCTATGACAAGTCAAGATCTGTTAATACACAATTAAATAAAAACCAACAGACTGTGTTTGCTTGCTATTGTGACAGTTTGGGGATTATCCAGAAACATCTAGAAGTAGGTTTTGGAATAATTAATGTCTCCAGTCACTCTGCCATATAAGAGAAGATGTTTATTCAATTATGTCCAACAATTATCACTTGCTTTGGTCACATACCGAAAGGAAATCCTTTTTTTAACTTACTTAATTTCCCTGTTCCTCCAGTACTTTTACTCTTGCTATATTGCCATGTGAATGTCACAAAATAAGCATACCCTTAGGGATTTTCATTTCTGTATATTACTTTCTAAATTCTGAATTTTATCCATATTTCAAATGACTATGTTTTAGTAGGTGTTTGATTTTTAATATATGATTTGGGTTTTTTGTTCTGGTTCCAAGTTGGCAACCCCCCCTCCCAAAAGGAATCCTTCTGGGAAAAGGGGAGGGACTTCTGGTGGCAAGTTCAGGGGTTAGGGGTGAGACTTCCAATCCCAGGACAGTGACCAGGGGGTGTGGCACCTGTCAAGGGATGGGGCTACTCTTGCGGCCCTGACATCTCACCAAAACTCATTAAGTCAAAATAATTGCCCACCCTGACCTCAGGTAAATTCCCAAACATATACATATCTCTTCTGTGTACAATATGGTACAAAAAGGGCATAGAGATCTCCAATCACAATACTTACCCTCTGATCTATCAGATACTTTCTAAAATAAGTTCTTATGAAACAACCTGGCATTGCTATGTAATAGCATTTTATAGTTTTGTTCTAAAAAGAAAGGTACAGACCAGTCAATATTATTTACTGTAAATTTTCACATGACTTGAAGATACTCCTTTTTTTTCCCCGGGTCAGTTATATTGAACAATTTTAAGTTCCCTCAAAACAATGAATTTCCCTCCTTCGTAACAGACTGAATTTGAATCGAAAGGCAATGGGACTGCACCTCTATCTGGGAGAATGTGAACTGAGGAATTTCATGTTTCTGCAACCAAAGTGCTAATTCTACGCAGGAAGGAGGCCTACTTATTATGCTAGAAATTTCTATGTCTGATTTTCCTCTCCATATTCAGTTACAAATATTAATCACTACTATCTCTGTGTGAGCTGACAGACAGCAACGATATTTGTCTCAATTCACTACTTATCTTTGTCTTTATTCTTATTACCAGTGTTCTGGGCTCTGTCATGTTGTCAACGTGTCTTATTTCTGAATGTTCACAAGTTTTTCTACTTTCCAAGATGTGCAATCACCCCTGGGTTTTTCTCTGTAAGCCTGTCAGAGCTTGAAAGCATATGTGTCTAGACTATGTGAAGTGACAAGTCACAGTAACCACTAGGCCTCTGGTGCGGTAAGCTAAGAAGACATGGCTTTGAAATACCATGAGTTCACCTAGCGGCCTGAGATGGACAGTGGGCATAACTCTTACAAGGCCCAGAGCTATTGCTTATATACGCAAACTCAAAGTAAACCACCGAGCTTGGAAATGTGCTATGCTAGGAAAGGTGATATGTAGTTGTACCTTCTGCATAGTTTGTTTGAGAGAAAAAGGCACAAGGGCATTGTTTTTGGTTAATATTTTTAGAATTTGGTGCATGCATAACCTCAAAAAGAAATGGAAAAGGTTTGTATGGTTGGGCAGTAAGAAAGGAAGATACCATATTTTCTCACATATAACATGCATTTTCCCCCCCAGAAATGGCTGCTGGAAACTGGAATGCATGTTATAAGTATGGAAATACAGTAATGGCCATTTCTGCCATTTAAGCTTCTGCTGGGCAAAAGCAAAAGTAAGTGACCCACATACACCAACCGGAAGCAGAAGAATGGCTCAGCTCCCTAACTGATGCTACTCAATTACTTACAACAAAGGAAATCATTTTTTCTTCATTCTACCATTTAAAAAAAAAGGTGTGTATCTTATTCCAGGGCATGTTGTATGTGAGAAAAAAGTGTGGTATGTGAGTAAATGAGGAGAAGAAACCTGAGGGAGGGTGGCTCAGTGAGATGGATTCTGCCACAGAAGAGAGGTTGTTGTATAGCTATAGAGGGATGCAAAGTGAAATAGGATGTGGTCATTAATGTTTATTTAGGTGTTCAGGTCAAAGCTTTCTTTTCTCTACCTTAACTGCTGCTCAATCTGAAGTTCAGTGCACAGAAGTTCAGTGCACATAGACTGGTCTAAAAATGGTGGAACCCAGTCTAAGATAGACCTAGATCTATGTGCACTCAAACTTAATCAGTTTAGGTTAGACCGCTACATCTGACTTCTGTACCAGATCCCAGGGAGTCTACTGAGGGGCATTTGAGAGTGCCCCCAACCTGCTGGCCTCTGCCAGTGCAGGCAGCTGGCATGCCCCCCACCACCAAAGGGCTAATGTGTGCTCTGTTCACTCCTGAAATAACCTACGCTGCTTACAGAAAGCTACACAGGTTTGATCCATTCCACCTTGGGCTCATTGAATGTCTGTACCTTGCCTAAGGGAAGGAATTCTGAATCACAGATTTAAATGTAAGATTCAAAATCCGCAATTGAAATGGGGGAAGCCACACCTCATTGGTTTGTTATGCGATTTGAAATGTACTGGAGTAGCCAAATTAAACCACTCAGTAGAACCAGTCCACCCACTAGAATTAAAGCTTTCACAGGATCCAAGCCCAGCACAATGTAAATGCAATTGACGTAGAATCCTTTTGAAATTTCAGTTAATATGTTTGTTGGTAGTTTTCATCTGTCACTCATCCTCATCCCTTTTTATAACACCTTCCTATTTAGTAGCATACTTGTAGGTAATTAACATGCTTTCACCCTTTCTGGTAATTAATGAAAATGTTAAATCAGACTACAGCTAGCACAGACCCCTCTGTCATCACCCTTTGATT
>NW_017729031.1:26640540-26650644 GCF_001723915.1 Gavialis gangeticus
CTTGGGCTCATTGAATGTCTGTACCTCGCCTAAGGGAAGGAATTCTGAATCACAGATTTGAATGTAAGATTCAAAATCCGCAATTGAAATGGGGGAAGCCACACCTCATTGGTTTGTTATGCGATTTGAAATGTACTGGAGTAGCCAAATTAAACCACTCAGTAGAACCAGTCCACCCACTAGAATTAAAGCTTTCACAGGATCCAAGCCCAGCACAATGTAAATGCAATTGACGTAGAATCCTTTTGAAATTTCAGTTAATATGTTTGTTGGTAGTTTTCATCTGTCACTCATCCTCATCCCTTTTTATAACACCTTCCTATTTAGTAGCATACTTGTAGGTAATTAACATGCTTTCACCCTTTCTGGTAATTAATGAAAATGTTAAATCAGACTACAGCTAGCACAGACCCCTCCGTCATCACCCTTTGATTGGGGCCCTTAGAGCAACTTTTAATCCACGGGTCAGTTCTCATTGCGAAGCCAACTTAAATTATTTTTAAGTGGCATTTCATCAGCCACTGTCAAATGTTTTGCTAAAATCAGGATATATTACATCTACTGTATCCCCGTAAGCCATTACCTGCATAATTGAATCAAACAAGTGATCGAGTATTTTGGCAGGATTCACTTTTTACGGTACCCTTCTTATTGTCCTGAAAAAAACACAGACTCAAGTAACTACAAAGCAACCAGTATAAACCAAACACTGAAACCAGTAGTACAGACTGTAGCAAAATATGTAAAGATATTATGGTCACTCCACCCATTCAAAAATGGAATACAAAGCATTGTGGGTAAATTCTGTGCCATGCATCTACTCTTCTGGGTTTATTCAAGCCTGAGGCTGCCACCAAGAAGCACACCTTGGTTACTTGTTCCTGCTCAGCTCCAAGTCCAGGAAATGAGGCACTGTATCTAGTTGTGGGCTCACCCCACACCACCATTCTCAGTCCTGGGAATGCTTCTTGGCATGTCTGAACACGTGAACGACTATGCAAAGGTATCTTCACTGTCTCCTTTCCAGGATTTGGTGTGAGCTAAGAGTAATCAAGCAGGCAGAGACAGTGCAGGCATAGTGTGTGCAGCACAGAACTAAAAGTCCAGGACAGGAGAAAGCTGAAGTGGCATGAACCAGCTTTATATCTTGCCAATCTTGGCTGCTTTGGGAGTTTAAATGAGCCCCTGGCATAACAGATACAGTCATTTGGATGTTTCTAATGGCACACCTACGTGGCAGTCACTTAGTGGAGATGAAAATATTTTGGAAGATACAAAGGATGACATACAATTTGGAAAGGCACCTTGCAAGAAGGACGTAAATAGGAAACCAAAGCATAGGGAGAGCCAATGTGGGGGGAGACTGCCAAGGAGAAGCTTTTTCTCATGGTGCTTGTAAACTGTAGTAACTAGGGAGCAGCAGAATTAGTACCATTTTTTCCATTAATTTTTTTAATCTGAAACCATTTTTCACCATTTTGACAAAAAAAAAATACTTGCAATGTTTCAGAACAAAACTTTGGGGGAAAACTAATATTTTCTATATTTTCCTTTTTTTTTTTTTTCTCGTATTGAAGCTGTGGGCCAGATAATCCTTCTCTCTTTCTCTGTCCTCTCTCTCTCACTGTCTTTCCCCCCTACTTTTCCCTAAACACAGTGAGAAAAAATATTAAAATAAGAGAAAGTAACATGCTTTTAAAATTGTTACTTTTCAGTGTTTAAATTAACTGACTCCTTAAAAACAAAGAAATTCAAGTAACTATTAAATACTGAAAATGTTGGGGGGGGGGGTGATTTCTGCAAGCCGTGGCTGAGGTGAGTTCACAAGTCTATATCCAGTCTTGCAAGATCAACTCTGCCATTATAGAGCTCATCCTCATCAGCATTCAGAATCTCTAGCAGAAATTTGAGGGTAGATCAAAATCACAGACCTCTCCAACAGAACCCTTTAATCCTCTTATTGTATATAGGTTTACTGCTAAATCAGGATCCACGCCCTGTCAGTAACTGTATTCCTACATATATTGCATAATTTCTCCCATTTTCATGAATATATTTGTATGCATCACAACATACCATTGCCAAAAACAAAAAATAAATCTATTCTAAACAAAAATCTATGAATACAGACATATCCTACGGTGACATGCTCATCTGTGTAAGAGCCTTGTTACACAGTACTCTTGGGCAGCTCTTGGAGCTCTTAACCCCTGAATTGTCTACACATTAACACTTTCAAGTGGCTTAAAGCACTTGTTATGTGGCTCAAACTTACGCCACTCCAGGGCAGGATTATCCCTAATCCGTATTAGCCAGCTCCTGTTCCATTAAGCCATGGTCACTCCCTACAGATGTGCCTTTCAAGTTGAAGGTGTGACTGCTCCAAACTCCAAGCTAGCACTAAGCCAGTGAACATTTGTGTGGCTCACAACATAAGGTGTAACAAGACCCTGCATTAGATCTCCATGAACTGTATTTTCTCCTGTCTCCTTGTCCATTTAATCTTTCCAGTGCTGGGGTTCACTGTAGGGTCATGGCCTAAAACATAGAGCCTCTGCCTGACTATCACATCTGCTCATCCCAGCCTGCTATGCTACAGCTGCTCACCCAGGTTGGTTAAGGCTGTTCTGAAGCCTCTAGCAGGGCCTAGCCCTCCACCCACTCACTGGCACTATAGTGGCTAGCTAAGGTCAGCTGACCCTACAGTTCCCCCATATAAAGTCCAGACCCAGAACAGGAACAGGAACAGGAACAGGAACAGGAAGTGTCTGGGCAGTAGAGCTTAATCTGATTCTAGGCTGCCTCGCTTGCCGTCCTGCCCTCACCTGATCCCCTGGCTTCTGGCTTGGCCTGATCCTAGACACTGTTCTCAGATTGAGGTCCTGGCTGGCCCGGCTTGTCCCCGGAATCTGCTTGTTCCACCTGACCCCAGTCAGCACCTCGATTCCCTGAGTGGCTCCAGATGTGGCCATGCAGGACATGGCAAGACACTTCCAATTGAATATCCAAAGTCAACTCCTGCTTAATATTATTTTTAACATCCCTATAAGCCAGCTAAATCCTGTCAAGTAGTTCACCTACCTGGGGAGTGCCATCTCATATGATGCCACGATCGACAAGGAGGTAGACAACAGACTCTCAAAAGCTAGCAGTGCCTTTGGCAGACTCTATAAGTGGACCTGGAATAGTCATAGCCTACATGCACAGACCAAAATCAAGGTGTACAGAGCTGTTGTTATCTCTACCCTACTGTATGGTGCTAAGTCATGGGTCTTATATGACCTCCATGTACACTGCCTTGAGTGCTTTCATCAGCACTGCCTCCCCACCATTCTTAAGTTCGGCTGGCACCAATGTGGAGGTGCTACAAAGAGCCAATACCACCAGTATGGAGTTGATTATCCTGCAAACTCAGCTGTGGTGGGCAGGCCACATGACTTGGATGGATGACAACCACCTACCAAAGGCTGTGCTGTACAGGGAACTGAAAACAGGACCCCACACAAGCACTTCAAGGACACTCTGAAGAGGTCCTTTTCAGCCTGTGGTATTGACCACAAACTATGGAAAATGCAGGCTGCAGATCGTGATGCCTAGCAGCTCCAAATCAAAAAGGCAACAGCCTTCTTTGAATGTCAGCATAGAGCCAGCATCGAAGAGAAGAGGAGCAGGCAGAAAGATACGCCCTCATCTAGCAGCAGTCAGCCATGCAAGTATAACCATTGCAGCAGGATTTGCCTCTCTGCAATTGGACTGATTAGTCACCAGCAGGCCTACAACTGGCGTGGGCAGTTACCTTCCTAACATCTTTGTCTGCAAAGAACCACCAAGAGATAAACCTAAGCCAGCATTTTTATTATATGACAGCATCCTAGAATGGAAGGCTTTGGGAGTATCACCCCAGTTAATATTCAATATGTAGAACATTTTTTCTAAGATGCATTTATTTCTGTATAGGGCGTCTTGTCCTACTGTGTTGATACTTTCTAATAGAAAATTAATAAATGGATGTTTCTTTAATTACAGCCCGTAACATAATGTGAAAATTGTAGGCTTAGCACAAGTAAAAAGCCTGCCGTGAAGAAAGCCACTATATGTTACTATAGTAGGAGTAGAAAATATATAGTCTTTAGATAAGAAGGAAACATCATATTCAAATTGAACTGGTTAATAATTACATGTCTTAAGACATAGCAAAGGCATAGAAATTTCCACTCAAAACTCTGCGCTAATATTAGGTTAGACAGCAACATAATAAACAGTAGTTGAAAAAAATGGCTGGATTAGAATTCTACATAACGGTTTTATTGGCACAAAAATATTCCTAAATTAGCAGTACCTGATCAATCCTCTGTACTTCCATCTAAAGATGGAATTTAGTGACACAGGAATAAGCTGCAATTGAAGAAATCCAGGTGGTCACAGTGCTACTTCAAAGTATGGAACCCAAGGCTCTAATGTCCACAGAAAAGTATAATGCAAAGCAATGGTGAAGGTTCAAGTTCTCAGCCTGCAGAGCTATACAGCTTTTGCCTTAAGCTGTTTTAGGAATATCATTTTATTCATACTCTATTCTAAATCTGGTAGACTCAGAAAAGTGGAAGACAGAGACCAGAGACACTTACAAAAGCATGAGGGTGAGACATCATCTGGGGCAGGGATCAGCAACATTTTTGACCGGAGTGCCAAGAACACCCCAACCCTGACCCATGTTTTGACTTGGCATGCCAGGGGCAGACTGCAAGAGAGTCACAAGGAACCCAGTCCTCACTGGTGGCAGTGGTTGCATGTGTGCCTCCAGGCAGAGAGTTGGGGAGGACCTGGGGCAACACAACCCTGGACGACCCCACCACCACCCACCCCCGTACCGTAAGATGTGCACGCAGTTGCCACTGACATGGAGCCAGTGGTGGTGCTCTGGAGCCTGGTGCAGCTGTTTGCAGCCTGGCCACTGCCAGCTGCAGCTGCCCAGAGCACAGGCAAACTGTGGCAGGCAGCTGGGAGGCTGCAAACAGCTGCACCAGGCTCTAGAGCCCTGGCATCAGCTTGGTGCCAGAGACGACTACACCCACATTTTGGGATGTAAGGCAGGGAAGGGGCTGAGGCAGCACAACCCTGGCCCTCCCCTGCCATCTGCCCAGAGACGTGCATGCAGCTGCCACCACCATAGAACCCAGACAAGGGCTCTGGAGCCCAGTGCAGCTGTTTACAGCCTCCCAGCTGCCTGCCACAACCCACCCAGGCTCTGGGCAGCTGTAGCAGGTGGCTGATAGGCTGCAAACAGCTGCACTGGGTTCCAAAGTACCAGCACCAGCGCTGTGGTGGTGGGGGGTGCACCAGTCCCTCTGGGGAGACAGCGGGAGAGGGGCTGGGGTTGCAGTGCACCCAGGCCCCTCCACCACCATTTGCCCAGAGGCTTGCATGCAGCCACCACCACCACCGTGGAGCCAGTGCTGACTGGAGCCTGGTGCAGCTGGGCAGCTGCTGCCAGCCACAGAGCCCAGGCTGCTTGAAGCAGGGCTTGCAGCCTCCCAGCCACCCACTGTGAGCAACCCAGGCTCCTTGGCCAGAGGCAGCTGTCCAGAGCCCAAGCCATCTGTGGCATGCCAATGAAAATCCCAGAGGAGGGCCATTCGCATGATCAGGGGGCAGCAGGGCAGGCCCTACAAGGAGAGGCTACGGGACCTGAACCTGTTCAGCCTCCACAAGAGGAGGCTGAGGGGGATCTAGCGGCCTGTTACAAACTAGTCAGAGGGGACCAGCAGGCATTGGGGGAGTCCCTGTTCCCCCGAGCACTGCCAGGAGTGACTAGAAATAATGGTCACAAACTGGCAGGGGGTAGATTTAGGCTAGATATCAGGAGACGCTACTTCACTGTCAGGGCGGCTAGGAGCTGGAACCAACTTCCAAGAGAAGTGATGCTGGCTCCTATCCTGGGGGTCTTTAAGAGGAGGCCGGATGAACACCTTGCTGGGCTCGTTTGACCCCAGTACTCTTTCCTGCCATGCAAGGGGGTCGGACTCGATGATCTGCTCAGGTCCCTTCCAAACCTACCAACTATGAAAATGGCTTCACGTGCCATGTTCTGGCATATGTGCCAGGGGTTGCTTACCCCTGATCTAGGGAATTGATGATAGGGCTGGTAATGAAGTACTTCTGATTTCCAGCCTTGCATCTAACACAAACTTCCCTGCTGAAAGACCCTATTCATCTTCCCATATTAGGAAACTCTGCAGTCAATTTCTTGGGCCCAGTTTCCTTATATTTAACATAAGGAGCATATTTGCCTATCTTAGAGTATGTTTATACTGCTTCCTTGGTGCTTCCAAGAGCACCACTGAGAAACACACCCTACTCAGCCCCTCCACATGCCAAACTCAGAAATGATTGAGAAAAGCTGTCCTGAGAACACTTCCTGCCACTGCTCTAAATGTATCTGTAACTTTAATGTGCCTGACAGCAGGAGCAGGGGACACTGTCAGGGTGGCTTCACTGGCTCGGTAGGTTTGGTGCTTGTGGAAAAGGAAAGGGCACATGGAACATGCTTCTCTCAGGGGTACCATTAATGCCATTTAGACATATCTTTATAGCAGATGGAGGACTGTTGCTTGTATTGTGGTAACACCTAGGAGCCATGGGCACTTGTACACATGACGGGGGGTTAGAACCGTTGAAATGGTGGGTTTGTAATTGCAATGATTTAAAACCCACCGTTTCAATTTAGGGGCTTCCATCACTGGTACAGTGAGGGGCCTGATCCTTTCTTTTTTTTTCTGCAAAGCCTGCCCATGTTTCCCACAGCCAAGAGTCGAGCTGCCTGTGGGGGGCCCTGGTCCTTCCCTCTGCAGCAGTAGTGCCCCTAGGGCTGCCCAGGCAGGCTGCTAGCTGTGCAGGTGCTGCCCCAGCTCAGGCTCGGCAAACAGTTGGATTGGGCTGGGTGCCGCTGGGTGGGCTGCCTATGTGGATGGCCCCCGGTGGGCCACCACCACTGCAGAAGGAAGGCCTGGGGTCCCTGCAGCTCAGGGCCCGCTGGCAGCTCACCCCCCAGCTGCAGGAGAGGTGGGCAGGCTCCACAAAAAAATAAAAAATAAAAAAGGATCAGGCCCCTCACTGCTTCTGTCTTCAGCCTGCCTCTCCCATGAAAGGGGGGCAAGCGGTCAAAAGGCTGCAACATTACAAATAGCTACATTGCAAACTAAATGACATGCGGATGTGGTTTAGTTTGCAAGGTAACAAACTCACTTAAGTTGTAAAAACACCCCTGCACATTTACAACGTGACATAAACAAAACAGGTGATTTTTGTCATGTGTACAAGTGCCCCACATCTCCACCTTTTCTAGGAAGCAAATGAGCGTGGGTAATAACTTAGTTCTCACAAAAAGTTTCAAATACCACCCGTTTAATTTCAACTATTCGTATAACACCTTGACAATTTATTTTTGCACAAAGATGTCTGAATTACTACAATTGTCCTGTCAGATGCTGAAGTCCCCTGAGGGGAATAGAATGACTAAAATGGACTTAAGTGGTCTTTGAATCAGTCACTATACCCATATAAAATCAAATTATACTCCCTGAGCATAACTGGATTATTAATACAAAAATAAATGTTTCTTCAGTGTATTCTTATTTCACTTCCTGTACATGGATCACTGATACTTTACCTTCAAGTTTCCCATTTTAATAGCCAGCAATTATTGTATATTACCCAGATTTTTTATGATGGCAGAGTTACAGTAATTAACTTTGTACCAATTACCAGGGTGCATATTAATATTCATATACTTTTATAGAAAGAATGAGCTTGAAATTTCACAGCAGGGAGGGTTAAAATGACTCATTAATGTTCTGCACAGGTTTCGTTCCTAATTCATTAAGGAAATATTAGCATAATCATGTGGAATTAATTTTCTTTAAAAAGAGAATGATATAAAGGAGGGATTATGGGGACCAGTACTAATACAACAAATGTAGATTTGATCATGCTCTTGCACTCAAGGGGCTGTCTATCATAGTTGAGGTATTTCTTTCCAGGCAATACCCTGATATTTTGCAAGGAATCAGAGATAGATGGAACCAGTCAAGCTGAGGATTTGATTTTCACGGAGGAAAAAAGGAGATCTCCTTCATCCCCATCTGCTGTTTTCTCTATTTTGCAGTGAGGAGAGATAGAGAAAAACACATTACTCAAAATGAACGAGAGGCTGAAAGAAAATAATGAAACAAAATGATAGCCCACAAATGAGAAAAGAATCCAGAAAATGGAATATCTAATGAAAGGAAGGGAAGGATGAAGGGAAAGTTCGGCAACTCAGGGAAGGAAAAAGTGATCAAAATGGAAAGGGTCAGAGAATGACAGTTAAATAGGCCCAAGGTGGAAAAAACAAACCAAAAACAAAAGTTCTCAGGGTAATGCAGAAAAATCAGTCTGGATATTAATGGCAGGCAGAGAGAAATGCAACCTCAACCATGGATTCAGGAAGCAAGTATGAGAGACAAGAAGATATTAAGGTACCCGATCTACTTATAATTGCAGGGAAACCAACCCACTGGTATGGGTAGAGAGCTTGGCAGTGGACCTTATACTATATTGTACCTAGAGGCATCAAGTATGTGAGGGCTCCAGGGCCCTGGCCCCACTTGGAAAGAGGGCTGTCTGGGCCCAAAACCTAAGAAGCTAGCACCCCCACCTCCAGTTCAAAGTGTGGGGACACTGAATACCTGAGATGCCAAGGCTGCTGCTAATTAGCATGCTCCAGCAGACTTGATTAATCAATCTGTTCTAATGCATTGTAATTACAGCACACCAGAGTAGGCGTCCCTCATGTGGTTTCCACACGTCCATCATTTTAGGCCCCCCTAGCAAAAATAAAAGTTGGCACCTATGGTTGTACCTGCTGAATTATGTCATTGAAATGAATGAGCAAAACAGCATGGGTCTGACCCTTTGCAAATTTTTGTGTCTTTCATTGATCCTCAGTTTTATTCTTTTTGAGAACCTCATTTTCCCTTGTCAGCTCCTAGTCCCATATTAACACTGAGGTCAGTGGGAGTTAGAGCTGCTTCAGAAACTCTGAGGGATTGGAGCTGGATCCTATACCAAGAAAGTCAATGCAAATTCGCTATTGTCTTTAAATGGTGCAGGGTCAGTAATGTGGTTGATAATTGCTGTATAATCATAGAACTCATTTTAAAGCTCCATACTTCTGTCTCTAGCCAAGCAACATATCTGGCATTTGACTAGAACAGGCCTGGATACACGACAGCATAGGTAACTCCTTATATAATGAAGTTACTCCATGTGAACTTAATCTTTAAGCTGAATTTAAAAGCATCTGTGTGAATATTTACTTTTTGTGGTCCTCCATATTTATGGTACTGAGAACAAAGGAGTCCACAAAATCTTTCTTCCCAAAATCTAATATTAATATTTTGGAACTCTCTCTCAAGAAAGCTATGTTCGCAGCAAGTTAAAATGGCATGCAATTATGTATTGACTCCCTGACACTATTTCACATATCAAAGATAATGTTACTGCAAACCAGACTTCAGGACACCAATTACCAGCTAGGCAGACAGCAACAGACATACCTTGATGAGTAAAGAAACTGGGTAACCACTTCAAATCTAGTTTAAAGTATACTGTAAGTAATTCAGAGACTATAATGCACATATTTAGCAGGGACCTAAGAAAGGTTGGTTGTCTATTAACCCTGGTAATCTGGGAAATATACATTGTTTTTCACAGCAAACACAATAAACTAATTTTTCAATATCATACACGGTCAAGAAAACATTGCTTTTTGACTGACTGTATGTTTTATGCGCCAAACATTATTTAGGCCCTGAGTCAGAAAAATATTTAAGCACCTATTTAATGTTAATCTGTAGCCTGCCATTGACTCCAGGCTTTTAAGTGTTTTTCTCTATTGTGGGTGCATCCAGACATGCAAGCACGTGCGCTTGCAGCAGGTCAAATGGAAGCAATGCAAATTTGAGCTGTGGCTTTTTGCTTCAGCACATGTGCTCAGACATGCACTTTGTTGTGGAGCAAATTGTGCAACTTGGGGCAAAATAACCCTGCCTGGCTCCTCCCAGATCT
>NW_017729031.1:26651095-26651750 GCF_001723915.1 Gavialis gangeticus
CCACTATAACGAGAGAGAGAGAGCAAGACAGTGACAGCGATCTTTTGAAAAAAATTTTATTGATATATCTTACAGTGTTAAAGCAACATAATAATAATTATAATAATCAAGTGAACTCTAAATACAGGTTTCATGAATACATAAATACATGTTTTGCTCCCTTCCACAGGGCAATGGCTCCCACACAAGGGGTACGGCCCCCCAACAGGGGGTTCAACTGCCACACAAGGGGTATGCCCTCCAACAGGGGGTTCAACCCACACACAAGGGGTACAGGCCCCCAACAGGGGATTCAGCTCCAAGACAAGGGGTATGCCCCCTCAAGAGGGGGTTCAACCCCAAAACAAGGGGGATGCCCCCCAACAGGGGGTTCAACCCCCAAACAAGGGGTACAGGCCCCCAACAGGGGATTTAGCCCCCCAACAGGTGGTTCATCCCCCAAACAAGGGGCACAGCCCCCCAACAGGGTCCAAATGGCCCCCACAGGGGCTACCACACCCTTGCAAGGCCCACATGCCCCACCCCAGCCCTCACGATTGTTGCCCTACCTGGCTCCATCCCCCACCAGTTGCTGCAATCCCCCCAATGGCTGCCCCACCCACCCTTACTCCCCCAGACCCTCCAATGTCTGTCCCACTCAGCCTCACCCCCCAAC
>NW_017729031.1:26652533-26652741 GCF_001723915.1 Gavialis gangeticus
TGTTCGGGGCCTCAAGGGGGCTGGCAGGAGTCAGGGGGCTGGGGGAGTGTGCGGGGCCATCGGAGTTCCCCCCCATGGTCCCCTCCCCCCTCCTCCAGCTTCCCCAACCCCTTATTCACTGGCATTGGAGCCCTGGTGCTGAAACATGTGGCCTGGCCGGCCACCTGTTTCAACACCAGGGTGAGGGGTCAACCATAGAGATGCTCTG
>NW_017729031.1:26657741-26658005 GCF_001723915.1 Gavialis gangeticus
CCCACCCAGCCTCACCCCCCAACTTGCACCCCCAGACCCCCATGGATACCCCCACAACACCAGGCACTATCACTTTAAAAAAAAACAGAAAAAAAATGGGAAAAAAAGCCTCTGCTTACCTTAGAAGCAGGGGTGAGGGGGCTCCAGGGCCTCCGGGCAGAGCCCCCAGGGCATCACAGGACAGTTGGGAGGGCAGCAGGGCTGGGGCTGTCACCCTGCCCCACACTGTGCAGGCAGGACCCCAGTCAACCAGAGGCAGCCAGA
>NW_017729031.1:26663005-26663861 GCF_001723915.1 Gavialis gangeticus
CCTGGATATCCAGGGGTCTAATTTTCTCCCCGTGCTGCAAGTCTGCAGTGCAGGAAACACTTTTTTTGTTCCTGCACATGCCTGTTGCTCCACCTCAAAGGGGTTTGAGGTGGGCAAGAGGCATGTGCGCGCTCATGTGGACGCACCCTGTGAGTGCAGTTGTTAAATCTTTCCATACCTTCTGAACTCTCTATTCCATTATTTATGATGTTTGAAATTCTTTTTCTATAGGACACATCATATATTTTAGACAGTTTGAACTCTACGAACACAAGTTCCAATCTGTTAGGCAGATTTATGGCAGACATCAATTAACTCTTATGAGCTCTTGTGGTATTAAATCTACTGACATAGGCTACAGTTGGGAAAGAAATAGGGAGAGTGACCAACAGCATTGATCCTGATCTACTTTACAAGTAATAAAATATCATTTTTGAAGGCTTTATTCTTTGCTTCAATACTTGCTTCTGTATCTTGCAGTCTTTTAGCTTGTAAGCATTCACTATCAAGAATGTTGGGTTGAAATGTCAACATAATTACATTTTTTTCTTAAAGCTTCAACTCTATTTTTTTCCTTGGAAACTACTAAAATAAAGGAAAACAAATAATAAGTACCAATTTATGGCTCCCTGTGACTACAATAAAGACTGTGTCTTATCTTCTTGAATATTCTTCTATACACATCTGAATAATGCTATTCAGTTGTACTTGCTAAGTAAGGTCATTCAGCTCATATATTGCAGTCATCTTCTCTAAGCATAGAGCTTCCTTCCTATTTTTTTCTTGAACCCAGTAAAGAAAGAAACCATTCACACAGGAGTGCAAAAGAACACACTGACAGCCCCTGGATAATTTA
>NW_017729031.1:26663872-26668469 GCF_001723915.1 Gavialis gangeticus
GAGTGCAAAAGAACACACTGACAGCCCCTGGATAATTTACTCTTTTTCAAGTTTTGCCCAAATTATAAAAGTTAAAAAGTAAACAGAATATTATTGATATTTTCCTTTAAAGTTTTAGAAGGCTACAGTCTTCAGCACTTGGGTATGAACAATGCTTGATTCAAACATATGACAAAAAAAAATTCTGATCCTTCTGCTGTATTCTTGAATAATGTCAACTGACATCACTCTTGTTACTGTTGATTTCTCAATGAAAAAAAGGAGTACATTAAATATAAATACACTCATAAGCAGCTTTCCATCTTTTCCAAAGAGATATTCTTTCTTCTAACATTGTTACTTAAGTTTCTAAAGTACACTTAGGACTTTCAAAGGAACTCCAGGCTCCAAAGGTATGAAAGTCAATAGCATCTGAATATCCAACTCTTATAGGCAATTCTGAAAATGCAAGCCTAAATCACCAGCTATCACTCCATCCAGCATTAAAATATCGAGAACACTGAGGACTAATATGTCACATTTGGAGCATCCCAAGCTACAGTGACCTTGCAAATCATCTATGTAAGAGAGAGTGTTTGAATTTTTTCATTGCAACTGCTGATTGGAAAATGTTTTTGTTCCGGTGACAAATCTGCCAAAGATTTTAAAAAATATATTTCATCAAATTGTTTTCCTCCAAAACTTTTCAAGTTTCCACTGAAAAACAAAGAAGTGAAAATGATTCTAGTTTTTATATTTTTAACAGAAACTTGAAAATGCAGTCAAGACTAGACATTTCTTCCAAAAAATTTCCAATTTGATGAAAAAAGGACATTTTTCCAAAAATATGTTGAACTAAAAGCTTTGGCTGGGTCCGCTCATCATGTCTCATTCCAGCCTCACTGTTCGCAGTTGCTTTATTTTAAAGCTCAGTCTCCTCAACTTACATCTTGTAATAACATTAACAGAATTTCCACTCTAATTCATGATTCATTAATTGTGTTATTATACAGAGATTTATTTCAAATTGCTTATGAACAATTGAAAGGCTTGAAGGGTAAGGGAAGGAAACATCTTATCTCTTGAGCAAGGAGAAGGGAACATTTTCATTCTCTCTTAAAAAGCGAAGATTAGTCTTTTGTTATACAGGCCACTAGACTAATCTGCCATGGAATATTTTATCCCTGAACCCTAACTAGGTTTAAAACTCTGTATTAACTTTCTAAAACCTTGCGCACACTAATTATAGTGATTCCATGAATAAAAATTGAAGCAAGGTTGTATTTTCAAGGACACAGATTACAAAGAAAGAGTTTCAAAGACCAGCAGTCTACCCCAGCAATGAGCATTTAGAGTCAAATATTTCAAATATATATGTATGATGAATGAGACTGGCTCAGTTTTCAGTGGGGAGGAGGACAGGGAGGAAAGAAAGATGTTTCAGATTATGTCTACGAAACATGCAGTTCCATGCCTACTTTTATATGCACGTACAGCTGGGAATTTAAACATCCATTTGCAGGTACAATGTCAAAAACTGGAAAGCACATTGAACTGACCCATCCAAAGTCTTTTATTGTCCAAGGATTCTCAGGGCATAACGTACCCCGCGGTGTCAGTCCTGACTTTGCAAAAGATGTTTAAAATATGTCTACTATACTAGCATCCAAAAATGTGAAAAGAGAGGTGGATTCTTTATGTATAGCTACAACTTGAAGCCTCCAAGTTTTAATAAAACCTGAAATTGTTGCAGGTACCAGATCGTTCACCAAGGAGGAACATCTCTTTGCTGAGGCTCGCCATGCTCTGAAGTAGACTCCCAAGATAATCTACCATTCTTCCAGGAAACCTTTCTATGTCTCTCAGAGACTGATTTCTGATACTGGTTTATCTCATCCCCAAAGTCTTAGATGGCCTACAGGACAACAGCAGCAGCAGCATGACCAGAAGAATATCCCCCATTTCCCCAGAAGGTGGGCCGCAGTTACCTTTCCAGTCCCTGGATAAGTAAGATTGAAAGGAGCTTGCCATCTGCCCTCCAAGCAACTAGGAAACTACTGGTTGACAGAAAACCCTTTAAAGATGACTAGAGTGAGAACAAACAAAAGCTGTCAGACATTCCCCAGGGAATAAGTGAAGGTTAGGAAAAGTAGTCAGGCCAGTTAAGAGACAGGAGTTATTAAAATTTCTGAGGATAAAAAATTATGAGGATAGCTCAAGGTTTCTTTTTTATTTTGTGGCAAAATAAGTGACTCTTATGAGGTTGCAAAGTTGTGAAAACTGACCTGCCAGAAAAGTTCACTAAAAACTCTTGCAAACACAACCTAGTGAGCTTTTTGTATCCCCTCACCCCGCCTGTGCTCAAAGTGGTCCATTGTTCCTGGATGTCAGCACTTAGCTCTGCAGCCCCAGGTCTCTCCCATCTTTGTACAGTCCAGCGATGACCATTTTTAGAATAAGCTACACAGTGGGCACATCTACGCAAGACACTACTGTGCAGTGGTTATTGTGCATTTATTTCATACAGTACTTATATAAGCAAGCGCTAAATAAATGCACAGTGACCAGAGTTACTGTGCAGTATGGCCGGCAAATGCCTTTTAAGTGACGCTACTCTGCAGTAGCCTAATGCAACTGTGCAATAGCATCTCAGCATGGTTTTTGCCACGTGATGCTACTGCGCTGTAGTATAAGGCTATTGCGCAGTCAGCGCCTCGCGTAGACATGCCCACTGTCTCCATTCATGCTCTGGTCATTCTGTTGAAGCAGCAATCATGACTTCTTTTTCATTTTGTGCGTGCGCCTCATCGAGGCTTTTTCCCTTAGGAACCTAAATCGGTCTTTCCTACCTTGTCACCAAGGGTCAAATCTTTGAGGTCACTAAGTCTTTTATGGGGGCTGGAGTGGCATGGGTGCTAAGGCACACAGTTGATAACCCAGGGGTTGCAAACTTGAGGACACAGAAGAAGTATACATGAGGTGGCCCTGCCAGATTCCAAAGAACCTGTTAATTTTGCTAAATACCTTGTCACAGAAACATGAAACAGGAAAGGAAGTCTTTTATTAAATTGTGCATTTGTGTATCTTCACTGCTTCTGATGGCTTTCTTCTTTGCTGCACTATTCCTGCAACCTCTCCATCCTTCTGTCATGTTTTCGTTTTTAATGATATCTTTAATCCTAGAGCTCATATTTAAACTGGGTTGATATCAATCAGACACAGTCATCTTGATATTGCTGCAAAATGCATTATGTTGAAAAGGTAATATTGAACATTATAATGTAAAAGGTTCCTACTTAATAATACAGCTTATCCACTTGGCCTGTCAAGGGCAAATAAAAAACTTTGTATGTTCTTTTGTTTGTTAAGGCAAGAGTTCAATGCATTTAATCATTTCTTTCTATAATCAAATATAAATTGCAAGGAAAAAAATTGTATCAGTGGCTCAGCTACATTAGACAATACACTCAGAAATTTCTTATCTGGGGCAACATAAAATAAGGAGCACAAAACTACTGTTTTCCCTATATCTCAGTCAAGAGCAAGACAACTAGCATGGAGCTACTAATCGTGCATAATAGTATCCACAGAAGAAGTTACAGGTACTCCTCACTTAACATCATCGCGGTTAACGTTTTTTTGTTTTTACGCCACAGACCGATCGGAGAACATACTTGTTTAAAGTTATGCAATGTTCAGTTATAACATTGTTTGGCCGCCGCCTGCTAGTCGGTAACTACTGTGATGTAACGGGATTCACTAAACATCGTTTCGCTTACAGTCACATTTTTCAAGAACAGAACTACAACGTTAAGCAAGGAGTAGCTGTAGTAGCACGCTGTTGATAGTTAAAAGCCAGCACACTGAAAATACATACTTTCTGTGTACTAACCTCCTCATGTGTTCATTATTTATATATCTGTACATGCACAAGGGGGTAATCACAACATCCATTTTTAAGCAGAAATTCTTATTGACTTAATTAAGGATTTCTCATTAATAAATGATGTAGTGATATGAATTATGGTGATTTATTCATGCATGGGAAGCTCAGGAAATAAGATAATTACTAAACTAAGTAGTAAAAGGTGAAAGGTAGAGATCTGTTGTGAATCAGACATTGGATGAGAGAGAGAAAGAAGAGAGGGGGAATAATTGGTTGTTTTTCATCCCGGTAGGACCTTACATTAATAGCTAAGAATGTGGATTACAGACATGCAAAAAGAATTCATACGGTGAGTGGCATTTTTTAATATGGCTGTTAATGAGGTTGAAGAGGTATACAGTGAAGTAGCAACATTTGTACATCGCACAATTATTAGGTGAGCTCTGGAGAGTGTTATGAAACATTTCAAATGAGTCAAGCTAAGACTGGCAATTGTGACCCTGATTCAGGAAAGCCCTTCCTTGAATAAGAGGCTTTACTGAACTGAGGCTAAAAATGGGCAAATATAACTCAATATAAATAAATTATTAGATGCCTAGGAACTCTTAAAAAGGAATTATTTACGCATGTAACTTTGTGGACAGAGCAATTAAAATATGTCTTTCATGTGCAGTGATAGGCAACTGGCTAAAAGACTCATTTGAGTCCCGTTTCTCTTTTTGGGGTTTTTTG
>NW_017729031.1:26668480-26670224 GCF_001723915.1 Gavialis gangeticus
CCTTCCGACCCTTAATCTATGAATCTATGAATCTATGGGATGATATGATAAAAATGGGTAGAGACGAATATTAAAATACATCATAAACCAGATTACTGGTGCACTTTCACCCTGAATATACTGTTTAGTTTCAATTAACATAATATCATAACTCTAAAGGGCAGAAAAGGACCAGATATAGTTAATGAAAGTAATTAAAAGCAAAGAATATTTCACATATGAAGCAAGATTTATTTAGTGAAAAGACAAATCACAGGTAACTTTATACAGGCATCTAAAAATAGTTCATCCATGATGTGTCCATTGTAACACTGGTGGCAGAAGAACAGCAGATTACAAGTAACCTGGTAGAATCTGCAACATGAATGCTTCCTCCACGGGCCCCATAAGTGCCTTGCTCAAAGTCACGCAAGTGATCGGTGGCAGGATAAGGAACTGAACTACAGATCTCCAGTTTCAGACCATCCTTCCGCCCCATAACATAAAACATGACACGGTATCAAAAAAGTCTGGGTAGACATCACAATCTGCCTTACCTCTTAATACAGGAAAAGGTTGTCCTTAATGCAGTTAAGAGACAACAGGGTTTTATAATACCTCCCATCATTATCCTGTGAAAATCAGTGCTGCAATATGATGCTAAAACAAAGAGCTTAAAAAGATTTCAAAAATAGGAATCGACCTTTATTTGCATGATCACTTCATCATCCAGGGTTAACCCGAGATGGATTAAAAATGTTATATGGACTATCAACCTTCATACTGCAGGAGTAATTTGTTAAAGACTTGTCTGTGAGTCAGCCTATGCACCCACATAAGGTTTGAAGGGGGTGGTGGGAGAACAGAGAAAGATGGGGAAGGAGTAGTGCTAGGAGAGAAAAGGAAATGAGCAGTAAAGCTATAGGAACAAAAGGGGTTGCAAAAACTAATCCAGGTAATGAGATAAGAATCCAGAGTCCCTGTTTAAAACATACTCCAGTTTGTGGATGGTTTCTTGTTTTGCAATTTCCCTTTTTTATGGACCACCTGCAGCTCCCACTGACATAAGTGTTGAGGGCACTAACCTCTTTTCAGAACCAATTTCTAACTGATTAAGATTCAAAACAAACTTCCCACAAAAATGCTACTGTGAAATGTTTTACTATGGGCATGGTGCACATGTTAGCACCACTGTTCACCAGATAGTGCTCAGGGATCATTAAAGCACAATTAACCCTTGAATATAAATGCAGACAACTCAGTGTCCTAAAATCAAAGTCTAACTTCATTAGTTTTTCATCCTGGTAGGACCTTACATTAATCGCTAAGAATGTGGATTCTATATTTAGAGAGAAAAAAAAATCAATACAATAATCTTACCCAATCCCAGATGTTACTTTGCTCAACAGAAAAGTAACCACTCAGTTCCTGAAAGCAAAGGGTATACCGTAGGCTGGGACGGTCCAGACAGGTGTTGAAGGCTGGATTTATAATGACGTTGACAACATCTAACCTTCTTGCTGCCCCATTTTATGCTTTTCTTCACCTTCACTCCTTTGACTCCTTGCTTTTGGATTGGTCTTTCTGTGGTCAGCATACTGCCCGTAATTTATCCTTTGTTCGACAGACTCATCACAAGCACACCCCTTAATCTGGCCTTTTTCCAGTGTCATACTTTGGGCATTGCCCATTGGTTTCCCTTATCACCTTTCAGTAACATATCCAATTCTTTCATCCCTCTGAGTCAGCTGGTTAGTGCCAAATT
>NW_017729031.1:26675224-26681034 GCF_001723915.1 Gavialis gangeticus
GCCCGTAATTTATCCTTTGTTCGACAGACTCATCACAAGCACACCCCTTAATCTGGCCTTTTTCCAGTGTCATACTTTGGGCATTGCCCATTGGTTTCCCTTATCACCTTTCAGTAACATATCCAATTCTTTCATCCCTCTGAGTCAGCTGGTTAGTGCCAAATTCAGTTAATTTGAGCTGGTAACAAGGCCATTGCTATGTTATGTTAAAAGAACTTCTCACAATGGTAAAAAAAAGAAAAGATATAATATAATGAGCACTATGAGCTCTACAAAAAACAGCTCAAGGCCGGCTGACAAACAAAATGAAAAATTTCAGATAATTATGGGACTATGCAGAACTGAAGCAATGATTCAATAAGGCTGAATATATAAAAAAAAGTTAAATTATACTATAATTTACCATTCTATAAGCAGGCGCAATTTTAAAGCATAAAACATAACAAGCTACCCTAACATACAAGGATGGCATAGTATTCTTCTAATAGGTTGTGAGTACTCCAGAGCTGTACATGGAGGTAGCTGGGCAGACATTACACCTTCTTTTGAGGTAACTCAACATTGGCAACACTTAGAGGTTTAACTGATCCAGTATAGAAATTATATTTTTTGTTCCTACTAAATATACACAAATAGAGCTGACATAGATTCCTTATTCCTTAGGTAAATGATGGGCCTTTTACCCTAACCTTCTGGGGTTTTTTTACTTTCTCTCTCTGCTAAATACACCATTTTTCACTGTGCAAAACAGCAAGTCAGAATGTTCTTGACTGATGCTCACTGAAGCAGCAAAAGGCATTCCCCTCAGTCTGTCCTACACTCCCAGGCTGTCTTTTACAAAATATGCATGTACCAGTATGCTTCCTTGCCTCCACTGGACTGTCTGCCCCATCAAGAAGTACATTTTAAGTTTCAGAGAACTTAGAGTCAATCAACTGTGCTACTAAAGCACCTTAGGGCTACTGCGCAGTAAAATATGGTGTAGTAACCTCTCCCTGGGAACGCGTCTACACATGAGCCCATCAGGAGCTTACAATGGGAGCAGTTCAGTGTAGAGCTGCTCCTGCCCCACTACAGCAGCCAGGGGGAACTCCAGGCTTCCCCTGGTTCCAGCCTCAGGCTGGCAGGGGGCACAGGGGTCAGGCCTGGGCTCCTGGGTCAGAGGAGCTGTCCAAGTTCCTGGGCAGCTGCTTCCCAGTCCATGCCCCAATCTGCATAGGGTGGGTGTGGGGAGCTGTCTCTGTTCTCCATCACCTGCTTCCCAGCCGCACACCATAATCTGCATGGGGTAGGGATCAGGGAGCTGTCCGGGATCCCCCCCAGCTACTTCCCAGCCCTCATCCACAATCTGCATGGGGGGGTGGGCAGGCAGGAAGCTATCCTGGGTCCCGTATAGAGTGGTGGGGTGCAGTACTGGGATGCAGCTGCCTGGCAGCCTGGACAGCTTCCTGCCCACTGCCCCACACAGATTTCATAGATTTTTTCATAGACATCAGGGCTGGAAGGGACCTTGGAAGATCAAGTCCAGCCCTCTGCCCCAGGGGCAGGAAGTCAGCTGGGGTCAAAGGATCCCAGCAAGATAAATGTCCAAATGTCTCTTAAAAGAGTCCAGAGTAGGTGCTTGCACCACCTCTGGTGGTCCTCTGTTCCAGGTCTTGGGGTCTCAGACGGTAAAGAAGTTCTTCCTTATGTCCAGCCTGAACTGATCTTGAAGGAGTTTGTGACTGTTTGACCTTGTCATCCCTTGGGGTACTCTGGTAAATAGGCATTCCCCCAGATCCTAATGTACACCCCTTGTATACTTATAGACAGCCACCAGATCCCCCCTGAGCCTGTGCTTTTCCAGGCTGAAAAGTCCCATAGCTCTCAGCCTCTCATCATAAGGCCTGTTCTCCTTCCCTCTGATCACATGCATTGCTCTCCCCTGGACTTTCTCAAACTTCTCTACATTCTTTTTAAATTTTGGAGCCTAGAATTGGATGCAGTACTCCAGTTCTGGCCTCACCAAGGCCGAGTACAGAGGGAGGATGACATCCTGGGATTTGCTTGAGAAGCATCTATGGATGCAAGCCAGGGTTTTGCTTGCTTTAACAGCTGCAATATCACATTGGTGGCTTATTTTCATCTTGTGGTCAATCATGACCCCCAAGTCCCTTTCAGACGTGGTGCTAGCAAGCATAGTACTGCCAAGCCTAAAAGCATGATTTGGGTTTTTCTTCCCAAGGTGGAGTACCTTGCATTTTTCAGTGTTGAACACCATCAGGTTTTCATCCGCCCATTTTCAGAGCCTGTCAAGGTCGGCCTGGATCATCATCCTGTCCTCGGGTGTGGACACTTTACTCCAAAGTTTGATGTCATCAGTGAACTTGGCCAATCTGCTTCTGGCACCAATGTCTACATCATTAATGAAGATGTTGATAAGGATAGGCCCAAGGACAGAGCCTTGGGGGACCCCAGTGGTCACGGCGCACCACAATGATTGACTTCCATTGGCTACCACTCTCTGGGTCTGACATCGGAGACAGTTCCCCAGCCAGTGGACTGTGATGTAGCAGGATACCAGATCAAAGGCTGTTTTTAAATCAAGATATATCATGTCAATCTCATCTCCCTTGTCCAGGTGATACGTGACCTGGTCATAGAAGGAGATGAGATTGGTCAGGCAAGACCTACCCGCAACAAACCCATGCTGGCTTTCCCTCAGGATGTTGCCATCAGCCAGTTTGTCAAGAATGGTCTCTTTGATATTTTTTTCCAAGATCTTCCCTGGGATAGAGGTCAGACTGATGGGCCTGTAGTTCCCCAGATCTACTTTCCTCCCTTTCTTGAAGATAGGCACCACATTGGCCGTCTTCCAATTTTGGGCACTTCACCTGAGCGCCTTGGGTTCTCGAAGATCCATGCCAGTGGCTAAGCTGTGATGCTTGCCAGCTCCTTAAGTACCCTGGGATGTAAACTGTCTGGGTCAGCTGACCTGAAGGAGTCCAGACCCTCAAGGTGTTCCTCACATAGTCTACATTGATGAAGGCTAACAATTCTCCCTCACCCTGGCCTTCCTGTACTGTATTGAACAGGGCCGTCCCTTGGGGCTAATGAAAAACCGACGCAAAGTACCCATTAAGCAGGTTGGCTTTTTCCTGGGCATCAGTTGTCAGTTGTCCCATATGGTTTACCAGTCGTCCGATGTTACCCTTGCTTTTCCTCTGGCTCCCCATATATCTAAAAAAGGACTTTTTATTGTCCTTGATAAATGTAGCCAGCTGGAGTTCAGTCACATCCTTGGCCTTCCTGATTCGCTCCCTACAGGTCCGGACCAGTGTAGAATACTCCTCCTTTGAGGTGGATCCAGTCTTCCATCCTTTATAGGTCTTTGTTTTTAGATGCAGGAAGTCCACTAATTCCCTGCAGAGCCAAGGGGGCTGCTGTGCACTTTTGCTACCTTTCCTCCAAGATGGAATAGCCATTGCTTGTGCTTCCAGGATCACTCCCTTGAGGAGAAACCACTCAAACTGAACTCCCCTCCCCTTCAGGTCATGGTCCCTTAGCGCCTCACCAACAAGCCTCCTGAGCTTGTCAAAGTCAGCTTTCCTGAAGTCGAGGACTTCTGCATTACTAACTGACTTGCCAGGTTTGCAGCAGATGGTGAAGGTGATCAGCTCATGATCACTGTCTCCCACCTTCCCTTCAATTGTTAGATTGCTGATTAAGTCATCCCCCGTTGCCAGTACCAGGTCGAGCAGCACTTTGCCTCTTATCAGCCCATAGACTTCTTGAGTCAGATAAAGCTCATCCACGCACATGATGAAGCTTTGCAGCTGTTCAGATTTGGCTGAGTACTCTTCCCATGAAATGTCTGGGTAGCTGAAGTCTCCCATGACAACCATAGACTGGGAGCATGCAGCCTCAGCCAATTCCCTGGTGAATTCCTGGTCAAGCTCTTGATTCTGGCTAGGAGGTCTGTAGTAGACTCCCACCATTGTGTCCCCTGTGCCATGTTCACGATGGATTTTAACCCAGAGAGTCTCCAATCCATCCTGGGTGCCAGCGTTGGCTTGCAGGGATGTGTAGCTTTCCTTGACATAGAGATCTACACCCCTGCCCCTTTTGTCCACGCAATCTCACCTGTACAAGGTATAGCCATCTATACCTGTTTCCCAGTCTTAAGTGGAGTCCCACCAGGTCTCTGTTATTCCTATGAGATCGTAATCTGTTTTGTTTAGCAGGAGAACCAGTTCCCCCTCTTTATTCCCCAAGCTCCTGCCATTTGTGTACAGGCATGCAAGTGTCCCGTTGGGGGCCCTTGCCTTCCCTACACATCATTCTGGGGTTGGGTAGGCATGGGTTTCCTTAAGTGCCTTAGCCTGCTGGATTTGCAAAAGTTACTAGTGGGCTTTAGTCCCCCCATCCTCCAGGGGGTTTAGTTTAAAGCCTGGTCAAGCAAGTCAGCCAGTCTGGCTGAGAAGAGCCTCCTCCCCAGTGCAATGAGGCAGAGGCTGTCTCTTCCTAGCAGACCACTGCTTCTCTCACCAAAGAGTAGACTGTGATTGTGGGAGCCAAAGCCTTCACAGTGACACCAGTACCACAGTCTTTGGTTTCCTACCTCAATCCTCCTCTCCCTCCTAATCCCATAGCCCGAAACTGGGAGGATCAAGGAAAACACCACCTATGCCCCCAACTCCTTAAGCCCTAGTCCCAAACCCCTGTAGCATCTCATGACCTGGCTGGGATTGCTCCGAGTCGTGTCATTCATGCCCACATGGATAAGGAGCATAGGGTAGTGGTTGGTGGGCCAGATGAGTTTTGGGATCCTCTCGGCTACCAAAACCGATCAACGCATGGGGCTGGGAAGCAGCAGTCAGAGAGTCCAGACAGCTCCCTGGCCCCTGTTGCCTGGGCTGATTCGGAGCAATTTGCTCCCAGTCAGCTGTCTACACGTGTGCTACTGCACAGTACTTAATTTGTGGTTAATCTAGTACCTTTATTGTCTCATGTAGGCACACCCTGTAGAGCTGCAATTAGACTCAGGAGTTCTTCCTCCCCCCCTTCCTCCCCCACTCCCAAAGTCATATTGGACAACAGCATTTCTTGGATTTCAACGGATTCAAAGTTTCTAGCTGTAGCTTTGTGTTGCTTCAACTTTGGGCTAATATTTGTGTGTAACCCATGTTGTGATATAGTCCATCATGGACAGAATAAATGAGAAACTGAACAGCATCTCATCCAAGCCAAAAGAATGGACTGAAACCTGAAAGATTTTGATTGCAGAAGGTTATCATTCATCACATAAATCACTGCATAAGATATGTATGCTTGAGCTGATAATTCTTTTATTTCAAGTAATCTCCTTGAATGAATAAAACCACACATGCTGAGGGGCAAGTGGCTCTGCAGCTGCAGATGTCACTATGAAATAGATATTATCGGGCTAGCTTTAGTGATGACCCAGTAGGAAATGAATAAAGGATGATAAAGGTGAATGTGGGTATGTTCTATAATGTAAATTCTATTAAAACCAGGCAAAATCTCTATGCAAAAGTAGGCCAATTTGGAGGTCTTAAACAGAGAGATTTCAAACCTTTCTAAAGTAAACGACAATTTTGCATTATTCCTTTGGTTCATTTTCAGATAGAGCTGTATATTTTTGTGGTTTATATCATAGTAATATGGGTAACAGGACACAAATGTACTGCTTATTAGCATTAGTAGAGACAATACATTTTGCAGGGGAGTTGCTCAGAGCAATGTGTTTCAATACACAAAAGACACAAGGACAGTAGAAATTTATTTTTGCTGTCATCGCCCCCCCCCCC
>NW_017729031.1:26681310-26690180 GCF_001723915.1 Gavialis gangeticus
CCCCCCCCCCCCCCATTTGCTAGCATCACATTTTGTTATCAAGGAGCATTTTTGGCTGTTTGATTTTGAACAGCTCATTCTAAGAATATGTGACGTTGCACATATCCCACTTCCTGTTGCATTATTACCATAGTGTACAATATAAGAGATTCCCTCTGTGTGGCTCTACAAGTGGGGAGCCCAAGATTCCCCTATTTGCAGAGGTGCATCCCAAGTCAGGGCACAACAACGTGATACGTACACCCAGAGAATCCTTTGCCAGAGGTTTCCTGGGACATGCCTCTGAACCCAGAGCTTCAGAGGCCCAGTCCTGGGTGCCCCAGCAATGGGAAATCCTGGGGTATGTAGGATTGAGTCTCACAAGCCCCAGGGGCAGCTGGAGAATATGGGTGTGGGCATCCACTGCAAAAAATAGCACAAAGTTATACTACATGTTGTCTCAGCCACTATTTTCTGGCCTTTTTGATGCAACAACAGACATGGATGTCTGTTTGTTTGGGAGCACAAAGGCAACTTACGTTTCCAGCTTAAATTAAAATCTCATTCTATTGCAGTCAATGACATAACTTCTATTATCTTCATTAGGCCAGGATTCCACTCCATTTACTGGCCTAAAGATGCATTCATGGGAAAGATGTATCAAAAGGCTTTCCAGTAATGTCTCTCAATATTTAGTTCCTATAACACTGTTGAAGCGTGAGATGCTATAATTAGAGCCTCGCCTACGTTATATGGGTTTAAATCTGAAATATTCTGAGTTCATTACAATCTACTCTGTGTTGGCTCAAATTTTAATCAGGATGTTTATGTAGATATTGTCCAAAAGCATCTGAAGCACTATGCTAATGCCAGTTAGCGACAGGCAAGAGAGATAAACGGTAGAGAGACAGGATAGCTGGTATAATTATTCCTGTAGTCTGAGGGTCCTATAAGATAACACAGTTGAGATAAAATGGAAATCATCTCTTCTGGGCATCCACTCAATTACACAGATAGATACTAAATGAATGGTGGAAAGATAGGGCAGAATTGTATTTTACCTAGTGGACAACCAAGCCCTCTTTTATACACTCAGGGGGTTGTAGAATCACTCAAATGCCTTAGTCAGGTAACTCAGAGTTGGCTGCAACCTGCTTTTGGTTGTCCACTAATTCAAATAGAATTTCTGCCCATAAGGTCCAAGTAATGTCACCTAAAAAATTCCCCGTGAAAGAGTTCAAATAAATGTAGATACACACGTCTTCCCTGCAAAGAAGGTGTTAGAGTGATTCCTATGAACTGACAATAAACCATTGTAGTATATGTATGCCATGGTCCAGATTCATCCCTGGCAGAACTTCTTTGCCTTGAGCAGCATTACTCTAGGGAATAATTAGATCTGTGCAGTGCAGCACCACATAAGTAACATTCCATTAAGTAAAGGCAGGAAGGTCCCGGTTAGTAATCCATAGAGTTGATAACACAATTTAGTTTTATCTGATGGCCATTCCATTGGGAACTGATTCAGTAGCCTTAGTTCAGTTCCTAGTGGACAAGTATCCTCATTACTAAAACCACCATTGAGACTAATGCCAAGTGATTTTATTATTTCAAGGCCCAGGAGAGATGCCAAGAATTGAATCGGTGGGAAAATAAGTAGCTATCTCATGCCTGCAGAGTCCTTGTAGATCAGAATTGAGGCAAATCAGTATTGAAATAACTAGTAAAGGGAAGATTACATTGGCATGGGTCTTTCTGAATCTGCACTTTATATAAATACTGGCCTTTAATCTTCAGAGATGTCAAGATGTGATATGTATCACATAATCACAAGAACTAAACTCGCTGAAGAAAGAATACAGCACAAATATGCGTTCAGTTCCTAGGACATAAAACTTGCACAGCTCTGAGTGAAAGACAAAGTAAATCTTCTCTGGACCTAATCCTTTTCACCAGCAGGATTTTCAGAGCTAAAAGGAAGGATTATATTTGGTCGTTTTGTAAAGGACTGTATCAAAATTCTGTTCTTCAGTTTTCTCCTTTGGTTCTTTTGAACAGGGCACAGGAGAGAGCAACTGAATGGGCTAATGCTTCCTCTTAACATATTTTGACAATGCAAGGGGAAGAATAGAAGACCAGTTAGTCTTTACTGGCACTCGCACAAAGAAAGAGATGCAACATAGTCCATTCCTTTATAGCTAACGTTAGTTATTAGAAGAACTGTGAGGAATCCACACTTTAATAACTATTTTGTTATGTGATTTTGGGGGGAAAAAAATCACTTAATGGTCCCTAGGAGACTCAGAGTTCATAATGCTAGATTTTGATTTATGTGATAGAGGCTAAGTCTCAGTCCTACCAGGGTTAATTTTAAAAGATCCTTTAAAATATGAAGTTGTGTCTGGGGTGGCATACTAGGGAAAATTATAACCTAATCACAGAGTCACTGAATCACAGAAATTACAGATAGGGAAGACCATCTACTTTATCCCTATGCCAATGAAAGATGACCCTCTAGAGTACACTTTCTGCCTTTTTCCATCTCATTTTAAAATATCCTCAGTGATAGGTTTTTCACCACTTTCCACTTCCTTTTCTATGCCTTATTCTCAATTTAGTTTCTGGAATCTTTCTTCTAACATTCAGCCTACATTTTCCTTTTCTTAATTTCATGCCATTATCCTCAGCTTATCCCCTTGGTCCGTGGAACCATCATTCTTCTCTGCCATTGGTCTTTACGCTGTGCATACATTTTGAGACCGTTATCGCATCCCCTGCACTCTGTCATTGTTTATCCAATCTAAATATACTTAGCTGCTTATATTGCCTCATAAATCAGCCCTTCTGATCCCTTAATCTTTTTAGTTGCTCTTCCCCCAATTACCTTACATTGAGCATTTCATTTGTTATTGTCTTGCTCAGAGTTATATAGCGTAGTCTAACTATGTTCAGATCCAAGCCATCAATGGAAGGGCTTGTGTTATCTCACTCTTCACTGATTTGAATGTGGCCGAAATCACATGCGTATGTGTTTGATCTTATGCTATATCACATGGCAAACTGTGAACCTGGGGGATTTGAAATGGGGGCAAGATCTCCTGTAGAGGAAGAAATGAAAAAGGGAGGAGTTGAGGGTTTAAGTAAGTTATGAGGATGAGAATTAGTGAGGATGATAAAATAGTGCTAGACAGCAGTATGGTAGAAACAGAAGATCAGAAAATAGATCTGTAACAGATGGTTTGAAACATGGTGCAGGAACTAGAAGAAACAAATAATGGGTATACAACCATCAATGAGGTCACAGCTTCTTCTTGTGTCCTGTCACCATGTTCAAACTTGAGTCCAAAAATGGGCACATACTATTGCTCAACTCTGTAGTCTTAGCAAGGTGCTCATCAGTCCATGATTCCCCAATACGTGGGCAGGCCGGTAGATGGATGTTCTATAGTCTGAAAGTTTCTTCAGCATTCACACATGTGAAGGGGCAGGGATGGACATTAGTAGAGAAATCATGAACCTTACTAGATTAACAGCACCAGGAAGACTGAGTGGCAGGAACCAAGTGAAAAATACTTAATTCCATGACCTCCACAGAAGTCATTGCTTCACTCTCATTGAATCTTTAATCTATACAAACAAGGACATTAAAACTGAGGTCAAAAAATGTTCCAAGGCCAAGGAGTTAGGATTTCAAAATGGGCTTCTGACTTCCAAGCCTGTGCTGAATCCAGTAGAAAGAGTGCAAAAGGCAACAATTCCTTTTTTACTAGCAGAAGATGTTCAGAGCCCTGTTGCTGGATTCTGCTACAAAGATATATGCCCAGCTTTTCACTCCTTTTACAGGCAACGCTTTGCTTGCTTTATGAACAAGCCCTAAATTAATGCATCTTTCTGTTTTTAATGTACTGCTGCTGTGGCAAACCCAAACCTGGTAGAAGCGAGTAGGCTTGCTTGTGAATAAAATGTTAGTACATATCATTAAAAACAGCTATAAATTATGTATCTGATTAATACTGGTGCACTTCTAATATACCTTTTATTTCGGGACAATAAATCCAAGAGCAGAGAAGAAACAAATTTACTTTTGGGGACAGGAAAATGCCCTGTTAAATTTAATTAAGTCATTTGTCCCTCTTTAAATTAATTTTAATCTAGAAAATTAGCAGTAGTAATTTTATTGATAAGGTATTGGGGATGGAACTCAGAGCAACTGGGCACAAGAGATTTTGGTTCATAGATCAGCTATTGAATTCTCATATAGTCTTTTGCAAACCGCACAAATTGAGTTTGTTAGACCCACCAGATTATTTCAGCAAGATTCTTTAATTTCCGGTATTTCTTGATTAACTTCTCTCATCAGTTTAGAAAATCTCTGCCTGAATTTCACTTATCTTGTTTTTGTGTGTATGTGGTGTTTAGGAAAAATTGTATTTTTATTGGTATGGTGGTAGTATTGAAAGGTCAATGTCCCGCTTTGTTAGGTGCTATATCAACATATAACAAAAAGACTGCCCTTACTCAAAAGAGATCACACATTAACAGGAAAGACAAATCTCAGCAAACACCTGTAGACTACACAGGGCACATCTACATGTTTATGAATGCACCATAGTTACTGCACATTAAATTGAGTACTTGTATAACCAAGTACTAAATCGAAGTGCAGTAACTAGTGCTACTGCACAGTAGCACCAGCACATGGCTTGTTAGTGACGTTAACTGTGCAGTAGCCTAATACTACTGCACAGTTGCATATTAGCATGGTATTTGCCATGACACTCAACCGTGCAGTAGTATTAGGCTACTGCACAGTTAGCATTTCATGTAAATGTGCCCACTGTGACACAAACAGAAGAACAGAAGTAAAATTTGGTTCCAAATTTTCCTTCCATAACCAAGTTCCCTGACACACACTACTGCATCTTCAAGAGAAAGAAGACCTGTCCAATAGATGATACCATTGTTTTCTGAGCAACTAGCCCTTAGGGTGAGGAAGGATACAGAGAGATGACCAAAATCTCTGAAGTATTTGAAAGGTATATGTTATTTTAATGAAGCAAATATGGATTTAGGAAGATAATCAGGGTCATTTCTGTCAACTCCATTCAGACTCACTTTTCAATTGTTCAGAAATAGTATTTTTCCCCCCAATGAATAAAATTCCATAAAATATTATTTCAGTTTTACAGAAGGATTTGTTGTATACTCTTGCCCAGCAGAAATATGCTATAACTAAAGTGATAAATTCAGCTTTTTTTTCGAGGTTTTTTATTTTATTTTATACAAACCCAACCTATATGGGTCCTTCCATGAGTATTGTTCATTGTGTTGTGTAAATTTGAAAATTACAAACTACACCTTAGGGTGTTAAACAGTGTACTCCCTTATCTGTCCTGAAAAACCTATTTTGTAAAAGTCCAGAAATATCTCACAGCTATTTAATGCTGTTGGTCCCTAAACAATAGTGATTGATTTTGTTTGGTCGGGCAAACACAAATTATCCCATAATCATTTTAGCCTGCCAGCCATGCTTACATTGACTTGTTTGCGATTTAAGGAGAAAATGCAGTGATTGTAATGAAAAATGGAAAAGGCTAGAGGCAAATAAAAGATTTTTCTTTGCTGTGGAAAATGTGTCTACTTTAATTGTCAACATAGAATAGGTTTGGTTTGCTGCGAAAGTAAAATGAATTAAAAAATAAATAAAATGGTACTTTTGGTTCCCTATAAACTTGTCTTTCAAAACTCCAGTATTAGATCATTGGTTTTCCTATGGCGCAGCTAAGAAGAACACAGAACTTCTCAGAAAGATGTTTCTTTCTCATTTTAAGATACTGCAACTTTTCAAGTGTAAAAGTATTAGAATGGGAAAAACTGGAACATTAAACCCAAGTGCTTTGAATTTTGCACGGGACTGAATCTGAAGCCTTGGGTCTGAACTATAGGCCTTCAAAATAAGGGTAGCTTTCTAAGAGAAGTCTGTGCACCTCATGAGAACAGTTACTTTGGTGCTGTCAAACGAGACTACCCAGGCCTTGTTCAACCTCTGCTTTGGGATCTATATCATCCCATAATCATTCCTACAGGCCCTGCTACCTGACCCCATCAAAATTCAATCAGTTTTTCTACTTAATTCCTCTGCTTTTATCTGGGTCTTATCCACCTGGCACTACTGTGGCATTAGAACCTAGGTAGTGGGCTCTAAATATATTAATTTTTGCACCAGGCACATTCATCCAAGCGTACTTGTAGAACACTACCTGCAGCTGTTCCATGGCCAGGAAGGGAGGAAGAAAAACGTGTTGGTCCAGATTATTAAAATCCCTTATGAAAGTCTCTTACTTTCACTCCCACACAGTATCCAAAAGACACATTCCCCCTCTACTTCTACGAGGCAAGAAACTGTTGGTAGTAGTATTCAGGATAAAACATAAATGGGGAAGGGAACAAGAAAGAATGAATATGGCTTATTTTAGAAGGGTGCAAGTTTGGCAGAGATGGAAGCATGAGAGAAGGAAAAGCCAAAGGACCAGATTAAAGAGGGAAGTGGAAAAAATGGGATAGAAAATAGGGAAGAAAAGCATGAGGCTATTCACTTACACCACATAGAACAACACACAAAGGGAAAACAAGGGAAAGTCCCCAAATTATTCTGTTAAAAAAAAAAAGAGAGAGAGAAATGAAATGAAGAAGATGCAGGGAATGAAAGCAAGATTACAACAGGGAAAGAGCTATTTTGGTATTGCTTAATCAAAACTTTAATGTCTAAAAATGTTATAGAAAATTAACAGGGTAGAATAAAATGATTGCAGAGGCATGGGAAAAGTATAGATGGTTTATGACCACAAAAAAAAAAGGCTTGGCATGTCCTAGAGAGTCAAGGACCTCAGCCCAAGGCTCCTGAAAGGTCATATCCCTTAGAGAACATCAATTCTGTTCAAAGCCCGAGGGGAACAAACAAACAAACAACGTGTTCTACCTTCCACATGCAAACAGTCGACCACATACTGGTTCTCAACTATAGTACATGAAACATACCTACATGGAAACCTAGTCATGTAACATGCTTAAGAAGCTTCATTCCAAAAGCAAAACCATTCGTTTGGGAGGAAATAGTGGGCTCCTTGTTGTCACAAATCACTGGAGGCCTGAAAGCCCCTTAGCCAAATGCTTAGCACAAGTAACACCGTTTTTGTGCCTTATCTCAACTAACTAAAAGCAGTGCAAGTGGGTCACAGTTTAGAGTGACCTCTGTCTAACCCATGTCAGAGAAAAAGTCAAAAAGGGATGTGGTAACAGCCCAAATCAGCAGGATACAAATGGCAGTCTAAGTAACAAAAATAACCACTGTGAAAAATGAATGGTGGATATTTATGAGATATGAAACATACATAAAAGACCTACAAAAAGTATATAAAAACCTAAGAAAAAAGATTTAAGGGCTTGTGACACACAGGAAAAGAAGAATCAACACCTACTCAAACCCTGGAGCAGTGACAGACACCTGGCCAGCTGAAATCGCTGTATCCATTTTCACATAAAAATACTTGGTTAACTGCTAGGGCTTGCTTAGAAGTTAAGTGTTGCATTTAAAGCTTTGCTTAAATATTAGTATTGCTTATGTGTTCAATAAATTAGAATTTCAAACTGGAATAGTCTGACCGATCATTTCATTTCCATTCACTCCACCCTTTAACTAAATTTAGTACAACGACGTAAGTAGGTGAGAAGCAAAACTGTATGTACAATAAATCTACCTTTAAGATCCATACACAATACTCATTGCTGCAGTCAACAGAGTATAAACTTTACAGGGATTTTAGGCAGTTTCAGAAGCAATAGAGTAACTGAAAAGTTACATCAAAAATAGATACTATGTCAAGTCAGCAGTTTTGAAATACTCTGTTGGGGAAAACAGCAAACAGTTATAGTCCATCAGAATCTTCTAAGCAATCTAACATGACAACGTCTGCCGCTTCAGCCAGCTCATTTCAAGTGAAGCCCTCCTTCATTTGTCCAAATGGTTCTTCAGTGCTGATGCAGGATTCCTAATCTTGACCGGCACATTCTAATTGCAAAAATATACTCTACTATGTATCTGTCATTTTAATTCTGATTATTACCTTCAGTCTCACAAACTATGTGGTCAATAGCTATATATACTTTCGTCCTTTGCAGACGAAGACAACCACATCCAGCAGGGGGAGGGGAGGGAAGAATAGAGAAAAGAAGTGGAAAAGAAAAAGGGAAGGAGAAAGAAGGAAAGAGAATGAAGAGGGGTGGAGGCTAGGTCATGTGAGTACATAGGTGACTTATAAGTCTGATCTTTGCTTTGACCAATCTGTTGCAGCAGGGGCATAAGAGTGATGAGAACTGGGTACAAGAGGTTCTTGTTTTCCTGGCCGTGAGTTTCTTCATTGCTTTTGCCATTCATTGCTGTTCAAAGGCCAGTGCTCCGTTCTGGATTTGGGACCTCCAGGATGGACAGTCGCAAGCAGTTTGCTCCCACGACTGGGTCAATGCCAAAACTCTTTAGGGAAAGCTTTAGGGTGTCCTTGTACTGCTTTCTTCATGGGCTGTGAAAGCGTACTCCATTTGGCAGTTCACCATAGAAGACTTTCTTTCTTTCTATTCAGTCAATAGCTAAAGATGTACAAATAGCCCAGTATTCATATGGAATATTCCGATATATGCATCACACAAATGGTGCGTCCTCTGAACACTCTTCCCCTGCATAAGGCTCTACCTCTAGTCCTTTTAGCTAAATAATCCTTTTTGGGAAAGGAGTAATTTTCCTTAAACACATATCCCTATACTGTGTATGACCTTCTAGACCAGGGGTTGGCAACCAGGGAAACACATACCCCTGGGGCTACTTGGAAAGGTACTAG
>NW_017729031.1:26695180-26696584 GCF_001723915.1 Gavialis gangeticus
GACCAGGGGTTGGCAACCAGGGAAACACATACCCCTGGGGCTACTTGGAAAGGGACTAGGGGGTACACATGGGCAGGCAGGGATGGAGTACCACCATCCACCACCCCGCACTGCTACCTCCCAGGAGCAGGGACGTAGAGAGGGCAAGGGCAGCAGCTTCCTTCTGCAAGCTGCACAGGCACCGCCTGGCTAGCCAGATGCAGAGGAAGGGGCGGAGCTTGCATCCAATGGCTGGCACCACCATCCACCACCCCATGCCACCAACACATGCAAGAGCCCTCCTCCACTCTGTGTTCAGCTGCCACCATCCCCCAGTTCCACTCTGCCAGAAGTGTACCTAGAAAGCATACACTCCTTAAAAAAGACAAAAACCCCTATTCTAGACCCTTGGCCTGTTTCCCCTTCAAACCTGACATAGCTTTCAAGTAGTTATACAAACCCTTGAGGTTTTGTTATTGCAAGCTGGGACGGGCTGAGCTAGTAAGTCCACTGCTTCCAATTATGGATGAAAACTGATGGGGTAGCTAGCCAAAGGATTAGGAAGAGACCTGGCCATGATGCTTTTTTACTCTGGATCTGCAACACACTAGCAATACAGATTCCACTGTGATATAGTATTTGATTGGCTTGGATTAGCCTTGATGGCCTGTTGGTTTACATCAAATTTGGAGTTCTGACACTGTACCACTTTTCCAAATTAGAATCAAGAGTTGTATTTGGGGGGGGGGGGTTTAATAGTCACATTCAGATCACCTCTAAGACTAACTGAAAATGAATTTGCCACTTAACAGGCAGCCAGTATAAAGAATGCAAAGCAGGGCTAATATGATCATGATAGCTCAAACTCATGAGCACTCATACTGGCAAATACTGCAAAAGTTGCAAGCACTGGATCACCACCACTGATAAACCAGACAAAAATGGATTTGAATTATACTTAAAAATGTATTGTGCATTAATCATTATATATGGTATTGTTTCTTTAAATATGATTAGCTTGTGCACCTTAGGCATCATGTTTTACTTTCAGATTTGGTTTCAGAACAATAAAGTTACCAGCCATGTGAGCTACATGGTGTCCTCTCTCTCTCTCTCTCTCTCTCTCTCTAGTCTAATGTCCCCACCACTGTGGAGCTACAGGATATAACAATAATGATTGAGAGTAAAGATCATGAGAGCACATGCTATCACAGGGCAAAATGTATAGATTAACGCTAGGGGTGTGAGAAGCTTCAGTCCATGATTTGATCTGGAGAAGATTCAGCCCAATTCAGAAGCTAAATCACTGAATCTGAAGCAAATTGAGGGAAGAAAAAAAACTCTGAATCAATTTGGAAAAGATTTGGAGATTGAGAAGGCAGTCTTTCAGGGGAACAGAAATTGAGAAGAGGAAGGGGGAGGGAG
>NW_017729031.1:26701584-26715145 GCF_001723915.1 Gavialis gangeticus
TCACAGGGCAAAATGTATAGATTAACGCTAGGGGTGTGAGAAGCTTCAGTCCATGATTTGATCTGGAGAAGATTCAGCCCAATTCAGAAGCTAAATCACTGAATCTGAAGCAAATTGAGGGAAGAAAAAAAACTCTGAATCAATTTGGAAAAGATTTGGAGATTGAGAAGGCAGTCTTTCAGGGGAACAGAAATTGAGAAGAGGAAGGGGGAGGGAGGGGGGGAAGACTAACATCTCTAGCTTGCCAGTGACTATGACCTTTCCCTGAGTCCCCTTCCAATCACAGTGCTCTTGGGGAGAGATAAAAGCCTCTGTCTGAAGGCTTTCTGTGCCTTTTGTGAGCTGTTTCTGCCTGAATAACAGCATCTGAAAGGTACTGGACTGGTTTGGCTTCCTACCTAGCCAGTCTCCTGCTAGTTTCTATTCTTGGAAAGGATTGGATATAGCTTACTAACTAGAATCCATCTACTTATCCCTATCCAATCATTTCTTTCAATTTAAATTTGTTCTTGGTTTTGTGTGTTTTTTCCCCAACACTTTTTAAAAAGAAAGCTGTGTTTTTCCTGGCAGTGCGATGCATCACTGTGCAGGGAAGCACATACATTACACATACTGACACACATACATCATAGAAGAAGTCAGATATTATTAAACAGAACACAACACAGAATAAGTCAGAGATCAGAGAAGAAGAAGAGATATTATTTTAGGTACATACACAACAGTAAACACAACACAGAAGAAGAAGTCAGACACAGTCATACATCAGAAAAGAAGAAAAAGAGATATATTATTAGTTAGTTACACACAGAGACACGTTTTCCAGTACAGGAAAGCTTATTATGAAGTGTGCTGGAAAGGCAGGTGCTAGGTCTTCTGGCAGGGGAGGGAGAGGGGCTAGAGGGGGTAGGGGGAGAGCTAGAGCTGCAAGTCCCACCCCCCCAAACATAGATGCATCCTCCTTCCTGGCAGTCATGAGTCTTCTGCTGCCAGTGGAAGCAAGGAGATGGGAGCAGTACCTGTCCCTTTACCTGCACCACCTCCCCTAACACCAGAAATAGGCACCAGCAGCAGAATGACAGTCTCCTCCACCCCAACTTCTTTTCCCAGTATAAGCCTCCCACTGCCAGAGGAGGAGCTAGATCTGGAACGAGAGGACCTGAGCGCCCTAGCTAAGGAAATTCTGGGGACTGAGGGGGAATCTCAGTTTGTGCTCCACACCCCTCGAAGTTCCCCTAGACCCAGGTCTCCTTCTCAGGAAGGGAGCTCAGAGGAGGTTGTGGAGGCAAGTGGATCAGGTGAATCAGCTCCTCCTGTTGTTATGCCTCTGACTGCTGAGGAGGGGGAGAAGGCAGGATCCCCACCCTCAACCCAGAATCAGGAGAGTAGTGTAGTGTGGGATCATTTTGAGGTAGCAGGTGATCCCAAGTATGCTGTCTGCCAGCACTGCCGAAGCAGATCAGCTGAGGCAAGGAGGTGAAACACTTCACCACTATGGTGATGCTGCTGCATCTCAGGAGGCAGCACCTCCTTGCCCTTGTTCCTCCTCAGCCTGGCACCAGTGGGAGTATGCCCAAAAGGGAGTCCCCCACTCACCCCAAATCCCTGGTGCTCCCAAAGCAGAGGAAGGCCACCCTGGAGCTGTGGGGGAAAGCTGCATACAAAGCGGGGCACATTGCAAGGGCAAGCAAAGTCACCCAAAGCATTGTGGAGATGCTTGATCTGGATGGCCAGCCCTTCTCCTTAGTTGAGTGGCCAGGGTTCAGGCGGCTTGTGGTGCTCGTGGCCCCATCTAACCAAGTGTCCGCACTCACCACCTTTAGCAGGCTGGTGCTGCCCTCCCTGTATGAGGCATGCAGGGAGTACTTGAGGAAGGAGCTGTGCAAAGCAGGGATGCAGGTGGCCTTGCACTTCACCTCCATCATCTGGAGGAGACGGGGTGGCGATCATGCCTACTTCTCCCTCCAAGGGCACTGGTGCGATCAGTCATGCCCTTGGTAGGCTCTCCTTCAAGCCAACGTGATGAATGAACTGCATGGTGCAGAGGTGGCTGGTTGGGTATGGCAAGCTCACCTGTGGGTTCATCGTCATCGACAGTGTGGCCAATATGGTCAAGGCAATCTGTGATGTCAGTTTTCTTGGCATCTTCTGTGTGGCACACAAGCTGGACCTCATAATCAGGGACACCGTGGAGAGGGACAGGGCTGCCAGTGATGGCACAGTCACTACCACCCAGCTGATTTCAAAATGCAGGAAGGTGGTGGTCTACTTCCACTGAAGCATCAAGGGGGCAAGATGCTGTGGGAGAAACAGGCAAAACTGAGCATCCTGCAGCACAAGATCATGCAGGATGTGGAGACTTGGTGGAACTCCATATACCTAATGCTGGAAAGGCTGGTGGAGCAACAGAAGGCCATCCATGAGATGGCCTTGTAAACGAAGACTGCGATCAGTGGCACCCTTAACAGAGCTAAATGGAATACCATCTCCCAGATCTTGGTGGTCTTCAAGCCCTTCCTTGAGGCCACCGAGAACCTCAGCGCTGGCGATGCCCTCCTTAGCCAGGTGATCCCCATAGTGAGGGAACTTCAGAGCCAAAAGGAGAGGTTCCAGGGGATCAATGTTCCTGGCTGGGAGAAGCCACTGTCACCAAACCTGAAGGCACTGGTGAGGCGGCTGAAGGACGGCATCGGGAAATAGCTGGATTCATTGTGGTCCACTAAAATCTGCATGCTACAAGGCATGTGCAACCCAAGGATGAAGGGAAGCATGTGCACTGGCAGCACCAAAACTCTCAGTCACTGGATGGAGGTGCTGGTCAACAAAGTCAGGGAGGCAGAAGGCCAGAGGTGAGGGGATGTGGAAGTGGGGAATCCACTTTCCCATCTCAGTACTTTCAGCAACAGCACCAGCCAGTCTCCTCCACACCAGCCACTGCCAATGTGAGCCAAGGGCATGGCTTCAATGCTGTGGTCCAGACACAGCAGACCCCAGCCTTGGGCAGGTAGCGCTGAGGCTTCGGTGGCTACCTATCTCACCAAGGACATGGAGACACTGGGCTGCGACCCCTTGGCCTATTGGGCAACCTGCAGTCAGATGTGACAGGTTCTGGCCACATTTGTCCGGCAACACCTGCCCTGTCCACCGACCAGTGTTCTGAGCAAGAGGATGTTCAGCATTGCTTGTGACGTAGTGACACGCCACCGCACCTGCTTGCATCCTGGTTGGTGGAGCAGATGGTGTTCCTTCAGGTGAACCTCCCGCTGCTGGGGTTCCCCAAGCTCCACCTGCAGATGGACTGAGTGCCACCCTCCTCACTCTGTCCACACTTATTTCTGTTTTATTTTTTTAAACCAGTTAATGCCCCGCTCTCCGAGATGGAGGGGGCACTCACTGCATCACCAGCCAGCAGGGGAAGAACATGTCCCTGATGAGCTTCCATGCCAGGATGAACTTGGAGGTATGGACTGGGCCTATGGGGAAAGAGGAGGCCCCAGGTCCTGGGCATGACTACTAAAACTACACTCTGCCAGGGTTGGGAGGCCTGGTGGGACAGCTGGTGGTGCGGCAGCCCCAGAAAATGCCAGGACTGAGGATCCCCTGGTGAAAGACAGGTAGGAGGTGCCATAACCTCCAGCTACCACACGCGCACACACACAGTCCTGGCTGGGGAAAGCCCCAACCCCTATCTGCCTGGGATGCCAGCTTTTGTGTTGAAAAACCCTTTGTCAGGCTGAGGAAGCATCTGCAATTGGTGTGTGTGTGCTGTTCCTGGATGGAAGGAATAGTAAAGAAGCCAGAGGCTGGCACACAATGCAGGCAAGAAAGCCAGTCAGTGCAAATGGAAATGGAGGCATCAGGGGGTGAGAGAGACAGGCTGGGCTAGGGGGAAGAGGGATGTAGCAGGTAAAAGTGTAGAGGTACCTGGGGAGCCAGATGTCCAGCAGGTCGCAGCGTGTCATAAATCCAATGTCTATACTGAGTCCATGAGTTTCTGTACCTAGGAGGTTGATGAAGTGTGGTTCATAGGCTCATCTGTGAAAAATGGTTTGTAAATTCAAACAAGCACCAAACCTTGCTAACCTAACCTCATCACCAGAACTGAAGCCAACTTCCCACAGCTCAAAATACAAAACCTGCCAACCTATCTCCAGTACTCCAGCAAACTGCACACCAGAATCTGTCAAAGACAACAATACCCAACTACCTGTGGAGGCACATTTCTTACCAAAAAACCACTCTGTTGCTAGCCTCTCAGGCCTGATCCTCAAAGGGAATTTAAAAAACAAAATGATCTGTGGCATGGGAGAGGCTAACACCAGGAGAGACTTTTAAAAAGGCTGGAACTCTTCAGTTTGGAAAGGAGAAGGCTGAGGTGGGAATATGACAGAGGTCTATAAAATGGTAAAGGACATAGACCAAGTGAACAAGGAACTGTTATTAACCAGATCCCAAAAAGAAAAACAGAAAGGAAAGAGGTACAATTTGCTATGATCCACAGCAGTTTTAGCTGATCCAAGCTCCCAAAAGTTTCCAGAATACTGGAACTAGGAGGCTTCTACAGAAATTAGTAGGTGACAGTTTTAAAACTAATGTGAGAAAATACTTTTTTTTTTTTGCAGCATGTAATTAACATGTGAAATTCATTGCCCCAGGAGGCAGATAGCATAGCCAGGTTCAAAAAAAGACTAGATAAATTCATGGTTCTCTTAATAATTTTATTCATAATCTATTAATGGCTATTACGCAGAATGGTTGCAGATATTTCCTCTAACATCTCTAAACCAATAATGGCGAATGACAGGAAGGGTAATGGAAAGGGGATAGATCACTAGATATCTCTAGTTCAATGCTTTTCCTGTATACAATCCACTCCTGCCACTGTCAGGAACAGGACACTACACTAGATGGACTATTGGTCTGACCCAATATGGCACTTTTTATGTTCTTCTGTAAAAAAAAAAAAAAAAATCAAAATGTCAAGTATACCAGACAAGACATGATGATCACAATCAGCATCTCAGTCCCAAAGGAAGGCTGAAGCACAGGCTGAAACCTACCCAGATTGCCATATGAATCCAGGTGCCTCGCAGCACTGACTGAAGTGAATTTACTCCTCCTTAGTCTAGTGCACATAATTAAATAATCAGACTTAAGAGAGGGAATCTGAACTAGATCATGAAATGAAAGAATGGGAATTACTGCTGCTAGCTGAAAATGAGCTATTAGCAACTGGACAAAGTAAAAGTAACCGGAAATCTGCATATACACGTTTTCAAGTTTTGGTTTCTCTATTAAAAATAGCCATACTACTTTATCCTGAACTCTCTCTTCCATTACTATGCCCAACAAGCTGTTCTAATGAGAAACACAACAGATATTATGGATGGGTACCGAGTATTTCATTTAAGTTTATTAGAAACAAAACAGAAACAGATTGAAGCCCACTGCTATTAACCAGCAGCCATCTACATTCTCCAAGCACCTCAATTATGTTTGAGTAGCTCAGCACACATCTCGGCAGAATGCTGAATCCAAAGAGTCAGAACCCTGGGGTCTAACAACTAAATTATTCACAATTTGCCCAGGAAGATTCGGAACACAATACTTCTCAGCAAGTACCTTTTCTAAAGATGACAAAGGTTATTTATGTTTCATCTTGCATGCTGCAAAAGTTATCGCTGCCCTGCAGAGGGAAAATAAAATGAATACTGTGCACTCATGGAATGGGTCCTGCATTTGCACAGTGCTATCTTTGCTCTCAAAGACCTTATGGTTTCTGCATATGCCATCATATATTTGTCCTTTGATGATAAAATGTATGGTTCTCTAATGATTCAAGGATGCTCCTTGGGGTACTATTATCACAGATACAGAAAATGATCAAAATAGCCCATGGCTTTACAGCTAAAGATCTAACAGGAAAAATATAATCAGTCAGGAAATTACGGGCAATATTATACATGTAACACTTCTACAAAAAAAGTCATTTTTAAAGCACTGATACTAAGCCACTGGCTAGCCAACTGCTGCATTTTAGCTCTGGGTAAATAATCATCTGCCTTATGATCTATGTTGGAAAAATAGCCCTTAAATTCAGGCCAAAGAGGATAAAATAGAAGAGAGAAAAAGGTCATGAACTACCTGCTGATGTGCTAGAGGGCAAAGTGACCCACTCTGATGCTATAAGAGTTACTGCTTCTAATCCTAGTAAGAGAGGGTGATCCTGCTGTTGGCTTGTGCTGGGCAGTCTGCTTTTAGAGGCACAGGAAAATAAATAAATATATCTATCAATCTATATACACTCAGATATATCTATATCTATGTCTATCTATATATGTGTGTGTATATATATAATTTATTTGTTTATTATATATATCGACTAACCACTGGCAGAATACTGGAGATAAGAATTTTTAGGTGCATCCAGTTAATTTAGTACATTAAAAAATGGTAAGGAACCTTGCTTCCAAGCACAGAATTTTTATTCATAAATAACTGTGGGTGTTTCCCCCCCCACACACACACTTTCTAGGCTAACCTGTCATGGCTTGTGTAGACATCAAATATGAGGACGAAGAAAATACCCTGATTTGCCCACAGCAATGCATCAAACTCAGCAATGTTAGTTCCCTTCTGATTTATGAAAGGACTAAGGCTTGAAACAATCTGATGAATGTGACACTTGAAAAGACACAATCTCAAATTTAAAGAGAAAAGAGATGCAATTTGCTATGATTCACAGCAGTTTTAGCTGATCCAAGCTCCCAGAGGTTTAGTGAAATATAAAAGAAAAATGGCAGTGCTAACAGCCATAGGATGTTTCACAGATTAATGATAACAATCAATGAAAAATAATAATATTGTCACTTACAGAGAGCATATACTGGCAAATCATGTCTTGCAGACAGCTTTGTAATAAATATATTAATAGAATACAGTGAAAGTTGGAAGCAGGAACGAGCAGATGGATTTTGTACAGATGCTCCTCTCTTTGGTTTTAATTTGGTCCGCCACTAATCCAATCCATGATACACTGCAAATCCATTTTGTGAAAAAAGGAGAACTCATACAGTGTCTGGAAAGAGAAGATAGAGGCTTTTAACAGAGAAAAACTATGGAAATGGAACTTTGAAATATGGAGGAAGATCTCTCCCGTCACAAGTCTCACCAGAGGAACGGCATTGGCTTAAGGGCTTCGGTAACAAAGTGAGTTGTATCCAAACAAAAGCACCTGTCAGGGAGACACTTCTGTATTGTAAAAACTGATATTATTACATTCTTTAGAGACCAAAGGGGTCCATTGCAAGTCAACCTTCCTCTTTACCGGTCCGCAGATTTTATTATCATGGATGACCAAAAGCTGCATGCTTTCCAATCACTCCTAGAAACCCGGCAGTCCATTTAAAGAAAAGTAAGAGAGATGTCTGTACAACGGTGCATAGAAAAAGAGCATGTGGTGCCACTGTGGACTCATGTGAACATGTTATAGTGAGGATCTGATACGTAGCATTACCACCATTTCAGATCTGGCTCCCAACCTCCCAACAAGGCCTTGAAATAGGGAGGGAGTTTGATCCATGGAAATCAGTGAGAAGACTCTGACTGACTTTGGATCATAGAACCTTAGGAAAGTAGGGCTGGAAGGCATGATGATCACTGGGTTCAGTAACTGCAGGTAAACAATGAATTAGAAGAAATAAACCAGTAAACTTTAATTGTAGAGCAATAAGCAGCTCCCAGTTCTTCATTCCCTCAGTATCCTAGTGTGAAGCATCTCTAAACTATAACTTCTGTCACTACAGAAGGGACTTCATGAGGTTGTGTAGTCCATCCCCATGATCAAGACAGGATCAGTCCTAAGTAAACCATCCTGGCCAAGTGTCTGTCCAACCTGTACCTGAAAATTTCCAGGGGTGGAGATTCCACAACTAGTTAGTCTGTGACAGTGCTTGACACCCTCATGGTCAAAAGCTTCTTCTTAATCTTAACCTAAATTTCCTCTGCGTCAGTTTGTTCCTAATTCTGTCCCCTATGGCCAAAGAGAAAAAGTCATCTCCATTATCTTTATAATTGCCCTTCAGGTATTTTAAAACTGTTATCAAATCCCCTCTCAGTCTTCTCTTCTCCAGACTAAATAACTCTAGTTCTTTTAGTCTGTCCTCATAATTCATGCTTCCTACACCTCTAATTATTTTCATCACTCTCTGCCGGACTCTTTCCAGTCTGTCTACATCCTTCTTGAAGTGTGGGGCCCATAACTGGACACAGTACTGCAGGTGAGACCTCATCAGTGCCAAAAAGAATAACAAAATAACTTCCCTTGATTTTTAAGAGACACTCCTGTTAACACAACCCAAGGTGTCGCAACACTGTTGGCTTATATCAAGCATGTGGTCCAGTGTAACCTCGTCACAGTCTAGCTATCCCTTGGAAGAGCTGAAGAACACGGAAGCAAGAATGTCTCCAAAGCTGAAACTGATTTAGGAAAGTCACCTCGCTGGGGTCACTTAACCCCAGTTGTCTTCCTGCCTAAAGCAGGGGGCCTGGACCCGATGCTCTGACACCCTATGAATCTATGAATAAAGGGTAGAAATAAAGTTGATTCACATCTTCCATTCAAGGAAGCAAGATCTGAGGCTAGGCATGGGGGTAGAGCAAGATGCCTAGTTTGTTTGTTTTTTGCTTTATTTGCCAGGGGGTCATGTAGCTACAAAGGAGATCTTCACTATAATTATACTTATCACATCCAGGAAATAAAAGTTAAGCAGGATGCACCACTTAACAATAATGCATGATTTCCACAGAATTGCAGACCCCAAAAGACTGATTCATTATTAGGTTTTCCACATTGCAGCAACCATTAAACAAATCAACATTATCACTACTATAATATGTCATTGCCCACTGGAACCTCTACTGTTATGATAGGGGGCAGTAGAAGTTGTTTTTAAGAGGCTGCAGCCTGGTTCTGTAAATCATGGTTAATAAATATCAGCCTATGTGAACAGTATGAAAACAGAAGCAAAGTTTAAACCAAATTCTCATTTTTGGCGATAAAAATGTGGATATGTACAGTATAACAGTGCATGTTATTTATTTCTCAGAATATACATTTGGAGTGGGATATCTATGGAAAGTGAACCTTGTAAGTAAGGAAACTATAGGAAAAGTATCAGAATGTGCTATGAGGTCTAACCTAAAGAGAAGTGTAATTTGCAGTAATAATTGTAGTTCTAGGTTTCTGGTGTTTAAAGTCCAGAACTTGACAAGGCTGGCAGAGAAACCCACTTATGTCCCTGAGAGGCAGAGACTAGGATTGCAAAACTGCATAAGAAGCAAAATGAGTTTCAGCATGTAGAAAATGAAAGCTAATGCAACTCAGGCAAAGCAATCTGAAATAAAGTGGTTTGGTCAGGTGGGATTGAGAAATAATTGGAGAAAGAGAACTAGGGCCACATTGATTGCCACACTTAACACATGCCTATAACACTGCCAATGGCTTTCTGGAAAGTAGACTGAGGGGCAGTACGTAACTGAACAAGGGAGAAAATTACTCCCCATACTGAAACAGATGCAAATAACTACCTGGGCTGATATATCTGAGGATGTTGAGTTTATGGGTAAGGAATGTGTGTAGATTGTTTTAAAACACTTTCTTTCCAAAAGCGTTTTTTCTACTGTTAAAATAAACTATACTGATTTTAAGGTATCTATCAATCACTATACTTACCACTGAACACAGACTTCCAAAAGAAAGAAACATTCATTGTCCAAACTCAGTCAGACCTGCTGATAAACAGGTACTGTAGCCGACACGACAGCATCAAGCACAGGTTGGGGAGTTGTGGAATTGCATCTCATGAGAGACTAACCCAGAAGGCCAGATCCCTGAAGAGATGCACTTAGAAATACAAGAGAAGGCATAAGGTACAGCTAATCCTGCAGCTGTAAAAATAGTAACTCAGTGGGCACATCTAGACATGTGCATTTACTGCTTAGTAATTGAAATTACTGCACTGTACGGGCATGCATCTATACATGTGTACCCGTAGTGCACAGTAAATATGGCGACTTATGCCAACTTGAACATAAATTTGAGACCTGCATGATGCACGTATCAGATTTACACTCAAGTTGGCATAAGTCACCATATTTACTGCACAGTACAGGCGCACATGTGTAGAAGTGAGCCTATACTGCGCAGTAATTTCACTCCCCTATAGCCACAGAGGGGATTCTGTGATACCTGCATGATGCAGGTATCAAATTTACACCCATTTAGTTCCTGAGCAGTAACGCACATGTAGACACCTTACTGCACAGTAAAACTGTGTGTGTGGAATGACTTGGGACTTGAGTTAGTCCCAAGTCAGTCTACACACAGCATTAATGAGATTTAACGCCTACATGTGTAGACACTGGCCTATTCCTGCTTACCGTGCAGTAATGTACTGAGCAGTAAATTTAAGGTGCTGTAAATGTACATGCAGACATGCCCAGTATGAGGAATGAAAGAAATGCCACTGGATAAGGAAGGGCAGGATATACAAAAATGTTGTGAAATCACAAATTATCATTTATGAAGATTCTCAGTGTTCAGCATGTCATTTCTTTTCCCAGCTAGATTGTAGCCCATTGAATGCTCAGTTGTTTACTGACTGAATGTTCAGTTAGTTGCTTGACCTGCAACATTTTCATGAAATTGAGGATGGTCTCGTGATGAACCGAATTAGCCAGCAAAGGAAGCATTTACTTTGTGTGAACAGTCTCCATTCCATATCATGTATAAATCGGTCTGCAAGTTTCATATATCTGGAAAGTTGGAAATGTTTGTATTGAATAATCTTCATTTTGTGAAAGTACACAGCAACCTTGAACCATGAACAGAACAAGAATGTCAAAATTTAATTATTCTTCAACAAAGCCAAGTCCAGGAACATTTGAACTGTGAAATCAGAATGGGCCAATCTGTAAGAACACTATGAATGTGTTGTTTTATATAATCTATTACACTTTGACATGTCAAGGATTGCATTATCCACTAATAGCTAAGAGCGTGAGTCATATATTACTTTTGTATTCTTGTGGCAGTGATGCTGTACAATTAAATCTCAGCACAAAATGCGCGTGTGTAGTTTCTGGTGTTATGCAGTTCTCAGAAAAAAATACAGTCAATAAGGCAACAAATCCTAAGAAAATGTGTTGCATCATACTTGGTGGCATTTCTTTTCAATAGGATCACAACAAGTTAAATTAGACTCATTCAAATTAGACTCAGTGACAACAGTCTCCCAGAATATGCCACTGATTTGTAGAAACCATTTATTAATTTCTAAGAGAATTTCTTTTTAAAAATTGATAGTATGGTATATAACCTAATATATGTAACTGTGGCATCTTTGTCTCAGAGCTACACAGAACAGGTTAGTTTTACTGGATGAAAGCAGCAGCCCAGAATAGCTTTTTCTCTCTACCCATGAAATAATGCCTGTCAAATAATATGGTTTTTAAAAAGTAGAAACAAGGGTGGAGTTAGGAACTGACTCAAAATCCAACAGATTTGCATCACCAGAAGTTAAACGATCAACTCTAGCAACCTAAAAATTCAGAATGGGCCACATTTTGCTGATACTTTTTGCTTTCAGCCACTTTTTGCTATGCTTTAAAGATAACATCAGGAGTTATTCTTAAGGAGCTGGCAACTCAAAAGTAGGGGCTGGTACAGTGAAGATAATGGGCCATTGGGGATTGAAATGGCAGAGCAAGGAGGAGCCAAAAAGAGAAGAAAACCTATTTTATTTTTCTTTTAACTCTAAGGAGAAAAGAAATGAGAAAAGAAAGAGCATGGAAAACAAAACCTGTGAGGATTCTTGGAAAGAGCATATGAAGCAGGACAGCACTGAGCTGATATTGCCTTCCTTTCTAATGAAAGTGGCTAACAAACAGGAAAGACATTAAGGGAAAGAAATATCTCTGGCAGCTGAAGTTTATCCGTGATGTTGTAACATCAAGTGACAACATGGTGCCCCCTCCCCAGGCTTTTCTGCTTTAAGCCTAACAAATACATGGCACATCCGTTTCAAATACAGATTTGATCACAATGCAACACTATGCTGCCACATTCACTTACAGATACTGGAAGAGAAATGATCAGTTGATAGTTTGTATAGCCCTTATTTTCACATTTCTCACACCCTGGAGATGGGAGGAAACCCTTCAGCAGCATTAATGGTGAAATCCTGAGCTCAAGCAGAAGAGGAACGCTCCCACCATTAAAACACTAGCCTGAGCCATGGAAAACTCATTGATGTTATCTCACAGACAGCCTGTGTGACATTGGGCAAGTGTCCCTGCAGGCTTGTCTACACCAAAATAAAGAGGTGGGGAGGCAAAAGCCCAGAGTAGCAAATATACAGTAGATATTGCAGAACAGCTATTCTACTATAGTTCCCCATGTAGAAAATCTATTATACCTTCATACTGATTATGTTAGTCCATTTAGATGTACTTCAATAGGTTCACGATTATTTTTTTAACTTAATCCATAAACAAAAAAAGTGTTTCAGTCCATTGAAGTAAAATACATTTAAAGAGAAAAAAATAAATAATCTAATTCAAAGAATTAGGCAATTATAACACAGAAAGCTTACCACATGGCCTATCTATCTAACAAAAATAAATGTCACATGTGGAATATTATAGGCTCTTGGTGAACTTGCCCACAAATAGTCTCTGGATGTTGTATTATTTGTAGAAAATATTTAGTGAATGCATTTAAAAGATCCATAAATTGATTGTAGACAACCGGTGACCATTCTGAGTTAGAATACAAGGAAGTCAAGGGGAAAGGGATTTAATGGTGGGAGTCTACAACAGACCACCCAACCAAGAGGAAGAGCTAGACCAGGAATTCTTAAGTTAGCTCATGGGGGTAGTTAGGTCAAAGGACATGGTCATCATGGGCAACCTGAACTTTCTAGACATCTGCTGGGAAGAACAGTCAGCCAGGTCTGACCGCTCACGTAGGTCCCTAGCCGAGATACAGGACCTCCATCTAACTCAGGAGGTGCACAGCGCCATCAGGGGAGATACCTTGCTGGATCTGGTCCTGGCCACAGGCAACAACGCAGGTGTAGCAGTGGAAGTAGTCTTTCTGGACTTTAGGAAGGCCTTCGACACTATCTCTCACCCCATTCTCATTAAAAATCTAGAAGACTGTGGTGTTGACACCTACACAGTCAAATGGGTCACCAGTTGGCTGGAGGTCCGCACCCAGAGAGTGGTGGTGGATGGGTCATTTTCGACCTGGAGGGATGTGGGCAGTGGGGTCCCCCAGGGCTCGGTCCTCGGGCCCGCGCTGTTCAACATCTTCATCAGTGACTTGGATGAGGGGATAAAAAGCACCCTGTTCAAATTCGCAGATGACACTAAGATGTGGGGAGAAGTGGGCACGCTAGAAGGGAGAAATAGGCTGCAACTGGACCTAGACAAGTTACAGGGGTGGGCGGATGAGAATAGGATGGGATTCAACACCAACAAGTGCAAGGTGCTGCACCTG
>NW_017729031.1:26720145-26723435 GCF_001723915.1 Gavialis gangeticus
GTTTGACCCCAATACTCTGTCCTGCCATGGCAGGGGGTTGGATTTGATGATCTACTCAGGTCCCTTCTGACCCTACCAACTATGAAACTATGAAATAACTGGTATAATAAAAGATTCCCTAATAATTACTGCCCAGCACTAGTCAAAGCAAACAGTGATCTTTATTCCTCCCTCTCGAAGTTCATTTTTCTGAGAATTTCACATTGGAGCAAAGAAGAAAAAAGACCATCTGGAAAATGAAATATGAAAAGTGATAGCAGGAAAGCAAATAAATAGGCTGCTTGACTTGAACAACCAGAATGGCTTAAAGAGGATTTTTATTTTCCATGTAACTTCTAAATTTATACTGGGGATAGGTTAGTATGAGATTAAATTAGATTCCTAGAGAGAAAAGAAAGTTGGATAAGTTCCCCTGACCTAGCAGTCTTATCGTTGAGCAGTCTTAAAAGTCTTGTGCTGCAGAAAAAAGATTGCAGGTTTTGAATGCTCATCTTCTTGACATTTCTATGCCTGCTGCATTATGTTTCCATTGCAACATGCCTGTTCAATTAAAGGATTCTAGTGATACAACATAAAAGTGACCCAGCAGCATCTTTTAGCAGCATCAACCAGGAGAACCAGCTTTCAGATCGATGAAACTGTAACCAGTTCCTATGCCTCTCTACCCCTCTCTCATGCTCAACAAAGCTCTGGTGAAGTCAAGAATCTGGCCAAATATCTGTAACTAAAATACTCAGACAATAGACTAAATTCTCCTTAACAGACAGTTTGGCAGGTCAAAATGATCTGTATACATATACATAACTGATTCAGACATGACCGAATATGTCTATTTGACAAGCAAGTACCATGTACTAATTGCTGGATAATAAAACTAAACAGCTGTTATTTTAAAGGACGCAGAGTATTTTGGTGATATCTTTTATTAGATCAAATGTATAGGAGAGAATGTATAGTTGGGAGATGTTATCACCCTGACATCTGCAGGGAGGTCAATACAGCAATGCGCAGGCAATCCAGGAAGTTTTCAGAGAGCACTGGGGACAACTTCCTGGTGCAAGAGCTGGAGCAGCCAACTAGGAGCAATGCTCTTCTTCACCTAGTGCTCACAAACAGGGAAGAATTGATGGGGAATGTAGTAGTGGATGGCAACTTGAGCAGCAGTGACCACGAGATGGCTGAGTTCAGGATCCTGAGGAAAGGAAGGATGGAGAGCAGCAGAGTAAGGACCCTGGACTGCTCTGTACTCCAGTAATTTTATCACTAGAAGGGTAGTAATACATTGAAACAGGTTACCCAGAGAGATGGTGGAAGCTCCATCCTTGCAGGTTTTCAAAACCCAGATAGACAAAGCTTTGGCTGGGATGATCTAGTTAGGGATGGTCCTGCTTGGAGCAGGGGGTTGGACTAGATGTGACCTCCTGAGGTCCCTTCCAACCCTAACTTTCTATGATTCTGTGAAATCCAGCTCAATATGGCCACAAAATCTAGCTCAACATGCCAAAACCTATCCCTGATATCCCAAGCAATGAACATTTCTGGATAGGTAAGCAATAGATAATTGCTGGTAATAGACAGCAACTTCCTTTTGTCACTGTGTTAAGCAGTTTTAGGTCAATGCAGAGTCTCATTCTACCGGAAGGTTTTCTCACCTTTGATAGGATGCTAATCCACTTCAGGCTAGTTTCACAGGGTGCAATGTAGCTTATTCTCTGCAGATTTGCCAGTTCATTCTTCAATGGTTCAACCAGGGAAACTATTTTGGCAGTCTGACAGCCTCTATTTTTATCTTAGCTTGCCCCGGTTGTCCATTTATTAGATAGAGGCTGTGTACATGGCGACTGTTGTCCTTTCTCTCTCACATTGAACATATTCTGTGATCAGTTTCATGGTTTGTAATTTCCTGCTGACCTAGCAATGCATATTTCTGTGTCAGCTACTGTAAACTGCAAGTGATAACATCTAGTGCTCTATGGATTTCTTATCAACAGCCGGCATCTGTTTATTGGCCTAAGAATGGTTTTCCTGTTCTTCCCCAGCACTGGGTCACATTTCTGTAGTCTAGTAGTTCTCAATCACTGTGCCACAAGATCCTTTCAAGGGTGCTGCAGACTGGCACACAATATTTCCACTACTGGGTATGCAATCATGATGCGCAAGATAAACCCAGAGATTCCATATTGGAATCTAGTATTAAAAAAAAAATCATTCAGCCCTGTTGTGGTCTTTCTGAGTTCTTCTCAACAGAAGAGTTGCTCAATTATTTTTCTGTAGTAAAAAAAAAACAAAATTTGTGAAATGTAAGTGCTAGCATTTTCCAAGGGGTACCTTGAGTCTAAAAAGTTTGAGAACAACTGCTCTGGTCTAGTATACTTGTCAGTGTTTCTGGGATTGCACAGCACCTGGCTCCATAACTTAGCTGAAATCAACCAATCATAAATCTAATATGGTGATTCTGAATCGGAAAGTTTCAAAAGGTTGAGAGCCACTGATCTAATCGTATAGTCACATATATAGCAGCAGAACCCTTGACAGTCTTCTTCTACAGCATTTTACATTCAGAGTCTTTGATTCTGCTACATAGACTGTAGGCCTGTGCAAATAGGGAAGTATTTGATTCAGATTCAGATGAATTGGATGCCAGAGATTCAATTCAGAGATCCAAATCATTTTTCCAATTCAATTCGCCCAAATTGCTTCAGAAGATTCGGAACCGATTCGGAGCCAATTCGGAAATTCAGCCATAGAGTATAATGGGGAATCAATGAAATCAGTGAAATATCTATAACTTTGTTGTTTTTTGTCTGATTCAGATGGTAGCCTCTTATAAGGATGGTAGCCTCTGCTGAGAGCATAACATGTGCCAAATTTCAAGATGATAGGTGCAGGGGTTTCTGGGAAAATGCACCTCAAAGTCCTGAAATCAAAACTCATGTCATGTGTGTATGTTAAGCCGCAGTGGGGTGAAAAATTCAGGGATGGTAGCTCTTACTGAGGCCACAAAGCCTGCCAGGTTTCAAGGAGATAGGTGCAGGGGATTCTGGGAAACTGCACCTCAAGCTGCTGACAAGCAAAACTCATGACATAGGTGACACTGTGTGTGTGTGTTAAGGTGCAGCAGGGTAAAAACTACTGGGATTGTAGCCCCTGCTGAGGCCATGAAGCCTGCAAGCTTTCAAGGAGAGAGGAGCAGGGGGCTTGGGGGAAACTGTACCTCAAGCTGCGGACAAGCAAAACTCATGACGTGGGTGACACTGTGTGTGTTAAGATGCAGCAGGATGAAAGCTGCA
>NW_017729031.1:26723594-26724351 GCF_001723915.1 Gavialis gangeticus
CTACTGCAGGCCTGGCTGCTAGGCCCTGCTGCAGCCACAAAGCCTACCAGCTGTTAAGGAGGGAGGTGTAGGGGGGTTCTGGGGTCCTGCACCCCTACCTGCTGACAGACAAACCTCGTGACATGGTTGCTTGTGCAACTGACTGTCTCTGTTTTGGAGCAGAAGCACTTCCTGGCTGTGTATTGATTCTTTCCTCTCCTTAGTCTGTGGTTTTGTAGGTGTTAATCCTTGCTCATTAACTTGTTATCTTCGCTAAGCTCTGAATCATTTCAGAAAGCCTAAAGCTTCCAGCGATTCGATTCAGATTTGTAGATTCGGCCTCCGAATCATCTCCAAATCCAAATCATGATCTGAAGCTTTGCACAGCCCTAATAGACTGTAGAGATCCTCCTCTTCACTGAAAGCTCCTGCATCCTCAATTATTGCTGCCATATCCTTCCTGAAGTTACTGCTGCACTGAATAACAAAGTACCTGTTTCCCACATCCTTCAGATAATTTTCTACAGGCCATGCATTTTACTTCCTTCCCAATGGCTTTCCATAGTACGAGTAGTTGCCATAATGTCTGCATTTTTCATTAGACTTACTCTGTCTTTCTTCCTGAGTCCTTTAACTTGAATGTGTATACTTGTTTTGTACTAGTGGCTGGCATTTTATTGATTCTTTCCCCAAACAGGCCATCTGCCCTTGCTATTCAGAGGCAGGCAAGGTTCTTTGAGTAGAACAACTGAGTAGCTGGAAAAAAATGTTCTCAGTA
>NW_017729031.1:26729351-26735608 GCF_001723915.1 Gavialis gangeticus
ACTTGTTTTGTACTAGTGGCTGGCATTTTATTGATTCTTTCCCCAAACAGGCCAGCTGCCCTTGCTATTCAGAGGCAGGCAAGGTTCTTTGAGTAGACCAACTGAGTAGCTGGAAAAAAATGTTCTCAGTAAGCTTTTGGGCACAATCACCCTTCTTCAGGCATAGGAAGCTTGCTAAGAACTTTTTTTCCAACTTCTCAGTTGGTCTAATAAAAAAAAAAATCTCACCTCTGCTCAAAGAATCTTGCCTGCCTGTGTCCTTAGACCAACCAAAAACCCTCGCTATTCAGATGCATTTCTGTAGGACCAGAATTTTTTCTCTTATCATCCCTCCTGTAAGATGGAATCACATATTCCAAAAACAAAATGCTTTCCCTAATTAGGGAATCTTTTATGTTTCTGAAATTACATGTAGGTGCTGTTTTCTATTTCTTTTTTTTAACTGTCTTTCCACAGTTTCAGTCAACTGTAGGTTACAATGTTCATCAACTACTTTTACAAAGCATAAGAAATAGTAAAGTCTAACTTCCGTCTTCTCATTTCAACCCCCAATGTTCAGCTCTGTATCCACACTCAGTTCTTGCTTACATTATTTTTTTATTTGTGCATTTTCTTCTAGGAATACAGCATTCCCAGTGATCTGAATCCCTACATGTTCCTTGTACTAGTAATAGGCACTTCCTTATCTCACGCTTCACGTACAATCACACTTTTTCACTTCCTGTGGTTCTCACTATGGCCATTCCCTCTAGGTGGTATGAAACATGCATGAAAAATGCATTTCATGAAACATAGTGGTAGTGGCCAATCTAGTGACTGGGTACGATGGGAGAGCTCCATGTTTCCTAAAATAAGCTGGCGCTTCATTAACAGAACTATTTATGGAAGTCTTGTGACTACAACCAGCATTCAAAGCACAAGTACAGGCAGACTAGCTTTCTGGTGTCCCTTCAGGCTCCTCCAGCCTGTAACCTGTGCCTCAGTCTCCAAGTTTCAAGCAGGTTGCTACAGTATCCTCCTTTATACCACATACCACCTCTAAAAATGTGCTAATTGTGAATATACTTTTGGATGAGTTTGCCAGAGGTTTCAAATACTATGAGCTTTCTTACTGCATAGAAAGAGCATGCCTTGTGATTAAGAAAGAACCTGCTACTTGCATGACTCAGGTTCGAGACCTTTGCCCTATGGTAAATTGCTTTACTTTTCTGTTTCTTTGCCTATCAGACTATGATATTAGCTTAAAAAGACTTCCTTTGGCTGTCATTTCTATTTAAATGATAAACTCCTCTGCTTAGAGACTAGCAATCTTAATTGCTGCCTCTAGGCACTACCTTGATAAATACAATTTTTTTAACATTAATTTTAGCAAAGGCACTTAATCCCAAATGATTCTCGGGTACATGAATACATTGGTAAGAACAACAAATGTAAATAAAATACAAATCTAAGTAAAAAAGCACTTTTCCTGTCAGTAAGTCAATTTAATTGTATAATGTCTATATTTTAATCCTGCCAGTTATCCAGTCATCCATAATATCTTCCTAGAAAAAAAGCATAGATAAAACTTGAATTTATAATGTGAAAAACAAAAAGAACAAGTTGCTTTTATTTTGGGGGGGAAAAAATCTCAGGCATTTTGGATTGCAAGGACAAGAACACAAATTATTTCATTCCTTTGTGGATCACCCTTAATAGCCCTGAAACAACTGGCAGATCCCTGACAGTGGCTCAAAGTCTATCAGAAAAAAGAGAACAGTTTGCAGTGTAATAGAAATTAATGGATTATTTAATAACTGTGTCTGAACTCTTGATCCAGTATAACAAAGAGAAAGTATCATGATGGAGCAAAATTAAGGAGAGGTATCTAGCAATACATTAAAATCCTGTATAGAAAAGTAGTGGTTGATACCATGAAAAATAAACCTTTTTAGAGAATATCACATCTGAATACAAGTAGTTAAGGAGAGACCTAGTACCAAAGCCCACTCAGGCAAAATGTTTGACTGTACTCATTGTATAATCAAGACAAGAACAAGCTCCCAACAAGGAGCAACAGCAAAAAGCAGTATATGAATAACAGAAGGAATGAAACCTCATATATCTACAGGTAAGAAAGCCATGTGGTGCCCACCAATTGCATTTGTCTTTCAATTTGAGCTGGGCACTACATTCCAGTATTTTTCTGCAATTTGCCCTATTTGTTATTGTCATTTTCCATTGATTTCCTGTTGTAACTGTACTCTATGTGAAACAGCATGTACTAGAAAATAATATCTATCCACACATTGTCCAAAGCAGGATCCCTATGCCTTCTTTGCTAGCTCAGATGTATTTCGTCTCCTCTTTATTTTCTCCCATCTATTCTCTCTCATTCTTCCCTGCCTTCTTTCAAGGTGAAATTCATCCCTTTGCAAAGGAGCCAGCTCAACATCTCGGCAACACTAAAATCTCACTTAAGCTCTGTATTGAGAATATAAAGGGGGTATGTCTACACAGTAAGTTTACAGTGCCCTCCAGCACTCTCCATTGCTCCGGGCAGTGTACACACTAAACCAAAAGCGGTGTAGCCATGTCCATGACATGCCTCCGGTGGGTTAATTTATATGATGTAGGCTAACGGCCCTTGTCAGTCAGGAAAGCTAATCAGTCCACTTGAAGCCCTGTACAGATGGGAGTCCACTGTTTCAAGCTTAGGCCTGGTCCGAAGAGCAGTGACATGCACCAGTGGATGACACTGGCAGGCCCATTAAGTTTGCTGTGCAGACACAAGCAGTGGGACTTAAACATTTCGTAGGCTCATTTGTGCAGAGGTGAATTTTACCCTCCATAAACCAGGCAGATTTTGGGTTGAATCAGAAAGAACGTGGCTGTTCTGCATTCAACATGCTCCCTTCACAATACAGGCAACACTCTGTTTCTTGAAGGGCTCATAATTATACTTCTTTTCTGACTTTGTCTCACCTGAGCCTTCTCTATGTGTTACAGGCAAAGGCAGGTCATGGTATGGGCAGTGTATCAGTTTCCACCACAGCCAGAAGAGACTTGACCTTTGGAAATGCAATCAATAAGAAGTGAAACTTGGGCGAGGCAGGACTCAGTGCAGGAGGGGGTGGTTAAATTAGACCCCAGTAGACTAACAAGTACTCTTATGATCTCCCTGCTACTGCAAAAAAAGTCAAAGGGCCTGCCTAATTCATTACAAACAAAGCCACAGCATCCATACACCTTTGACACTAAATGACTGTCTTCTCTGAGGTTGTTCATCTACTGCTAAATCATAGCAAATGCTACAAAGATGCAAATTTTCTTCCTTCTGTGCATTTGAAGCATAAGTCATTTCTGCACGCACAAGCAAGCCCTTAAGATGGAGCACTCTAAGATGAAATGTGATATGAGGATGAAATAGGTCAGTATGTTTGTTCCATTACCCCAAAATCATTTGAGAAGATCGAGGAATGAACATGTCCCAAAGCACCTTATGCATCACAGGGAAAAGCAAAAGATTTCAAAATTGCCATGGGGAGAATGAAAACTCATCACAGAATTAATGAAATTGCCATATACATAGTTGCCTACTAGTAATTGTTATGCTCATTATTACTGTGGTTGCCTGCTATTCATGCTACCCTTACCTAAATGTTGTGGATTGACACTTGGACTTTTTCTGGAGTAGCTCTACAGTCCTCGCAGCAGCAAGCAAGCTCTTAAGTTAGTTTGGTATCTCACTGAGATCTTTCATTTTGTCCTTTCTATGATAGCAGCCCACTTTTCATGAAGGCAAGCTCTCCATTCTTCATTCTGCTTTTACATTCACAACAGCACATCTCTTCATGAGCCCCACTAGACCATCCAACAGGGTCTGAGCTCAGGGATTGACTTCTATTTTTCGACCTTAAACTAATCTTCGATTCTCAGAAATCCCAAACAGCATTTCCAGATGCAGATATGTAGCCTGTTTTTCTCTCCATGGTGAAGAATACCATTTTTAATCACAGTTCACAAACTGCAAACCCTCCTTGTCACAGCTAATCTGTTCCAAACTTAAGGGTTTATTAAACACCTCACAGCTGCAAAATCAGCTGTGCTCATTACGAATAATTTCTTGCAAGCCTTTTGTTCAAGGCTTCACGGTCTAAAAAAAAGTATCGTTTTCTGACCATTTTATTTCTCACAGCCAGCTTGCTGTCTTGTGTTGTTACTTTAACCCATGAAGTAGCATCAAGGGCTCTTCAAAGTGTAGTTGAATTTTCTTAACCTCCCCAAAGGAAGTCCAGCATACCAAGGGCTCTTCTTGGGTTTGTATCAACTTGACTAACTGACAGCAGATTAAAGACCCATCACAAATCTGACACCAAACCTGTGGCTAGCATCATGAAACATTTTTTTTTCTGTGAACGTAGCTGTTAAAGACATTAACAAGGTGCCAATCTGTCAAGAGTAGAGGAAAACTTACGCTCGCACATAAAGGATGTCTGAATAGCTGTGCAAAACCAAAGCAATTTACCTCAATACATGATATTTGCATTCTTTTATTTTTAAGGAAAGAAATCATGCACAATTTCCATCCTTAAAATCCTGTGGTCCATACTCAGGGAAATCTCCCTTTAAGACTCTAATGGGAGTTTAACTTGAGTAAGAACTGCAGGGTTACTGTGGAGGTGCTATTGATGGGGAATCAATAGGGAGGATATTGCCCCATGCATTTTTTTAACAGCTGCCAAATATCTCATCAGATTTCTGTTCTAGTTTAAAAATAGCATGCAGCTGCCAGGAATCAGATTGTATGTCATTTTTTTCAAATCTTCCACACCAGATTTGAGTTTATTAAAAAAATAAATAAATAAATCACATAACATACAGTAAGAGATGCCAGGCTGTTTGGTCTTTTCCCTCCTGAAAAGCAGGCTCTGTCTCCTATTTCAATCTGTCAGCCTCACAGTCAAAGGAGTCCTAATTATCCACAAATTCTGCATCCTTTATTACATCACCTCGATAAACCAATCATTTGCTGGTGTAATTCTGTGCACTGGCTCTCAGCCATCTCCAGCTGGTCATATCACCAGAAACACCAATTTCATTCTTTTTATTCTCCATCAGAGCTGTCAAAATGTCATCATCAAAACTTCTGATCTCCTCTCTTCTTGTCACTTAAACCCACATATAGTTATATTGGTCCCATTCCCTGCATGCATGCAAAAAGTGGAGTCTCCCTGTATTTCAGGTGTGACCCTATACATATGATCCTAACAGCAACGGTCTTATGCAATCCGCCTTTATCCTTCCATTAACTCCAATTAAATTTCCATCTATGAAGGATGGTCAGACTAGGATTCAATGAGGAAAGAAACAGTAATGATCTCTGTTAATTTTATATCAGGTATTCTTGCCCTGTTGCATGTTGCCCTGTAAATCAGTCTAGGGCTGAGTTTGCAAAAGAATATAACACAGTATTAAAAATAATCAGCTCACATTTCTTCCCTTTAAAAGGAAATGGCTTATTTTTCTTCTCTGAAACATTAAAGATATGTCCTGGGAACTCACATAGAGGAACAGTATGGAATTTACTCAAGAATATTTTCATAACCTCTAAATAGCTTATATAAATGAATCATTCTTACAGGAGCTGTTTTCATGAACATGGTGCACGTGTTAGGGAGTAGCTGGTCTTCTCACAACTATCTATATTTATGTGCAAAGAGTACAGTCATACCTCTGGATAATCACTATTTACCCAAGTATCACTTGCTCTTACCACTGCAGTTAAGAAGCAATGCCATGTATCACTGGTAAGAGGCTACACATCAGAGATGATATCACATATGGGAACTGAACCTACATCTTCTAGATCTAAATGTACAATTCACTAAAGCTAAAAGAACAAGTCCCTTAGTTTAAGGGTATTAACACCCTTCATACTCTCTTTACGTGTGGGGGATGTGTATGAGGGAGAGAAAGAGCCAAAATTAATAATAATAAAATAATCATTGAACTTCCTTAAGGTCTTTCCATATATAAAGCTCACTTTTGGAACGCCCCTCAAAATCGGTACAATAGCCATCATAACGTCAGCCCAATCACATTTACATTGACTGGCCAGGCATGACAAATTTCAGGCAACAGATATCCTTCTTCATGTAGGGCAGGTATTCAAAACCAATGGTCTAAATACTGAACACCAATATGCTCTATTCCAAGGGCTTCTCATTTTTTTTTTAAATGACTCGGGCCATCATTCATTGATATTGCCAACAACA
>NW_017729031.1:26740608-26742749 GCF_001723915.1 Gavialis gangeticus
ATAGCCATCATAACGTCAGCCCAATCACATTTACATTGACTGGCCAGGCATGACAAATTTCAGGCAACAGATATCCTTCTTCATGTAGGGCAGGTATTCAAAACCAATGGTCTAAATACTGAACACCAATATGCTCTATTCCAAGGGCTTCTCATTTTTTTTTTAAATGACTCGGGCCATCATTCATTGATATTGCCAACAACAAGATGTAAACATCATGTTCTGTTCCAGACGCCAGACAATTCTAGCATCTAGAATTACAAAGCAATGTTTTGGGATACAACGCTGCCCAGAACGGTAGGAAGAAAAGGGGGGAGAACATGCTGAGTGTAGATGTCGTCCATGTCAGCATGGAATCTGGGGAATTCTTGTATAGCCGCTCTTCCATGAAGCCAATATATTTTGTTATTTTTATGCGCCTGTCACTAAATATTTAAGACTCTTCTTCACAAAGAAACTTCAAATAGAATCAGATAATCACAGATCCTAGTCCTACAGATCATCAACAATGACAAAGGAAAACAAGGAAAAGTAGAATAAAGTGCAATTGCATGGGAGTTTGTTTCCCTTTCTAGTAATTCTGAATTGTGAATGTGATTGCAATGGGTACTTAATTTGTAGCGCTTGTTGTTCTATGTTAACATTATGCTACCATGAATGCTAATGTGGGAGATAGATATAAGGTAAGGGTGTAAATATTTATGATGCTGGAGGAAATAAAAATATAAAATGCTGTTTCCTCTACTGTCTGCTGGGAGCAATATGAAATGCTATATAAAAAGAGAAAGGGCAGCTTGTCCATGAATATGTTTAGAGTAGTCACAATGCAAAATGAACCTTGCGGGGCTTTTATATTTCAGAGGCCAAAGTGACACAATCTTCTGTGTGCCTCCAGATGTTGCAACCTTAGCATTGATTGCTAGAAACTTCATGAAAGGAGGTAAAAACATATTTCCACCAGTCTGTAGATATGATGCATAGTAAATCTCTAGGATAGATGAGATAAATACCACAAGTGGACTCAATGTTACCGCCAGTGAAAAAACGCTGAAACAGTTCTTGTAATCACATCATTGTGACTGCAATCAGTATGGTATGAAACAGCTAATCATTCATGTAATCTGCAGTGGTAAAAGCATCTTCATGGTGGGGAGAGTCATTCATGGTCAGTCAGGACAATGGTAACCAACTCAGAACAAATCATTTTTTTTAATGACCAACACATTTAAAAAGTGCAGTATGAAGTGTGCCATTAAGACATAAAAGCCAATAGCTGAAGCACTGATATAATAGAAATAGGCATCTGTGGTATGAATTATTGGCGGGGGTGGGAAGGAAACAAATGTGGTACACATGAAAAGTGTAGGTGAGGTGAATGAATATATGTTTCTTTAAATCCACCGCAAGAAGCCAGGTGTGAAGAGTCTAGACAGAACCTCTACATTGACAAAGAACAATGAGCTAAATGCAGCTGATGCCACATATCAGGAGGCGTCACTTCACTGTCAGGGTGGCTAGGATCTGGAACCAACTTCCAAGAGAAGTGGTGCTGGCTCCTACCCTGGGGGTCTTTAAGAGGAGGCTGGATGAACACCTTGCTGGGATCATTTGACCCCAGTACTCTTTCCTGCCATGGCAGCAGGTCAGACTCAATGATCGGCTCAGGTCCCTTCCGACCCTAGAAACTATGAAACATAGATTTCCACCAATGTGTTCTTGATGTAAGCTTCAAACCAATTCTAGAATAAATAACCTTCCCAGCTAACATGAAAAATGTATACTATGATAAATCTAACCAGCATTCTTCATGCTTGTGATTGCAGTAAAGGGCAGGTCCACAGCATAAAATCTATGCAACAGGTGAAATAGCAGTGCCAAAATTGGTTTATGTTTTCCAGTCAGATCAAATTTTTGATTTTGTTGTTCCTCCCCAGGTGCAGCACCTTGCATTTGTCTGTGTTGAATCCCATCCTATTCTCATCCGCCCACCCCTGTAACCTGTCTAGGTCTGATTGTAGCCTGTTGCTTCCTTCTAGTGTGCCCACATCCCCCCACATCTTAGTGTCATCAGCAAATTTGAACAGGGTGCTTTTTACCCCCTCGTCCAAGTCACTGATGAAGATGTTGAACAGTGCGGGCCC
>NW_017729031.1:26742971-26747255 GCF_001723915.1 Gavialis gangeticus
TGAAATCTAGGGCTGCTGCCTTACTGCAGGCCTTTGCCACCTTGCGCTGGATGGTGAATTCCAGCAGGCGATGATCACTGTCACCCAGGTGGTCGAGCACCCAGTTCAATGTTAATCTGTATCCACCTAAACTACTATGGTGCCCCATGGGAATTTTAGACCATGTAGATGCAACCTATTCCCCTCCTCCCTATGTCCACAGGTACATCACCCAAAATGCGCGCCGCACTTCAAGAAGGACATGTAGAACCTGGAGAGGGTCCAGAGGAGGCCACTCGTATGGTTGGGGGCCTCCATGGCCAGCCCTATGAGGAGAGGCTGAGGGACCTGAATCTCTTCAGTCTCCGCAAGAGGAGACTGAGAGGGGATCTTGTGGCTGCCTACAACCTTATCAGGGGCCACCAGCAGGGACTCGGGGAAAGTCTGTTCACCAGGGCCCCCCTTTGAGTCACCAGGAACAATGGCCACAAGCTGAGGGAGGATAGGTTTAGGTTAGATATTAGGAAGAACTACTTCATAGTAAGGTGGCCAGAGCCTGGAATAGGCTTCCCAGAGAGGTCATGCTCTCACCTTCCCTGGGGATCTTCAAGAGGAGTCTGGATAGGCACCTGGCTGGGGTCTTATGACCCCTGCCACCCCCAGTGCTCCTTCCTGCCCATGGCAGGGGGTCAGACTCGATGATCTGTCTAGGTCCCTTCTGACTCATTGATTCTATGAAAACACATCATGGTATGTGCTAATCCACTACAGTATCTCATTGGATTTTAATGTTCACAAGCCATCAGTGCTCATAGCTCCCAGACATATTTGATTTACTGATGTATTTGGCCAAAACAAAATATTTCCATTGGAGACTCTTCATACATATTGTTTCAATTGTTTCAGAAATAATTCTGATACATGATTTTGTGTCTAAATGGAGGATGAAGACAAATATTGAAATACCAAAATGTCCTGCTGTACAGAAAATCCCAGTTTTGGCCTGTTCCGGTGATTATAGAAGTGCTCACCATGGTTTCATAGTTAAGATGGAGGTCAGTTTTGCATATACATCAAATAGTCTCCCACTCAACAAAATAGCGTATCCCAGGTGTGGGCAACTATTTGGGCTGGAGGGCTGTGACAGGGCCCCACCTGAGCCACCAACTCACTGGACAGCAAGTGGTTGGCACAAGCCTGGGGAAGATGGAAATCACACAGCCCCACTTGAGGGGACACATACCTAGTTGTTCTGGATCAGCCTGGGTCCAGGTGGCCAGGCTGTAATCCAACCAGCTGACATCATGCTGGCCAGAAGAGACATGCTGATTGGACCAGAGTCTGGAGGAAGAAGACTAAAAGACAGGCTAAAGAAAGAGGATGAGGAAAGAGGATGGGGAATGCAAGGAGGGTGCTTGTGCTTTCTCCCTGCTGTTGGAGAAGAGGGTCTTACCACAGGAGATGCCATCAGGCCACAGCTCCTGTCAGGGCCCTCTTGTGGAACAGTCCAGGTCAGTCAGGGAAGGGAATGGGCAGTGTGGAGAAGCTGTGCAGAAACAGCTGGCCAGTGCTGTGTGACCGGTGGAGAAGGCCACAGACCAGGACTGACCCAAAAAGAGTGAACTGGAGTGCAGGACCCAGATAGAGCCATCTCAGACTAGCCCAGGCAGTGCCACGTCCTGTAAGAGACACAGGCAAGGGGAACATGCAAACCAGAAGCATCCTGTGAGCAGGTGCAGGGAGCCCAGACAAGGGCAGTCAGAAGTAGTGCCCCAAAGACACCTTGAACTAAGTTCACTACCTCAATAGGGGAGCTCAGCTCAGGCATGAATGCCCTGCCCGGTCAGCTAGCCTGAGCAATTCAAGTTACCTGTTTTACTGTATACCTCATAGAACACCTAGAAGGAAAAGAACCAGGTAGAAACCAGACTCACCATCAAGGTCCGACAGCAACACCCAATTGGAAAGGGGTAGGGTATAGGAGGAGGAGCCCTACAGAAGCCCAATGCTGACTTAACCACACTAGGCCCACCAAGTGACCACAGGTACCACCTCCCCAAAGTTAAACACTCATTTTCTAGAAACAGCAAATCTTGGCAGGTGAGACAAGGAAGATGCATTGAGACCAGGTAAACAGAGCGCATACACCACCCACCAGCAGGTTTTCCAGGTGCAAACCTGGCACAGGGGCCACTTAAGGAGTTTCGGTGAGCTGTTGCAGGTGGCAAAAGGGAGCGGGGTGTTAACCTGGCCAGATGGGCTGGCATGCCCAGGCAGCGGGACTGGGGCCAGCAGCAGCAGTGACACTGACAGCAGGAGACAGAAGGAGCTGCCCCTGCTGCCGGGGCTGTCAAGAAGCCGAGTCCGGTCACTGCACTGTCCCACTCCTGCTGTGTACCTGGGGGTGGTAGGACCAGCCACATATGCCATAGTGCATGCTGCCCCGCACACCTGTGCCAGTGTCAAACTTTTATTTTAACCTAGTGTTTTTAGCAGTGGGATAACAGATTCTTTTATACTTCCCATGTTTCTCTCTAAAATCCTGTGAACTGGCTACATTTGAAGATACGTTCATAAGATTAATGGCCACCTTTACTATCCTCTCATATCAGTGAAGGTTTCTTCTGCAGCAGAAGCTAGAAAGTAATATTCTACTACAGAAAATTCCTCAAGTAAAAGCTCTCTACCAAGATGGCTGACATCTACTATGGTATCCCGTAAAAAAGATGCCTTTTAAAAATCACCAAAACATATGCCTTGCTAAATTACCATGACGGAAAATGGTGAATCCTGACTGCAAAGGTCATTCTGTAATAAAACTAAATGATTCTTAGGAGAAAGTTCATGATATTTTTCATATTTGTTTTCTTTTTCCATACACCAGAATAAACCAGGAGTCATTCAGGTGAAGTCATTACATTTGTACCAGTGTAAGACCAGCACAAGAGAGTAAAATCAGATTTACAGTGTTTATTAAACAATAAGGCTTCAAACTTTCAAGAAATTCCTGCTCAATGCATGCTGTAGTACTCTGAGAATGAGTCCAGGTGTGTTAATGAAGCTTGCACACTTTGGCAGACCTCAGAGCTCCAAAGCATAAATTTGAAACAGTTGCCTGAAAGCAGAGCAGAAGGTACAGTAATGAAACCATAGACCAATAAACTCATAGGCTAGGGTATTTTAGTATCACATAGTGTGATATATATTTACAGTAGCCTCAAATGCCCTTTTTCAGCACTCTGTTTATAGTTCATTTGTGTGCAATAAGTCTTGACCAGTATTGGTCTTTGACACAGGTTGTAAAATGCAATCTTTAAAGGACTCAATAGAAAATAAAAGTCAGTATCATGACAGAATAGATGATTTCTGATGTAATATCTTTTCTATCCTTGCTTTCCATGTAAAAGTCCTATAAGAACTTATGTTTCCCACAATAAAAATTAAGGATCCAGATGCAATAAAAATATATCTTGTTGCCATGATATTATGGTGAGGCTGGTATCATCATCATCATCAGTATTATGACGTATTATAGCCGAGTGTTTTGCTGAAGAATCAGTCTAGGTATATTCTATTCATCCATCTGTTTTATTCTGGAGATGGTATATGTAGTATTTTCATGCTGAATATCGAACAGCCGAAGTGAGCACAGTAGTCTGTATGGGGCAGCGGGGAGGGAGGGAGAGCAAGTCAGTTCCATTATCAGTGTGAAGATGACTGCAATGACAAAATGGATGCAGCAGATGTATTTCTATTACACCATGTGGAAATAAAGAAAATGGGTATTTTATTTATTCTAAAAGAGGCTGAAACCAGCATAGTTTGATGACACAGGGCACATCTACACATGCTATTCATGTACCTGAATAAACTGTCCTGGAGTTTATTACTCCTAGGTGCAGCATTTACATGTGCACCCAGGGCCACAGCATGTTGAGCTGGGGTGGTGCAGCCCCAGTTGGCAGGTGGCCCAGGGGGATCAACCTGCCAGCCTGGAGCTGCTCAGCCCTGGCTCAACATGCTGCAGAGGGGCTGGCTGGGGCATGAGGGCACTACAGCGTGGGGCTAGCCAGTGTGCAGCCTCTGCACTGTAGCACCCTCATGCCCCAGCCAGCCCCGGTCACCGTCTACACCTGTTGCGGTGCACTAAATAATTCCACCGTAGGATAGTACTTGTGTCAGGAAGTACTATCCTACAGCAGAGTTCATTAGTTTACTGTTGCCTAATAGCACCACACATGTAGATGGTGACGCTTTACTGCGGAGCTAATTAGTCAACTCCACAGCAGAAGCACACATGTAGAT
>NW_017729031.1:26747266-26756740 GCF_001723915.1 Gavialis gangeticus
CTAATTAGTCAACTCCACAGCAGAAGCACACATGTAGATTTACCAACAGAGAAGGAAAAGAGCAGCTACTTCTGTGAGCAGCAACAGACATGACAATGCAAGATTAAACAGGGAGAAAACAACTAGAAAACTTCATTTGCTTTCCAAGCAATTAAGTTATTTGTTCCAACCCAGCAACAGGTCTATTGATCCATTTCCAACTAGAAAGAAAGCAGTAACTATCAGGATGGAATAACACAAGTCAAACCAAAAAAAAAAGCCCAAATCATTTGTATTCTGATAAGTGTCATGTGCATGTGTGTGTCCTGGCTTTCTATTCTTTATCACTTACTATGGAAGACTTATTCACAATACCATGTGGAAAGAAAAAAAACAAACAAACTTGGTGGTGGTGGTGTCAGTAATGGTTTTTCGGTGGGGAATCCACAGATCTGGTTGAGCCTGTGTCACCTCACATCATAACTTCAAAATCTGGTGAACAGGAAAAGATTAGGAATTCTATAATGGCTGTTGAGAATATGGCCTTCTGTTGCCATGCCATAGTGAATGAGACTTGGCAGTGACGGCAACACTGATTATTGATCTATGAGAAATGAATTGATAGTCTAAGATCAGAGGCTAGAGAAAACTTTTAGTACTTAAACAGGATTGTGTGTGTTCAATTCACTATAAATAAATTATTTACTTTTGTACAGTATTTAAGTAAGAGTTAACATTTGCATCCTACATATAGAGAAGCGATTTCCCCAAGATATGATAGCATCTGGATTAGGACCAAAGGTTTCAGGACTTTGTGATTCATAACACCATGCTAATTCCTCCAGATTACATTACTTATGATATCTTAACAGGTTTTTCTATACCACAACCACCAACATTATATACTGGCATCCTTAATAGAATGGTTAAAGTATAAACTAAACTTTAACCATATCCTGAAGGTGGTCTCTCCAGTTTTGTAACAGGTCCAGGTGCATGAATTTTTTTATGATAAATGATAGATTTGCTGAGAAACAGAATTTCAGAAGATCAGAACTGTTTGAGGCAAATTCAATAAGTGAACTGGGGTAAAAATGTTCTGATAGGATTCATTGTCCATTACTGGACCATGTTCAAAAGTATTTTTTTTCCCAGAAGTTGAACAATGTTACTTTAGTGACATTCGAGCTTGAAGAAGATGGAAAAAAAATACTTCAACATACGAAATGAAAGTTAAAACTGGAAATCTGATATAGGTTTAGTTCTTAGAGGGTGCTACTAGTCAAATGCCCTGATCTCATCCTACATTTTATATACAGTATTTACTCAGCTCCCCCCTACACACACACACACACCTTTTCCCCAAAAATCATGCCCCAAGATTGAGGTTTGTATCTTAAGTGGGGAGGCTAATTTTCTGCCCAAAACAGAAGCATTCTGCTTTAATTCTTGCTTTACAGTGCAGCTGCAGTGGCATTACTACTCAGACAGCTGAGAAAGTCATTTGACTTAATGGCTCATTCTTCAGTCCACAGATATTAATGATTATGTCTCCTTTTCCAATTGTCTTGATGTTCCACCAATCAGGCTAACCTTTCTTAGAGCAATTTTGCCATCTGCCATCTGTTCCCAGTCTCTCTTCTATTTCATTCTTTTTGCTTTTCAAAAGTGATAGATCCACCTATGGGGATTAGTCCTGAGTAGCAGCTAGAGTTTTAGCCATTTGTTAAGCAGGAGAAGGAGGATGAATCAGCTGAAGATTAGGCTCTGTCCCTGCTCTATGCAGCCATAACCCTGGAAAAATATTTTTTCTTCATTCTGCCTTCCAAAAACAAGGTGCACGTCTTATTTGGGGGCACATGGAATGTGTGAAAATACATTATATGTTATATATAGATATAAAGAATCTTTTTAAAGGGGATTTCCAAAGCCACTCAAATGTTTTGGATACTGAATCAGCATTAATTTTAATGCACTTGGATGTCCAAATCCTATAGAGAGCTTTTTAAGTCTCAGTCTAAATCCTTTTCTGTTCCTGCTTGTAGTAGCAGAGTTGATAAAGTGAGGAAAGTGAGTATATAGAGCTTGTACAGAGCCCTTTTCTTGAAGTCACTTGACACCTCACACGGACATGAATCCTTTGAAATTCCCATCAGAAAAGATGGGGACATAACCGTGCCCTTTGGCTCCTGACCACTTGTATCATTTTCAAAGACAAGCAAGGTTGGAGGGTAGTCAGAATAGATCTGTGGAATAAATCTTTTTAACCAACTCTATTTTCAGCAATTTATTTAAAGCTAAATTCTGTAACTCTTAATCATAAAACACTCCTTCTGAAATGGAATTTCTTCAAGAAATTGCCTCCATAGAACCACATTACTGAGAGATTAATTACTAGTAAAAACTAATTTCAATGAACAGTACAGTTAAATTAAATATATAATATGATTAATAAAACTTGTTAAAAAAATAAAAAGGATATATTTTTCAAGAAAATTCTCACGAAAAATGTGGCTCATTTTTCAACAGCTCTATTCATTAATTGTTTTACAGGAACATCTAAAATCCAAAATCTTGTCAATTCACTGCACTTACTTCCTACGCCTACTTCCCATTCCCCTTAGATACAGCTCCCAACCAAGTGTGTAGGGGAGAAGCAGAAAGATTCTCTTTTGAGTGCAACTTATTTTTCCCCATGGAAAACATTTTGGAATTGGTTGAACCAATAAATACCACATGCACATGGAGTCATAGACTCATACAGAAATAGGCCATCTAGTCCAACCCCATGCCTGAGATAGGATCATGCCTATCCAAATCATCCCATGCAACTGTAATATAAACCCTACATAAAACTACTCTCAACCCAGACACAACATAGACCTAACATCTGAACCTGCCACAGGTAAAGCATGGAAACCATGGCAGCCCATGTCCTGCCTCTACAAAATGATGTCAATATACAGTCAAGAGGTCCTTGGTAGAAGGCCATGCCCCCTGCTCCAGAAGAACGCAAAACCCCTCTCACAGTCCATACCAATCTGATCATGGGATAAAATTCCTTCCTGACCCTGAATATGATGATTGGTCTGACCCCGAATGGAAGAGAAAGCCCCTCTGGCCAGGAAACTGGTTTTGCTCCTAACATCAGGTTTTGCTCCTAGCAGGAGAATAGGCACACCCCAGTTGAAGTCCCCAACCTTAGCTATAGCCAACACCCAGTGCCTCTAAGGAGACTGAAAAACACTCTGACGTATAGCAGAAAAAGGGGTGGGGAGTGGGGAGGGAAGAAGCAACCAGCAAAGCCTATGTCTTGCTCCTAATGCTTCTGTTGATGCAGCTCAAAAGCACATTCACCTTTTGTACAGCTGCATCATACTGCAGACTTTACCAAGACTCCCAAGTCCTTTCCCACAGAGCTGCCATCCAACCAAGTGTCCCCCATTTTATATTTGTACTTTTGATTAATCCTCCGATGGTGTAGCACCTTACATTTGTGCACATTGAACTTCATCCTGTTAGCTCTAGCCCAGCTTTCCAATGCCACATCCTTGCTCCTTCAGTATTTTCCTATTTATTCTCTCTCTGTGGAACACTGAAGTATCTATGGGGCCTTCTGCAACACTGTCCTGTGCACAAAGCGTCCCCTCTCCAAGGATCTCCAGACTATGATCTGGCCAATCATTTATTTCTTGCAAGGGATGAAAACCATGTATTAAATGATGCCTGGCCAAACCCTGACTGTGAGGAGACTGAAGTGATGCAGAAAGACATGAAGTATAAAGAAGTGAGGTAGGGCCATGTGTTCATGAATAAGCATAATTAACAGAAATTAATGATGTCCCTCCAACTTTAAAAATCAGTACAGATGAGCAAAATTTTATGAAGAATGGTACAATTTTCTGCAAAAAAAAAAATTTAAAAAAAAATTTTAAAAAGGAATTTCAGAGGGACCAAATTATTAGCAAATTTGATCAGTAGTATTGGTGGGGAAAAAAATGGTAAAACTTTTGAAAATATTGAAACATTTTATTTCAATGCCTTTGAATAATATATTCTGTGTTGGCAACAAACTTTTTTTTAAAGAAATTGAGTTCTCATTTCAATTAAGTTAAAAAGTAACACACATTTAAAAAAAAAGCAGAATTGTTTGGGGGGGGGTTAAATGAAGAGGATTAGATAACTCAAAACTGAAAACAAAATGTTTCATGTTAATCCACAACCTTTTCCCTCAAGAAAGTTCTTTTTTGGTGTTATCTGACTTGACATTTTTAAAGTTGATCAAAAGAGGGGGAAAAAACCCATTCGATTCCCAGCTCCAAAAACAAAGTCTATTTTTTATTGTGGCCCAATGATGAAGTTGCTAACAAATTATGCATTGTGTGTTCCTTTTAATAAAATTGTTTAGGTTTGATTTACTTTGACTTCTGAAATTTGTTATTTAGTATTGCCTTTTAAAACCAATTTATTCTCTAGGACCACAGGAAGAACAGGGGGGAAAATTCAATATGCAACATGAGCCTGCCAAGCTACTACAGCATCTTTGGAAAAATATGAAGAGTTTTTTCAATTCAGTTGGAATAGCACCTTTGAGCAGATGAAAACCAATGTGAAATCTTGAGCAGTCAGTGGAATACAGACCAGACAAATGTTGTAGATAGAGTCCATATTTCCACCGAAGGGTCAGACTTTGGCCTCTCTCCACCTGATTTCTGTATGGCGGTAGTTCTAATGGGAGGCTGTATTTATCACAGATCCCTATGAACAAGAAACGGGACTGAATTCACTTCCTTATTTTGCCAAAGGCTATGCAGATACAAGCCAAATGGCAAGGAAAACACTTACTAAACACAGACAGCACGTTCTGTTCTTTCACTACCCCAACCAATTATTTTCACACACAAGACACAAATACCTTGCTAAGACCTATACATGACAAGTCTGGAGTATTTAAAACAAAGTCATTCTTTTATCTGGTCACAGAAGACCTTCAGCATTACTGAAACATGAAAAACTTTCCTTATTTGTGCCCCAGTAAACAGAAAAACAGACCAACAGAAGCCTTGCAAAAAATATTAACCCTTAAGCTAAGAAAAAAGATTAAAAGGTACAAATGTATCTACTGAAATACCTTTTCTTCTCTGGAAGTTAAAAAGTGCCTAAAAATACAACAAATATGTTTCCCTTCACTATGAGTAGCTTTGCTACATGCTGCTTTCATTAAAAAAATAAAATAAAATAACAATTCCCATCTTAATTCCCAAGGTCTTGATTTAGGAAGATACGTAAAGGCATGTTTCTCTTTAAGTATGTAAGTATTTCCACTGAAGTGAATACGCTACTCACATAGTTAAAGTTCAGCTTTCTGACCTTGTTGGAGCACAGATTTATTGCCCAAGACAGGTGAAAAAAAGGGCATTACTTTCTTGGTATTTTTGTCCATTTTAAATGGGATGTTTTGAGACTTAAACAGGGGGTGAGACAAAAAGCAGTTCCCATCGCATCTGCTAAAAAGAACCATTTGCTGAACAGAGCCCATTTTCTTATGAATCTATATGAAAATCAGGTAGAAGGCGACTATTCAGTGTGGCTGGACAAGTAATCTTATTTTCTGCCTAGAAGAGTAGTTGAAAAAAAAAAAATCTTGTTTCCTCTATTATGTTACTTCTGGAGATATCTGTGAAACGGTGCTTTATAGTTATTGGTACCAGACAGTGACATGAATGGTGAACACAACAATTGACTGGGTATTTTGTAACAGAAAAAAAGTGGCGTAATTTCCCGTTACAAGTGATGTACTATTCTGACTATCCTATGAAAATTGCAATTCACCCTATATGCAGGTTCTTCACAGAACACAGTATCATTATGGATAAAGCTATCACAGGAAACTGTGGAACTCATTAAATTTACCTTTTTTCACATCCCATTTAATACCTATACCTTCTTTGGGAAAACAGAATGAAGAATAACGTTTTTTCCAGTATCAAGGCTGAAAGCTGACTGCATGGACAGCTTATTTTCCCTCAGCCAGCTCATTGGCTACTTCAGGCAAAAGCTAGAGCTAAATTTCTCACAGCTGCTGCCTTAAAATCGGCTTCCCCATTTAAGACATGCACCCAAAAATGCCAGTCCTGCCTCTAGCCCAGCCATCATCTTCTTATGTACTTTATCCCAAACCCTTAGCCAGCTTTACGCAGCATTGTTGGGAAGGATACTCTGAAGGAAGCTGCAGCCTTTTTCTACACATACAATATTCCCTCTGCAAGGATCCCTACAATCTGGACTTCTATTACTTCTTTGGAGCATATTAATAGCATACATAGAAAATAGCCAGTGCCTTGTCAACCCCCAATTGTGGAAAAGCTGAAACAGTGCAGAAACCACATGCAGTATGATCCAGAGAGCTATAGCCATGTGACATGAACAAGTATCACTAATGAAATTAAGGGAGACCAGCAAAACTAACAAAAAATTGTAACATAATTTTGCCACTTTCTCTTTTTGGTCACCGTTGCTACTGGGTCACAGTAGAGTGCATGAAAGCAGCTGGATCCAACCTTTTTTGTTCCTTCTTAGATTTGGAATTCAAGGTCTGGAAGTGGCCACAGAAAGTAGAATAGAAAGGGACTGTACTTGAAGGGATTAACTGAGTAGCATTTCTGCAAACCTCTATATAATTGAACAGCTTCTTTTCTGTCTTTCTCCCCAAGCCTCTCCATTGTTACCCTTGGAAGGAAATATATTTCTGGTTACTATTACAAAATGTGTCTCCACAATTCAATCCAATTTAAATCTGCAATTGGGTATTTCTGTTAGGTGGCTACCCTTTGTGTGCAGCTGTGGTACAGTACAGGCTGCACCAAGAAGCAATGAACAGAGAGGCTCATATGACAGATTAAAAGCTACAGGAGCCTGGAAAAAAAAGTCCCCTAGTGAGTATGTTTCAGTGGGTTTATGGAGCTTTTTTGTTGTTCTGTGACTTTTTAAATAATTTTGCAAGCCTGTCGAGAATTTAATTTCCCATTAGCCTAATGGATGTCCAATGCCACTTTGGCATGGCTCTAAAGTGACAATTGGAAAAAACTGTGAAATGCAGATGAATGTGTATTCATTTTTCAATTGAATGGAATTTTTCCTTCCCCTTCACACCAGGCAATGGAACAAAGTTCAGTCAGAATGAAAAGGGATATTTTCAGATGATCATCCAACCTCCCTCCTGCTGATTTTCACTCTTTAGAACATTTTTTCTCTCTCTTTTCTCCCTCTCGTGCAATGCTCTAAAAATTAATAGCTGTTATTTTTATGCCTTTCTGAAGAATCCCGCTTTAGTCACAGGTGACTGAGCTGCTTGGGGTGAGTCATCCAAAATACATCTCTCATTATTCCTTTGGTCCAGCTCCCCAATCACTGGATGAGTCTGATTCCCATGTATATTAGGGTTCACTGATTTGAATTTAGTCCAAAATACAGCACTGGGGAAGGGCAAAGAGACTTTAAAGTTACATTACATTTAATGTATCCCCTTGTTCCAGCATCCTTGCCCAGTCACAGGGATGAGAAGTGACCTCAGTATAAATCAGAATCAAGTCCAATGACTTGTACCATTGATTTCATCCAAATACAATCCGGCCCTGTTTCACAATAGACAAGTTGCTTTGACTGCAGTGGAACTATGTTAAATTTACATTGGCTGAGAATCTAAGCCAAGATACCCAAAAACATCTAATAACTTTTGGCTGCCTCCACTGTTGGGTGCTCAACTTGCTTGGGCAAATCCAGGATTTTGTAAGCGAGGAGGTGTGAGAATAGCAACCAGCACCGCGGGGGTGACTGTACTCCTATCCCCAGCTTCCCTCCTGCCAGCCATGCACTGGGAAAGGCAGACCATGCTGCAGGAACAGCAAGGAACTTTAAGTCAGTGTAGGCTGCTCTGGGCAGATCACAGCAGAGTATGTTTGGTCACGCTAGCCAGGCTGACCAGTTTTCCTTTTGCTTCTGGCTTTGGCCAAGGACCCACTGTTCATTACCTCTGCTGTAGCCAGGCTAATAGATAATACTTGGAGACCACCCAGGCTTGGTAGCCATATAAAACAAACAAGAAAAGTTAAACAAATAACTTAGCACTTCCAGTGGTTCTTCCAGGTTTCACCTGGTTGCCTCTAATCTTTCAGAGGCTTTGCAGGCTTGTGCAACAAAGCAAATGATCAAGCAAGCAAACAAACAGAAAAGAGCCCTGCTCCGGGCTTTCCCAGGGGCTGCTTAACCCCTGCTAACTCCAGGCAGCCTGTTCCCCAAGCCAGGTGCAGCTCAACAACACATCCCCTCTCCTCCCATTCTCCCCTTACCCCCCACTGCCTTTGTCCTCAGCTGACCTGGGGGGGGAGCCCCAGATCTAGTCCTGCCCAGCTACACAGGGAACTAATCTTGGCCAGGGACAGTGGCAGTGGTCATGTTGGGCAAGTCCCCTCTTCCCGAGCCTCTTCCTGTGCCAGGAGGGACCAGGCAGGGAGGAGGGGTCTGCTTGCCACTGTTCCCACCTGAACCCAGCTCCCCAGGCTGGAGAGACTTTGGAGCTCTCCCTCCCCACAAGTCAGCCACCAGCACCAGCAGATGAGTTCTCCATGTCCCATGAGATGTGCATAAAGCCATTCCCTTGTGGCTCAAAGTTAGGTATATAATTTGTATACATAGGAGTATGATGCCACTATGAAAGTATGGCATCTGGCATATGGCATCTGGTGGCTGAAGCATAGGTCTTTAAGGCACTGCCCCACTGCTTCAGACCAAGAGTCTAGGTGAAACGGCCTCACCTAGAACTAGCATCTATATGCCTCCTTAGTGAACTCCACTTGACCTAAAATGGTGAACTTGAGCATATCATAACTACATGAGGCCTCAGACCTCAAGGCCCAGTAGGCTGTTCGAGCTTCCCTGGTCAGGTAGGACACCAGGTTCATAGTCCACTGCTCCTGGGGCCACGGATATCCCAGGCACCCACTTGAAAGTTTCTAAAACTGCTTCAGGCACTTCACCTGGCCCCATTTTGATAATCATTCCACCCACTTCTGCCTAGGTTAGGGATGCTGCACCACCTGCAGAGATGGAGATGGAGATCTGTAGACCCACATGGCAATCTGGAAGACAATTGTCCTCAACTGTGAGGGATTGCTGATGATGGCGATGACCCACCTGGACAATGGGCCTCATATTCCAGTAATATAAACATAGAGTATTGCTGCTCCCCTTGTCACTTGTGTTGAAACTGTTGCTGCTGAATCACCTCTTGTTGTTGCTAAAATCCTTGTTGCTGTGGCTGATGCCCCCCCATCCATCTCAACACAGCCTCAGCCTTCAATGTAGGCTCACAGTTGATGGCTGCCTGTATTCTCCACTCCCAGTAAATGGGTTGATGTGCCTGCTCCCAAACAGGCAAGATTTGTCCCCTTAGAAATCTCCCAAACAGTGCCAATAATAGTCCACAACACAGACAAT
>NW_017729031.1:26761740-26762094 GCF_001723915.1 Gavialis gangeticus
CAAACAGGCAAGCTTTGTCCCCTTAGAAATCTCCCAAACAGTGCCAATAATAGTCCACAACACAGACAATAACCCTTTACCCAAATAAATGAGGAAAGAAAAACCTTTTGCATTTCTCCAGACAGTAGGAGAAGGCACTTTAGCTCTGGTCCCTCCTAGAAGTGAGCACCTCTGGGTTTCAGTTTGCCACCTGGTCACAAACTGCTTCTTTACCAACTTAGGCTGCTAGCTGTCTTCCCCTTTTTTAATTAACTACCAGCTAATCACACACAGCTGGGCTCCTACACCAGGGCTGTTTTCCCCACTTAAAAGGCTAGACCACTCTGTTACATGCTACTTAAAAATAATAATAAT
>NW_017729031.1:26767094-26767445 GCF_001723915.1 Gavialis gangeticus
CTGTTACATGCTGCTTAAAAATAATAATAATAAAGATTTAAATATCTCCAAATGGCAGATCTAAATATTGCAACTTGGATCCTTCTTTAACTGGAAAAAAATTCAAATGACCTTTTGTCACTAAGTTTGCCTTATTACACAATTTCATGTCACTTATTCTATATGTTACAGTTACAATAATGTTAGATCAAAGGGACCAAAGAAAATAGATGATGCTCCGATATGTGTTAAAAAACTAGGCGACTGTGGCATCGATGCCTACACAGTCAGATGGATTGCAGATTGGCTGAGGGGTCGCACTCAGAGGGTGGTGGTGGATGGGTCATATTCGACCTGGGGGGAGGTGGGTAG
>NW_017729031.1:26767698-26775732 GCF_001723915.1 Gavialis gangeticus
AGGAGCTGGAACCAACTTCCAAGGGAAGTGGTGCTGGCCCCTACCCTGGGGGTCTTTAAGAAGAGGCTGGATGCCTACCTGGCTGGACTCGTTTGAGTCCCATTTCTCTTTTTGGGGTTTTTTGTTGTTCTCCCGCCCTGGCGGGGGGTCGGGCTAGAAGATCTACTAGGTCCCTTCCGACCCTTAATCTATGAATCTATGAATCTATGAATGTGGATAGCAGAGAGATAAAAAATTAAGTTTTATTTTTTTTTAAGATTAGCTTGGCAAGGAGGTCTGCACCATGATGCCTTCTTCTTTTGAAGGCTTTGAAGAAAAGATAACTGGTTTCATGAATCACTCCTGAATAAGACCTAATGGATGAAACACTTTCAGCCTGCAATCAAATAACTCTTCCTTCCATTCAACAATTAGAGTTAAATATGACATATAAAATGACTAATCACTACTGCTTTCATAGTGGGCAATGAATAAGGTTCTGTGTATGACTTCTGACTAGACAAGTGCAGCCATCTTGAATGACATATTAATTAATATCTAGCTCAGGTTAGGTAGAGGATTCCAAAGATGCATTATCTGAAATAGGTTTACACATTCATTTAGGTCTAATGTGTAATATAGGTGAACTGAGATAAGTATTTGAATTATGCTGTCATCAGTGGCGCAGTAAATCAAAAAGGGTAATAACAGTTTCTTCTAAAGCCAGTCATACATTTTAGTTGCACTTTCTTTTTTTTCCTCCTTTTTCCTTTATTTAAAAAGAAAACACTTCTTTAAAAGTTTTTATGTCTTTCAAAATTTACCAGTTATTCAACACAGCATAAACAAAGAGCTGAAAACTGAATTGTTTACAATATCTGAGGGGGGAAAAAAAGTTCTCGCTTTTCATTGGAAAACCAGAAACTTCACAAATTATTTGGGGGACAGAAATGTCATTTCTTTTCAAGATTTTAATTTAAAGTATTCATTATTTTCTACCTGCTCTTATAAAAATAGGATTCAAGAAATTTGGGATTAATATCCTGGTCTGTCACTGAAAATATTATTGTCTCTAAACTTACCCTATATGTCTGCTTTACTTTACCCTATAGCCTGCTTTGTAGTTTATGTTCAGAACATTCCCAAGTTCCCAGTCAACCCCGACTCCTACAGAATAAAAGAAGCATTTTTATGGACCCCCCACCTCAGTTCTCCTGCAAACATACCTACTGTTTAAAAGGTAAAGATATACAGCCAGAATATGGATCAGGCTACTTAAATGTTGCCCCTACTACTTTGATTAAGTGACGGTCATGGAGGGGTATAAACTGTTCAGGAAGGACAAGCAGAAGAGAAGAGGAGGTGGAGTTGTGCTTTGTGTAAAAGAGCCATATGACTGCTCAGGGCTCCAGTATGAAATTGGAGATACATCTCTTGAAAATCTCTGGGTTAGGATCAGGGGGAAAGCAACAAGGATGGTGTTGTGGTGAGGGTCTACTATAGACCACCAGACCAGGAGGATGTGGTGGATGAGACTTTCTTCAAACAACTAGCAAAAGTTTTCTGAGCACAGGCCCTGGTTCTCATGGGAGATTTCAATCACCCTCATACCTGCTGGGAGGGCAATACAGCAGTGCACAGGCAATCCAGGGAATTTTTGGAGAGTGCTGAGGACAACTTCTTGGTGAAAGTGCTGGAGAAGCCAACTAAGGGCCATGCTCTTCTTGACCTGCCATGCACAAGAAGGGAAGAATTAGTGGGGGATGTAGGAGTAGATGGCTACTTGGGCAGCAGCAACCATGAGATGATTGAGTTCAGGATCCTGTGGGAAGGAAGGAAGGAGGAAAGCAGAGTAAGGGCCCTGGAGTTCAGAAAAGCAGACTTCAACTCACTCAGGGAACTCATCGGCAGGATCTCCTGGGAGGCCAGTCTGAGTGGGAGGAGTCCAGGAGATCCGGTTGTACTTTAAAGAAACCTTACTGAGGACGCAGGAACAAATCATCCTGATGTGCTAGAAGACTAGCAAGTATGGCTGAAGACCAGCTTGGCTTAGCAGGGAACTCTTCAGTGAGCTAAAGTACAAAAAGGTAGCTTATAAGAACTGCAAAATTGCACAAACAAGAAGGGAGGAGTATAAGAGTATTGCTTTGGCATGCAGGGATGAATTCAGAAAGGCCAAAGTGTAACTGGAGTTGGACCTAGCAAGCGATATGAAGGGTAACAAAAAGGGTTTCTACAAGTATGTCAACAACAAGAGGAGGATCAGGGGAAGTGTGGGTCCTTTACTAAATGGGGGAGGCAACCTAGTGACAGAAGATACAAAAAAGGCTGAAGTACCCAATGCCTTTTTCACCTCAGTGTTCACAGGCAAAGTCAGCTCCCAGATTACTGTACCTGGCAGCACAGTTTGAGGAGGAGATGAGCAGCCAACAGTGGCAAAAGAACAAGACAGGGACTATTTAGAAAAGTTAAATGTGTACAAGTCCATAAGGTCAGATGGGATGCACCGAAAGGTCGTGTCCAGACATGCATGGATGTTTAGTTCCCTAGGGACAACTAGCAGCGACACACCTTGTGATACCACTACTAGTCCCTGGGGAACAACTATTCCATGTGCTCTGGCACATGGAAAAATGGAGAATAAGCTGAATATGAGCCAACAGTGTGCCCTTGTTGCCAAGAAGGCAAATGGCATACGGGGTTGCATCAGTAGGAGCACTGCAGCAGCTTAAGTGATTATTCCCCTCTATTCAGCACTGGTGAGGCCACAGCTGGAGTATTGTGTCCAGTTTTGGGTCTCCCAATATAGAAAAGATGTGGATAAATTGGAGAGAGTCTGGTGGAGGGCAACAAAGATAGTTAGGTGGCTGGGAAACATGACTTCTGAGGACTGGCTTAGGGAATTGAGCTTATTTAGTGTAGAAAAGAGAAGACAGAGGGGATTTAATAGCCACATTCAACTACCTGAAGGGGGGCTCCAAAGAGGATGAGACTCGATTGTTCTCAGTAGTGGAAGATGACAGAACAAGGAGCAATTCTCTCAAGTTGCAGCAAGGGAAGTTTAGGTTCAATATAAGGAAAAATTCTCTCGCTAGGAGGGTAGTAAAACACTGGAACAGGTTACCCAGAGAGGTTGTTGACTCTCCACCCTTGGAGGTTTGTAAGAGTGGGCTAGACAGAATCTTGGCTGGGATGATCTAGTTAAGGATCCTCCTGCTTTGAGCAGGGGGTTAGACTGCATAACTTCCTAAGGACCCTTCACACCCTAATTTTATATGATTCTATTCCAGAACCTCACTGCTCTGATACTCAGAAATCATCTTATAAAGTTTCTCACCTAAATATCTCCACAGAAGTTTATACCCATTTCTTCATACAATAACATTGCAAATTACCTTATGTCAGCAGCAGTGGTAACAGCAATTCAAAGCAAGGATTGCTGTGGCAGCAAGGATGATCTCTAGTATGGTTCATATCTGGGTGACTTAACCATCCAGTATTTGAGCCACAGACCTGTCTGCAGGAGCCTGGTGGAGCCCACAAAGCTCCATCCTTGCAGTGGAGAGAAGGCTGCAGGCTTGGATTCCTCTCCTTTTCCATCCTCTGCTTTCTCTCCTCTGTTCTGAGGGCAAGATGCTTTACCTTGAAGTGGGATGCTGCTTGGTTGAGGTCATGGTACCAATGGAGTCAGTTGGCAGCCAGATCCTCCCAGCTCGATGTCAGCACCTATTTTCTTTAAGTATGTCTTCAGTGTGTCCTTGTAGCATTTTCTCTGCCCACCACTAGATCTCAAGTTATTACTAAGCTGGGACTAGAGGACTTGTTTTGAGAGTGAAGAGTGCCAGATGGATGGCATCCATGCACAATGCCCAATCCAGAGTTAGTGCTGGAGGATCACCAACTCAGTTCTGGTAACAGTGGCTTCAGCAAGGATGCTGGTGTTTATGTAGCAATCTTCCCATTTGAAGTGGAGCGTTGTCTGGAGGTATCTTGGTGATACCTCTCCAGGCTCTTGACATGACAATGGTAGGTCACCCTCATTTCACATCTGTAGAGAAACAGGATCACCTCAGTGTTTATTCTCTGAGAGAAGTGGCTACTGAGGTAGGGGAAGTGCTTGACTACCCTCCATGTTCTTTCCCCTTGAAAGTAATTTGGGGGGAGGGAGTCACATTCATGGCCCAGGGCAGGCTGATAGAGCACTTTAGTCTTCTCAATGTTGGGAAAGAGGCCCAAAGTGTAGTAGGCTTCTCTAAAGAGGTGCAGCATGGTCTGGAGGTTTTCCTCAGCATATGCGAGGATGGCACAATCATCAGGCCAAGGATGGTTGTTTTGAGTACTTTGGTCTTTGAGCAAAAAAGTCCCAAATTGAAGAGCCCTCCACCCATTCAGTATTCAGTGTCAATTCCAGAAGGAAGGTGGTCCTTAATGAGAACCAGGATGACTGTCAAAAAAATGGAGAATAGTTTGGGCAATGACGTATCCTTGCTTGACCCCATTTTGGATGACAAATGGATCTCTCTGATCCACTACATAGAATTGTCACAGCCATCTGTTTGTGGAGAAGCCTCAGGACCTTGCTGTACTTGTCAGGACATCCACATCTGGCCTGTACTTTCCACTAGGCTTCAAGACTGATGGAATCCAAGGCCTAAGTAATGTCAATAAAGGCCATATGCAGGTCCTAATGTCATTCCTGACGCTTTGCTTGGACCTTGCAAGCAACAAAGATCATGTTAATTGCCCCGTAGGATGGCCTAAAACTACACTGATATTCCAGCAGGACTTCCTCAGCAAGAGGTACAAGACAGTTCAGGAGGATGCAGGTGAGGCTTTTCTCTCCTGTGGAAAGGAGGCAATATCTCAATAGTTCCCACACACAGACTTATCTTCTTTCTTGAACGTAGTCATGATATTGGCATTCCTACACTCCACAGGGATCTCCTTTTTGTTCCAAATTCAAAGAATAAGTTCATGGAGTCTCAGTACGTGTTCCTTGCCACCAGCCTTGTAGATTTCAGCAGATATACATTTGGTCTGGAAGTCTTGTTGTTCTTGGTTTCCTTGATGGCATGCTAGACTTCTTCTAGGATAGCAGGGTTGGTGAGGGATCTGTTTTGGGGGTTTGGGGGGATTGAATCTATAGTAGTCAATCCCCTACTATCACAGTCAACTCACAGTTCATGAGAGCATGGTTCAAAGAGCTCTTTCCACCTAGCTTGGATAGATTCATTGTCTTTGAGGAGCATCAAGCCATCCTGCAATTGCAGGAAAGTAGGACCATAGGAAGTTGGGCTGTAAGATGGCTTTCATTGCCTGAAAAAAATATGTATGTCATGTTTGTCACCATAGAGATGAATCTGCTTGGCTTTATCCTGCTACCACTGATTTTTGATTTCCCAGATTCTTCTTTGAGCTTTAAGAAGCTGATATGTCTCCTTCTGCTGAGATGAGCTGACATCTTGCCAAGAAAAATAAGCCCTTCTCTTCTGGACAAGGAGGGCTTGGATCTTGGCATCATTCTCATCGAACTGGTCTTGGCGTCCTTGGTTGGTATATGTAATGGATGCAGCACATGCCATTTGGACAGGAGTTTTAAACCCTTTCCAGAACTCCTCAGTGTTAACTTCATTGTGGACAGACCAAAGAGTTTTTCAAGGAGGCACTATTGGACATCCTTAAAGACCTTTGTGGCTTGAAGAGATTTGATTAGGAGAGTCTTTCACATTGCTTTTGGTGTTTTGGAGCAAGTTCAATGTTCATAGTGGATCTGACAAGATGGTGATCTGTCCATCAGTCATCAGATCCTCTCATGGTTTGCATAATATGGACGTTGATTTGATCATGGGCTCTAACGATAACATAGTTGAGAAGTTGCCAGTTCTTAGAGCATGGGTGCCTCTAGGTGGTCTTGTATTTGTCACTCTGTCTGAAGACAGTATTCATGATTACAAGACTATACTCTGTGCATTTTCTCAGGAGAAGGAGTTCAGTGGAGTTGGCTTTCCCTACTCCTTCCTTCTCAATGGTGTCAATCCAGAGTTCCAAGGTACATCTGACTGTTGTTGAAGGCACTGAAGAGAATGATCTTTTCCTCTTTGTGAGTATTAGTCAGTACAGGATCAAGGTTGGAACAGAGTTGTTCTTTGACATCATCGGCATATGACATCAGCACATGCACTGATCACAGTGGCATACTGGTTGTTGAGATAGAGAGGGTCATAAGACCCATAAGTTGACTGACAAGTTGGTTCTTGATGACGAAGCTGACACTGAACACTTCTGTTAGGGGAAACCACCCCATGACTGACAAAGATGTTGCCTCCACTCTCTTCCCTCAGCTGATCCTTATCTAGCCATCATGTCTCAGAGCTGCAATGTCAATGTTGTATCTCACTAGCACCCTGGAGATTATGTCAGTTCCTCTTTCTGGTCATTCATTATCTTGGTTATTCATTAAGGTGTGATTGTTCCATGTTGCACAAATTATTGTTTTCTTATGGTGCTTGTGAGCACAAACCGAGTGATCCCAGTGCATTCAGCCAGGAGCTGATAAGGCACCAGGAGCCAATAAGGCACCATGTGGGGTGAGCACTGAATAGGACTGCTAAGTCATGGTAGGAGCTGCCAAATTGCACCCCTGTCTCAACCCAGTTGCAAGACAGCCTTCAGACCTGAAAATACCTAAACTGATACACCCTAGGGTTCTTTTGCCTTTTTCATGGCTACTTCATATTAGCGATCCATGTTCATCCTACAATAGACTTGCTTACCCAAGGTCGTTTCCATCTTTCTCCTTTCCAACAGATGAGCTCCCATGTTCCACTATAATACCAGATAAGACAACTGAAAACTGATGCCCAGAAAAAAGCAAACTTGCTAAATGGGTACTTTGCATCAGTTTTTTACCAGTCCCATGGGACCCCCCTGCCCACTACAGGACAGGAAGGCCCAGGTGAGGGAGATCCCTTGCTCTCCACCAATGCTGACCTCATGAAGCAACACTTTGAGAGACTGGATACCTTCAAGTCATCCAGCCCTGACAGTTTACACACCAGGGTACTCAAGGAACTGGCAACATCATAGCCCAGCCCCTGGCACGGATCTCTGAGAACTCCTGGTGCTCTGGTGAAGTGCCCAAAGATTGGAAGAAGGCCAATGTGGTACCTATCTTCAAGAAAAGGAGGAAAGTGGATCCGGCAAACTACAGGCCCATCAGCCTGACTTCTATCCTGGGGACGGTCTTGGAAAAAATTATCAAAGAGACCATCCTTAACAGACTAGCTGACGGCAACATCCTGAGGGATAGCCAGCATGGGTTTGTTGTGGGTAGGTCTTGCTTGACCAATCTCATTTCCTTTTACAACCAAGTGACCTATCACCTGGACAAGGGGGAAGAGATTGATGTCATATATCTTGACTTTAAAAAAGCCTTTGATCTGGTAATTCCATGATCACCTCTTGGCAAAACTGTGGCCTCAGCCTCACCACAATCCACTGGCTGGGGAATTGGCTCCATGGTAGGACCCAGAGGGTGGTCGTTGATGGAAGTCAAATGTCGTGGTGCCCTTTGACCAGTGGGGTCCCTCAAGGCTCTGTCCTAGGGCCTATACTATTTAACATCTTCATTAATGATGTAGACATTGGTGTCAGAAGCAGACTGACCAAGTTTGTCAATGACACCAAACTCTGGGGTAAAGCATCCACACCTGCGAACAGAAGGGTGATCCAGGCAGACCTTGACAGGCTCAGGAATTGGGTGGATGAGAACCTGATGGTGTTTAACACCAAAAAATGCAAAGTTCTCCACCTTGGGAGGAAAAACCTGCAGCATCCTTATAGGCTCAGCAGTGCTATGCTGGTTAGCACTATGGATGAAAGGGACTTGGGGGTCATGACTGACCACAAAATGAACATGAGCCTTCAATGTCATGCTGCAGCTAGTAAAGCGAGCAAAATGCTGGCCTGCATCCACAGATGCTTCTCAAGCAAATCCCAGGATGTCATTCTCCCATTGTACTCAGCCTTGGTGAGGCCACAGCTGGAGTACTGCAT
>NW_017729031.1:26781000-26788257 GCF_001723915.1 Gavialis gangeticus
GACCTTATGATGAAAGGCTGAGAGCCATGGGACTTCAGCCTGGAAAAGCGCAGGCTGGGAGGTGATCTGGTGGCCACCTATAAGTTTATCAGGACCTGGGGGAACATCTGTTCACTAGAGCGCCCCAAGGGATGACAAGGTCGGGCAGTCACAAACTCCTCCATGACCATTTCAGGCTGGACATAAGGAAGAACTTCTTTACTGTCCAAGCCCCCAAGGTTTGGAATAGACTACTGCCGGAGGTGGTTCAAATGCCTACCTTGAATGCCTTCAAGAGACATTTGGATATTTATCTTGCTGGGATACTATGACCCCTGCTGACTTCCTCCCCCTGGGGCAGGGGGCTGGACTTGATGATCCTCTGAGGTCCCTTCCAGCCCTAGTGTCTATGAATCTATGAATCTATAAATTTTTTGTTGTTGTTATTACTCCATAAATGTAAGGTCTTGCATTTAGTGCTTTTTAATTTTGCCTCAATTCTATTACTCTGTCTAACCACATTCAGTGAGATCCTGACCCTCCTTTACACTGACAGTGCCTCTTAACTTTGTATCGTTATCAAGTTTCAACAGCACAGTAGCATATTTTGTGTCCAGGTCAATAGCAAAATGAGGGAAGAGAAAAAAGCTATATTATGGAAAGAATATTGAGTCAGTGTTTATCCATTTTTTCCATGAAGTGTCTTGGTAAAGGTCTTGCTTGACATAGTGATGGGGAGTTGACTCTGAGATAAATCACTTGATTGAGACAAACAGGACTTGATGTGATGTGATATTCTTAGAGAATGCAACATGCATCTCTTGCTCCTTAAGTTTAGATAAGTTAAAACAAAGGTTATATTATGAAGGACACCCTAATATTTAAAAACCAAAATAATTACCTGCCTCCCATTTCAAGCAGGCTCTTATATACAGTACTAATAGAGGACAAATTGTAAGGCATATTTTACATGCCCCATTAAACCGGCAGGATTAAGTTTGCACAAAACATAATAGCCTTTTGATGTGAATAAAGTACAAAAAGACCAATCAGATGCAGCAAAGTCTTCTAATTTATGGAGGAATCCTAGAATTCTTTGCTATTAGTGTCATAATATCAACAGCCTAATAAATTACAGCATTGAGAAGTACAGCTTTGTTGTAAATTATTTCTCTTTTCTCTATCATACAGTATAGGAGACAGAAAGAAGGTAAAACTTCCTCCTGACCCTTTAGACAGCTCATTATTTTCTGAACATGCTACTGTATCATCACTAATCACTGCTATGTATCATTGTTCATTTAAAGGATCAGTCACAACCAAAAGCTAAGCTGTACATATTGTTTTGTGCCCTTTCAACATTTAGGGGAACAGGCTCTTTGTTTAGTATTGTAAAAACTGACAAATAAGGGGTGCCTGTAGACATGTAGGGATGCTGCTCCAATTTGCCATAATTATAGCACGTTGAAGCAGACTCAATTAACTGAGTCTGCTGGAGCGTGCTAAGTAGCATACTCCAGCAGCTTCCATATCTCACATGTTCAGCGTTCCCATGCTTCAAAATTTGGTGGGAGTACTATAACTAAAGCTCGTTGAACAAAGTTTAGTTAAAGTGCCCCTACTGTCATTTTGAAGGGTGGGATGCTGAATACATAAGATGCTGTGGGTGCTTTAATTAGAGCAGCCCTCGGATCCACTCTAATTAAAACACCCTACTCCCCACCCCCAGAACACATGCAAAGATGCCCGTGGATTCCAAAAATAAAATATTTTATGCAGCAATAGATGCAATTTCATAAGCTAGGTCACTAGTTGGTACCAGTCCATTAATATATGTTATGCTTGGGATTGGACTAATTCTACTAAGTCCCATCTTGCTTTCAGGATAAATGTGAGAAACTGTCAGACTTCTTTATGGCAGAAATAGCTCAAACAATAGATGTTAATACCCAAAACACAAGCCAATCAGGGAAATCTAAGCTATGTGAGCAGAGAGGTTTCAGGGAGTGTTGTTTGTTGGAGCTTGGAGTGTGTGAAGATGCAGGCAAAAGTGTCACAGAAATAGAAATGACTTCTGGGAAGCACCAGACAATGCTACAGAGGCACTGGATAATAACCCTAAGGAAAAACTAACAGACACTTTTTGGACTAAGTACTTGGAAGTACTTTGTCCTTGGAAGTGCAAGCAAAGAAAGTCTCTCCTGTTGCTCCATTGCTGGAGGGCTCAGGAAACAAGACTGTGTGTGCTGTCTTTCTAAAAGCACAGAAATAGAAATATCTGACTCCATTATCAATTTCCCCTCCTAATGAGGGTGGGGAAAAGAGTGGAAAAAAGAAGGAAAAACAAAAAAACACCCAAGACCCCAAATATTGGCTCGCCACTTATGTCAAAAGAGTTAGTGAGAATACTGACATACAAAAATATGTGCATCAAGCTTAAAACAGAAGAAAACCAAATGGAAATAGCCATCCATGAAAGATAAGTGTAGTCCAGATTCAAAGTTAGAGTAACCTTTCCCCTGATTTTGATAAGTTTTGTGTCAGGCCCAAATAAAAAGGTAACAATTGTCTGTATGCATTTTAGAGTGTTATTCTGATGAGCGCATCTCATGATACTTAAAATAAAGTGCTATCTTACACTTAAAAACAGCTGTGTTTATTATTCAGAATTACTAAAGAGAAAGGAAGAAGATAACAACAAATAATTAGCAAGCCAGTGTGCAAAGCAACATGATTGTGTTGGCCTTTAATTACCTCAGCCAGGGTGTGTCATTAATGCTGTTCAAAAAAACAGCCAGGTAATTTTTGCAAGAAAGAAAATCTCCCAAGTTTTCCACTGAAAGTTTTGTATTAGTTAGAAAAAACTAAAAAAGCAAACTATTTTCCTACTTCTTTTTCAGCTTTTTTTCTGTGAAAAACATTTGCTTTGGTCAAAAAAAAAATTCAAAATAGGGGAATAGTATGCTTAGAGATGCTGCAAGCATCCCTAGAGATTGACTTTGAGATAAGTGTCAAAGTGCTAAATATTCATCAGATCATCATAAATTAAGTATGAGTAATAACTGACTATCACTAGTTCTTTAAAAGGCAAGGATTTCTTAGGGTAATATCTTTTTGGACCAAGTGCCTAGTTGGGATAGAGTTAGATAAGTTTGCAAATGCAAAACATTCTTCATCAGGTCGCTCCTTCTTTGTGCACTGGAGTCTGACTTCATGTCAGTGGGAAATGTTATAGGCCAATGGCAGCCTCCATGCTGCTGCCGTCTTGTAAATACAGCTGTCCACCAAAAGCAACATAAAAACAGATAAGCATATGCAATAGGTCAGCAGGGTTTGAAAACAACTTGGATTGATTTAGACCTCAGAAGCTGCTTTTTCATTCACAAATAAAGCATCAAATAAAGGAGGTAGTTATTGAAAAAAGTGTTAAATAGATTCTCCAGTCTATGCCTGTAAGGGACCAGGGTATAGGCAGTCTTGCCTAATGGTTAAATCACTGACAGAAAGCAAGAGCCCAGGGCTGGGTCAGAGGATAGGACCTGTATCACCAAATTCAAAGGAAAATCCAGGAACAGAGTCCACAACACAGCCTATGGTCAGGATCTGGAAATCAGATCCAAGTATCAATCCGAGGAATAATCCACAACAGAGCCAAATCAGGGTCAGGAGCCAGAAAACAGATCCACAGGGAAATCCAAAGCCAAAGTCTGGAAATGAACCAAAATTGTGGTTAGGAGCCAAGAAAATGAGAAAGCAGGAACCAAGAGGCTTGCCACAACAGAACTGGGTCAGAGATGCAGTAACTGGCCCATAAAACAGGACTCCAGCTGGTGCTAAATGGATAAGTCGTATTCTCAGCAGCCAAAAAGGATGCTCGATGTTTCTTAACAGGGGCAGCAATCATTAGCTGAGCTTTCCTGCAGGTATGACTGCCGAGGTAGTTGGCCCAGTCTGGCCTGCCTGATCAGAGTCCTGGACAATGCCAAACTTTATAATCTACTAATGAGGGGTTCACTCCAAAACCCAAGTCAATGGAAAGACTCAGGTTTGCTGTCAGTGGATTTTGGACTGTAGGACCATAGCAGAATAGGTTTGACTAGGTTGCATCAAATCAGTACCCTATCAGTGCCAAAATTCATTTTCAAAATGTCTTCTTTTACAGACCATTGTGGTTTTGATCATCGTAATGTAGCATCCATTTTTATACCTCAAATAGCGCATTTAGTTTTACACTGACAGGTATTATATTTGCAGCTTGGGTAACTAAGATATCTAAATGGTAATGTCTGCAAAACAGGTCATCTTTGTAACCTAAACAGAACTGTGAATAATGGTGGTCAAAAAATGGCCCCCACGACCGGAAGGGACTAAACTTGGGAGCTGTTGTTGAAATGCTACCAGGCTGATACGCCCAGAAACCTGAAACGTGTTGGTTAGTTGAAGCTAATAGCAAATAACCAGCACTATTCAAATAAAACATTTTTATATGATTACACTGAGAAAGTTCAATAGGGGCACATCTACATGAGACACTTACTGCTCATTAGCCTAATAACACTGCGCAGTAGCATGTCACAGCAAAAACTGTGCTAATAGGCTACTATGCAGTGTTATTAGGCTAACATGCAGTCAGTGTCACTAAATAACCATGTATCCAGTATCTTTAGGTACTGTGCATTTAGATAGTGTTTTATTAAGAAACGACTACACCAAAAGCACCATATCTAAAGCTCATTAATGAACATGTAGACACACCCTAGATGTTTTACATATGGCATGAAAATGAGAATTGCACCAATAAAGGGGAAAAATACAAGATGAACATCTACATAGGTACTGATTTGAAAGGCCCGTGGGAAAGCCTCAGCTTTATTCAAAGATTTGTTTTTATAACTCACGTTTATAAAGCTTGTGGGGAGACTTATAAAATATTCTTCATGATAATCCATGAAACAGCAGATTTGCTTCAGCTTATTACAGAGCAACTAAGGATAAGTCTAGCTCTGCAGAGGCAATCTAGATAAAATGAAAAACACAGCTTAACCAATATTGTACTCTGTATTTTTGTAATAGCAACAAAAAAAATAATAAACTGCACTCTTAATGAGGCCAATGAGAGACGGGGAAATAGGGAATGAATAATTAGGGTCAGAGCAACAGAACCTTTGCGGCAATCCTGGGGAACGTAACATTGTGAGAGAAATAATAAGCAGGAAATCTTCTAACAGATTGTATGCAAATGTAACTTTAAATATTGATATGCAAATACAGCCTTCTCTAGAAAGCTAGAATAAAACTGGTGCTTTAATCAACTGTAGCGAATATACTACAGTGTAATACACATACATCATTGGAGAAATTAGAGGTAAATGTAAAAAAACCCTACCTTATTCTGGTATGACATACTATCTGGACCCTGTGAAGGATCAGCCAGTCAATATGCTCACTTATTGCTCCTCCTCAAGCAGGTGAGCTGCAGAGGTGGATTCAGGGAGGGTGCAAGGGTGTAAGTGCACCGCTTTAAATTCCTGCTCCACCCAAATTTTAAAACACACTGTCTGGGAGTGGCAAAGGCATTTCTATTCAGGCAGTATCAAGAGAGCGTCTATTGACTTAATGGTTGATTACCATCTCCCTAATTCCTGCTAATCTTTCTCCACTCCACAGGTGTTAACAACCCTTGATTGTTTTTAATGGTTTTAAATGTTCCACTATTCAAACTAGCAATTTTGCTATCTCTTGGAGGAGACATTACAAGGAATGGCAATTTCACTGCCCTGCAGACTGTTTTTAACTCTATGAGGGCTTGTAATATTAAGCTTGCAGATGCAGTAATATCAATTCAGGTGTAGAAATGACTGACAGTGAAGTATTAGAGGCAGTAACAAGAGGCTCAAAGCTAGATTTTATTTTTTGAATCTGAATGAGATGAATCAGCACTTGTGGCAGAGGTGCTCTGATTTCCTTTGCCTGTAGACCAATATAGCTACAACCTGTATCCCTGAAATGTGGAAGATATCAAATTTAGCTGTTTTTTAATGAAAACTTCATAATTTTACAAGGAGGAAGCTAAATTCACCACCTGGAACCTAAAAGCTGACACCCACCCTTGCTGGCAGGGTGGTGGGGGAACCTGTACAGGTTTCGCTTGCTTTATGTGGGCTCTGTATGTGTGAATTCGCTCTTACGCAATGACCCTTTTTATACCAAACATTCATTATTTGCGAGGTAAATTCACTCTTATGCAATCGGGGTGGAAGCCCACACTCAGCTGCTTTGTGCAGTGCATTAAGCGAGTGACGTGCACCAAAATATAGTCTCCAGCGTGGATCTGCGCTTCTCGCTCGTTGTCAGCGACATGTGTTTCTGTATTTGCCATCGCCATTATGATAGTGCCCTGCGCTCATGTGTGCTGTCTGCTGTTGGTGAGTACCAAAATTGTCTTGTAAAAGTGGTAGAAATGGGCCTGGGGTCAGGACAGTTGAGGTCTTGGAACGTATCCCTTTTTGTTACATTGTAAGTGGGTTCCCTTTATGCGAATTTGAGTTATGCGCCGTTATCCAGGAATGCATGTACAGCATAACACGAGGGAAACCTGTATTGTGTTCTTATTCCATAAAATTATTCTCCCTTGTTATAGTTTTACTAAAGCTATGAGAGCTAAATGAGTGAGTTTTGCATATCAAATCTTTTTTTTTTCTTTTTTTGCTAGACAATGGTATATCTGGTATCATAATGTCTGATAATGGACTTCAGTTCAGTGAGCATGAGGCTAAGCAGTTCGCAATGAAGTTTGAGTTTAGACATTGAACCACTAATCCCCATTATTGCCACTTCAATGCATTGGTGGGAAATCATGTTAAAATTATAAAGCAGCTACAGAAAAAGACTGTACAATCAGACTGTGAGCCATACTTAGCACAGTTAAATTACAGAAGGGCATGAGCAAACCATGCTTTGTCACCTGCAGACATTTTGTTTAACAGGGAACTGAAAACTAAAATACCTGTAATGATAAAAGCAGAGGTGAAAGGAGCTAGAGATTTGCAGAAGTTGAGAGACCAAAAACAGAAATATGATGCAGGATCCCAGGGACTGTCACCACTTGGGAAATGTCACAGTCTGCAATCTAGGACTGAACTCACTGGTCATAAACATCAGGGGTGTCACACAGCATTACTTCATGGTCTTCTGAAGTTGTCACCTCAGATGGACACAATGAGGAATAAACAGCACGTTCTCCAGCTTCCAGAAAGGGGAGTGATTGGGGGGGGGGGA
>NW_017729031.1:26788431-26792392 GCF_001723915.1 Gavialis gangeticus
GGGGGGGGGGGAATCTGTCATTTTGCCTGTCCAAATCTGTCAGACCACTTCCTTAACAAGTTAAAGAAGCCATGCCCCATAATAAATGGGGCTTGTCAATATAAATGGGCTTGCTGCCTCCCAACATATTGATATATTAGCTATTTTCAAGGAAGAGCATGCAGGCACCTCAGACATAAATTCAACATTACTAGTAAGTTTAATTTATAGGTGGTCTATAAGTTTTTGGAGTTGTGTTATAAGAATGTTGCTTGTTAGCCATTGTCTGGAATGGAAGCAATAATGTGTATATTGTTATGGGGGAGATGCACAAAAAAGCAGGTATTTTTAATATGGGGTAGTAATCACTACATAACCAAGATAACTCTCAAGCACTTTGGACCCAACATACCCACATTCTACAGACTTATTTTTCATTTTCTTAATTGAAAAAAAAACGTTGTTGCTCCAACTGTAGGAGAAGGAGTTGGAGTAGGAAGTGTTGCTCCTACTTGTTGTCTCCACACTTGCAGTCTACTTACATTTGTGTCAGGGATTCTTTTTGCTCCAAATTCCTCTACCCCATTTTACTGATGCAAGCAAATTCACCCCAATTGTTTTCCATAGTGTAATAAGGAGCCAAATTTTTGCCATGGAGAATAACCTAAAGAAACAAATAGTCATTCATCCTAATGTTTTAAATATATATTTGTAAACAAATGGTTTTGTTTACAAATATAGAAAAAGTTGGTCTCACAAGCAACATGATTAAAGGTTGATGTCATATACTTGGTCTTCAAAAAGGCCCTTGACTTAGTCACCTATGATGACCTCATGGTCAAATTGTGAGAATGCGGCCTCAACTACTTTACAGTACAGTGGCTAGGCAACTGGCTTTGTGGTAGGACCCAAAGGGTATTGATTGATGGAACTGAGTCATTATGGTGGAAGGTAATCAGTGGTGTCCCACAGGGCTCAGTACTTGAACCGGTGCTCTTCAGCGTGTTCATTAACGATTTGGATTTGGGTATTATAAGAAAACTGGAAAAGTTCTCTGATGACACCAAACTATGGGGGAGGACAGTCACGCTCAAAGACAGGCTGGCAATACAGGCCAACCTGGATGGGCTCATGAGGTGGGCGGACCTCCACCAAATATCATTTAACACAGAGAAATGTAAAGTGCTCCATCTAGGGAGAAATAATCCACAACACACTTGCAGACTCGGCAGAGCTACACTTGCCAGCACCACAGCTGAACAAGACCTGGGTGTCAAAACTGGCAACAGAATGAATATGAGCCACCAATGTAATGCCGTAGTTGGCAGAGTTAATCAAACACTGGCACGAATCCACCGAGGCATCTCAAGGAAGGCAAAGGATGTCATACTCCCTCTCTACTCAGCCTTGGTGAGACCTCAACTTGAGTACCGTGTCCAGTTCTGGGTGCCACACTTCAAGAAGGATGTGGAGAAGCTTGAGAGAGTCCAAAGGAGGGCAACACACATGATTAGAGGCCTAGAGACCAGGTCATAGAAGGAGACACTGAAAGACATGGGACTGTTCAGCCTGGAGAAGAGAAGACTCAGAGGAGACTTGGTGACAGCCTACAAGTATACCAGGGGTGTGCATCAAAGCCTGGGGATCATCTATTCACCAAGGCCCCCCAGGGGAGGACAAGAAATAAATGGGCAAAAACTGATTGAAGATCGCTTCAGGTTAGACATAAGGAAAAACTTGTTTACAAGTCTAGTGCCAAGGGTTTAGAACAGGCTCCCCCCCCCAGGGGTGGTACAATCATCCACCCTGGTGATCTGCAAGAGGCATCTTGGCACCCATCTTGATGGGGCTATCTGACCCCAGCAATCTTTCCTGCCCAAGTGCAGGAGGGCTGGACCCAATGATTTGTAAGGTCCCTTCCAGCCCCTAACAACTATGAAACTATAAAACCATTGGATGCTGTTTTTGTAAAATGACAGAAGACAATGCCTAAAAGTGATTAGCAGTTGTTTTTATCTAATGCTTTCAGTAAGTGGCAAAATATTATTTTATCATTAAATGGTAATTAAATCACAAATTCCAAATTGCGAAAGACTGGTGAAGTCACTTCATCAGTCCTTATTCATCAGTGATAGTATGTATTACTGTGTATCTCAATGTTATCACACACAACTGGTAGGAACTGTGCACACTATATAAATCACTGTTTTCCCTTATCAGGTGTTCTTTTAACAGACTTTCACTAAAATTAATACATTGATTTATTGTAGAGATTCCTATTCTTGAATATCATATGCTTGCTATTGACGCAAGTAATTGAGGGCCTGATCCAGCTTCCAGAAGAATCGGTGGAAGGGCTCCTATTGTCACAGTGTAAGCGGGATCCACCTCTGACACAAAGACAATATCCTTTCACCCACCAGCTCCACCCCAGGAAATTGGGTTTTAATCTCCCCTTGCTGATGTGACAGAAAAATGTAGTCAGCTCACTAAATACATAAACACGTATTCTTCAGTGCCAAACATTTCACTTATTCTGCAGCCTCTGGGCAACATAAGAATTATGCCTTCTGACTGCTTTCAAATTGGATTCATAATTTTTCTGCAAGAGATACTGCATGTTTCTTGATACTGGATATTGTAGATAGAGTAAAGGCATTTTGTGAAATTGGCCAATTTTTTTTATTGGCACACTATATAATCAGTATATGTGCACAGCAGGCAGAACCCTCATCTTAGGCACAGCTTTACAGACTTTCAGAATACCTTAGAAAGAGGAAAAAGCAAAGTGTCCATCAAAGAAACATGATAATAAGTGTCTGCTCTAAGTCATAAAGTCTCCAAAATGCTTGTTTGATGCACAAGCTTCTAACACCGCCTGCTTTTGAGGTATGCAAAATTCCTCTTCCAAATCCAGGCAAGAGGTGGTTTCTACATATTACACAAATTGAAACATTGCAAAGGAGATGAAGGAAGGTCAGTTATATTCAGCTTTGAAAAAAATATGCAATCTTTGTGCAAATGTGGCTGACTGAAAGAACTACAGGATGAGGAGTAAATAATGGAGAACAAAGGCTAATCATAAGGATGCACAAGTTAGAATTTTTAATATTTGTTTAGGGCCAGAGATAGAATAAGAGCTTTCTCCATGAACGGCCCTACTGAAGTCAGTGAGAATACCTGTTTGATAAGGTGAGTGAGGGTATCAGAACCAAGCCCACCCATCCCTTTACATATATATACATTTGCCAGAGTGAAAGTGGATGCAACGAAGCCTTAGGTGATGTAACACACCTACTGCCGAACCAGGTGTAAGCAGGTTGATGTGCCTGCTCACATACAGGCAGCCCTTGTCCCCTTGGGACTCCCCATGACAGTCCAAACAATGGTCCATAATACAAGCAACAACCCTTGACCAAAACAATAAGCTAATCAAAATCTTTCACTTTCTCCAGGCAGCAGGGAAGGGTCCTTTAGCTCTGGCCCTTTCTAGAAGCAAGCAGTTTTGGGAGTCAGGCTACATCCTGGCCACAAATTCCTTCCCCAGCTCAAGTTACTTGCTCTCTCTCTTCATGGGCTTTTAACCACAGGATAATTGTGCACATCTGGGCCCCTACCCCAGGACTGGGCTCCTACCCAGCTACACCATGTAACATATGTAGATTAGCCATGGAAGCCTGTGAGGCCAAATTCTTCTGGGTGCTGGCTAGCTTGGTTGATATGAACTGCCTCCAACTGGATAAAGAATGAAATTGTTTCTCTCTGAATTTTCATGATATTATTGGTTTAAATGGGTCTGGACTGAACTCTCTGGTTCCAGAGCAATGTTTTGAGGAGGCCAAAGAGATTTCCTTTGCCAGTGCATTCCCGAAACACTTATTCTGTGGCCTGGATCACTGACTCCTGGTTGGTTACAGTCAGAGAAATGCTGAGCCCACTGGTTAGATTTGTCAAAAGAAGGTACTACACCAGATGGCCTGTA
>NW_017729031.1:26797392-26799107 GCF_001723915.1 Gavialis gangeticus
TGATATTATTGGTTTAAATGGGTCTGGACTGAACTCTCTGGTTCCAGAGCAATGTTTTGAGGAGGCCAAAGAGATTTCCTTTGCCAGTGCATTCCCGAAACACTTATTCTGTGGCCTGGATCACTGACTCCTGGTTGGTTACAGTCAGAGAAATGCTGAGCCCACTGGTTAGATTTGTCAAAAGAAGGTACTACACCAGATGGCCTGTAGAAGGTAGTATGAAGCATTTGCTCGTTACACCGACCCTTGTATTTTGCAGTCCTTCCAATCAACCTGCATCACAACTTCCGTTCAAAAAAAGTTTGTCACAAGATAAACTCTGAGGATAGCTGGACTCCTTAGTTCAGACCCACATGCATATTTACTATAGCTAAATAAATGTATTTGGTACAGTAACCCACACAATTCATTAAAATTTTCCTTGACTGCACACAGAAATGAATGAGGACATGGAAAAAGTTAAGTGCATTACATATATTAATGGAGAAAGCTCAAAAAATTCACATATATCTTCATGCTTTGTATATTAACATGGAGCCCACATTTTAACACATTTTAAGTAAGACTGAATATAAAAGTACCTAAAATAGACTTGGTGTTGCTCCAGTCTTGCAAGCTATTTTGTGTGATTACACTGAAATCTATGGAGTGCACAAAGAGCTTCCTGTATAGAACAGCTTGTAGGGTTAGGGACATAGTCAACATAGGGGAATGAATATGTCTTGAAATGAACCACCAGATCATTTTTATTACATATGAGTATTACATTAAAAAAAAACGTACACCATAGTGTGAGTGTAAAGATACATTATACATGCCATTTCTTTTCCTATTATGGCTTTTAACAGTTCTACATTTGGAAGAAAACCACACTTTGATATAAGTTTCTGGTGTACTCATATTGCATATAAAGCAATTTTCATATCACACCTAGCAACTATTTATGAGTGTAAACATTACAAAGGTTATCTATGAATTTTGGCTGATTTTCTGAAACTGCTGTATCATTGAATGTCTCTATGTATAGTGAATCAACACTATGGGTTAGTGTCCTGTGACACCCAGATTAGGAACAACTGAGGGTCATTAGCCTGATTGGGCTGGTTTTCACACAAAAGCATCTTAAGGCAAAGTTGCACATTATACTTGACCATATGAAATCTATGGAATATGAAGCAGCATTAAAGTTAAAACACAGTAGGAGCGGTCACACATTTAGGGTTAATACTCCTTCTTGCCCTCATAGCTCTGACTAAACGGCTGGCGAGCAGGAGCATGGCTAGGAGCCAAGACACGTGGGCTCCATCCCTGCTCTGGGGAAGAAGGAGACTGGGAACAGTGCATTCTGGGATGCTGGGGGACTGCAGATTTCTCATGTTATCTCCATAGAGCAGATTGACATTATCTTAAAATGAACTAGGTAGCATTGCCCAGAGTTAACCCTTGTCTGAAGTGGTATAGTCATAACTTTGAGATGTTCAGAGGGCACTTAGCATGAGTTAATGAGATTTAACATACAGACGCTCACACACATTCAGAGGCAGCTGCAGTCCGGGGGGAACCACCCCCCCACCCCACTTCTATCCAGTTTTCCATCAAGAGGTGAGTGAAAATCCACAAAAGAAATGAAGAAGCCAAGAAACAAGATGCAAGGACTGGCTTAATATAATATAGAGGCTCATAGTTTCATAGTTTCTAGGGTCGGAAGGGACCTG
>NW_017729031.1:26799118-26805145 GCF_001723915.1 Gavialis gangeticus
AGGGCTTCTCCTGGCCGCATCATTAGTGCCCACATGGACCAGGACCATGGGAGCAGAGGGAGCACAAAGAAATATGCCCCCTGAGAAGGGGGACTGCTAGCTCTGAATGAGTTAAAGCAACTCAGAACAGGATGAGAAAGGAACAGCAGCTGCAAAATAGGACCTGGAGTTTACCGACCAAAACCCAAGCAATGCTCACATGTGATAACGACTTTGAGGGCAGGAATTATGGACAGGTTTTGTTCCAGCTTCTTGGAAAATTTTAAACAAGGTTGGAGCTGCACAAAAAAAAATCTGAAAGCAATTTTTTTTCCTTACTTGTTTGTTTATGTAAAATAAGATCCCTAAATCCATATTGAATCACCTCAGTATATTCAGGTGGATGTTTCAAAGGTGCTAAGTGCCTTTGGCCTCCACTGGCTTTAGTGAAGCTTATAAGCCTTCCATATCTTAAAGAGTCACACTATTCCTACTTAAGTGCTTAAACTTGGATTGAAGGGACTATCTTGGATATTTAGGTCTAAAATGACTCTAAAGATCTACAATAGAAAATCCATGTAAATCAGATTTTGAGGAGAGGCAGGAACATTGCATTGAACTTAAAATGTACACCAAGTTACAGTTCGATATAAATTAAGACAGCTCAGTTAATACCCTTAGGACTGAGTGCATAATGGAAATGTTGAATATAACAACACTTGTAAGAGTTGATATAATGTAGAGCAAGAAGCTAGTCCTCATCTAATTGTGCCTTTATATTCACTTATAGATTCCTTCAGTCTTCTGAATATTTTACAGCATATGCTAAGTTACATGGCCTTTTAATCAAATTGACTGCTTGAGAGGAAGAGCCATTTGTGAGGGAGCTAAGTGGGAAAAAAAATCTCAGTCTGAAGGAAGCAGGCACTCAAAGTACAGTGCCCACATCTCTAGGCTGAAATATTAGGGAGAAATACAAACAAATCAGACCATAATTTACCCCAAGGCTTCAGAGTGATTTATGTTTGAGTTGATCCAAATTATCTGGCTTCTCAAAGTCTCCTCAGGAACGTATCATGGTGATGTTTCCAGCCAAGTTAATAAAAAACATGCTGCTTTTTGCATCCTGCCTGTATGCCAGAACACTTTATTCTTCTGGGACTCAAATCTGCCAATATGCTCAACTCAAACAGAAAGGAAGCCACAGGTACCTCCGTCTCATAGGATCAGCTCTTATGTCACCTTAAGAATCTAATCAATTTATGATTTTTGGATAAGCTGCTATACCTTTTAGATAGCAGGTCTGGAGTCCTGTTGTCTTCATTGTTTGGACTTTTACACTTGCCACTGACCATAGACTCTAAAATCCAAAGGCCACAGAATACCTTTAAAAAATGCTTTTTTGGACAACTGTCTCCAGGGTCCTCTCATTTTTTTTAATGAAAAAGTAAATGATACTTTAAGCTGAATTATTTGAGGGGGGAAGAAGGCTACAAAAATACTGAGGATTCAACAAACTGGCAGTCCTGTATCACGCTTATGCATAGAGGTATGGCATAGGACATATTGTCAAAGAGGATCCAAATTAGTCTTTGAGTCTGCGTAAATATGTTCCCAGCACTAAATTTTCGGCACAAAAGATTCCCTATAATTATTCAGATCTGGTAATATTATTCAAATAACCCCAGTTTGCATGTGCAAATAAAATGTGCATTGGGAGAAAAAAACAACCCTATCTACATAAATAGACTTTGCTCACTGGCTATTTGAGGATGAAGTAATACGTTACACTTACATCACCCTACGGGAACTTAAAACACAAGCGTCCACAAGTTAAAGCATGTTAACTCATGCTAAATGTCCTCTGAACATGTCCAAGTTATGCCAATTCAGGCAAGGGTTAATTTTGGGCTGTGCTACCCAGCTTGTTTTAGTGCAACTTCAGTCTACTCCACGGAGAAAAAATATGAGCAAATTGCAGTCCTCCGAGTGCTGTCCTCTGGCATTCCAGGATGCATTTCTCCCAGGCTCCCCACTCCCCGAGCAGGGATGGCACTCAGGTGCCCTGGCTCCTAGCCATGCCCCTGCTTGCCAGCCCTCTAGTGGTAAGTTAGAGCTGTGCAGGCAAGAAACAGTATCAACCCTTAATACGAGACTGCTCCTACCATATTCCAACTTTAACAGTACTTAATATTCCAGAGATTTAGTATGGTCCAAGTGTACCATAGAACTGGACCATGAGATTTGGTCCCCACCCAAAAACTTACCCATAAAGTGGCAAGGACCCAGATCTGCAAGAGCTCTCAATAGCCACTGATTTTAATGAGATCACTTTGCAAGTCTGCCACCTATTGTATTTTAATTTCTTCCAAATGCTGAGCACCTCATGGAAGCCATTTATAGAATATACTCAGCATCACGTTGATTTTAGATCCTCAGAGACCTAAAAGTACGCATTCAGCAGCCACTATGAAAACGTCCTTGCACGCCATTCAAATAGCTAACATTCAGTAGGGCCAGCTTCAGCGATGGGTGCTTTTTATATGCGACTCTCAAGGTGTTAAATCTTATGTGCCAGGTGTCATCTCTGTCTGATATGCTCGTGCTTAGATAACAATACAGTGAAATACCTTAAAGTGAACGCGGATACAATGAAACTCCAGTAATGAAGTAAGGGAAAGCCATGGATTGTTTTTAATCCATTGTAATGTGGAAAGTACATTTTGGTTATAATGAGCCACCTCTTCTAGTGGAGCTGTCATTTAGAAAATAATGATTTCATTATTAGTAGTTTCTATTGTATAACAATATTGTAATAGCAAGTAAAGCTTCCTGTTCCATATTACCAAAGTTAAAGCAGAAATGAAATAACTGTGGGGAAAAAAGTGAGAAGTTTGGCCTCAATTATTCTATAGTTTGTATCAATAGAAGTAAGAAATCCTGTGGGAGGACAGAAAGCACTAGGCGATTTAAAAGGTGTAATGTCTCTTATTTTGTCCAAGAAAAGCTTTTTATTAGTTCTGCTATTGAACCATTTTTAGAGGTGAAAGGAATGGAACAGAAATGAATCAATGTAATATTTCTGAAAGAAAAGTCTTGTTTAATAACGAGCAGATGAAACGTATGAGCAGATACAAGGAAAGCCTTCAAGATGATAGTTTTGTGTCAGTTTCTGACAAGATGAAGATGTGGTAGAAAGATTATATATTACATTTTGCATTTGCTTCCTGTTAACTGGTTACTGTGAAATTGTGTTGTCCCCCCTTGACTCTTCAGCATGTCACCATTGAAAGAAAGTGCCTATTTTTACTTATCTGATTTTGCTAACAGGTAACATTGTCACAGGAGAACCTGAGCCCTTCTGCTGTTTTTACCTATAAAAGATACAAAGACAAATGTAGAGTAGGGAAAATAAAAAATGCGTGACTAGTTAAGTAGTTATGTTTTACTTTTCATATATAACACATTACATTGGAGTCAGTAGACTATGAACTGCTACAGAAAGCTCAGAAGGCTTTAAATGGTACCTTTGAAAGTCACTTTTTAGTAAGTGACTGGCTGCCTCCACATGAGACGCTGACTGCAAAGTAGCCCAGGACTACTGTGCAGTAGTGTTGTGTGGCAGAAACTGTGATGTGACGATACTGCACAGTAGTCTTGGGCTACTGCACAGTCAGCACCACAAAAAAGCCATTCATCGGCACTATTGTCGGCTGTTGGGCAGTCTCATACCCACATCAAGAGTAAATTGGATGCTTATCTTGCTGGGATCCTATGACCTCAGCTGACTTCCTGCCCTTTGGGCGGGGGGCTGGACTCGATGATCTTCTGAGGCCCCTTCCAGCCCTAATGTCTATGAAATCCATGAAACTGCGGGACTTCCAGATGAAAAGTGATCAACTGTAAATGAGACCTCAGGACACCAACATCCGTTCCAGTCTTGGATGTGGTAAGGGTGGGATAAAGGGGAGGTTGAAGCCCCATGAAGAAACCAGGGTGTGGGATCCAACAAGCCACCTGCCGGGAACGGTCTCCCAAGAAGAGAACATCAAGTCATGGTGGGCAAGCAGGAACAGTGACCAGAACACGCAGGTGGTGCTAACTCAGGGTCCCACCCTGATGTCACCAGGGAGTAGGATGCCGGTCAAGAGGGGACCCAAGCCCTACAACGCTGGTCCCAAGAAGGGACCCAAGCCCTATAACAGTGACATAAGGATACAAGGGTAAGCTACCCCAATATGATGGAAGAATGGGAAGGGCAAAAGGAATCCAGCCTGGCTAGACAGAAATTTCTTCAAGGAGTAAAAACTGAAAAAGGAATCATATAAAAAAATGGGAACTTGATCATAGTACTAGGGAAAAATAAGAGTTTCACATGGGTTTGTGGGGGGAAAATTAGGAAGGCCAATACACAATTTAAAATGCAGCTGGCATGGGAAACAAAAGGCAGTAAGAAGGGATTCTACAAGTATGTCAAAAGTAAAAGGAAGACCAGAAAAAACACAGGTCCTTTATGGAATGCTGAAGGCAATCTAGTTATGGATGATACAGAGAAGACTGGAATATTTCATGCATTTTTATTTCAGTCTTCACAAATAAGAGCAGCTACCAGATGATGCATGCAGCTAGTAGCAAAGAGAGGGAACTAGACAAACATCCCAAAGCCATGGTGTTCAACCTTTTGGCTCTGTGGGCTAGAGGAGTGGCATGGAGCTGGTCCACAGGCCAGAACCGGCACAGGATTGGGCCCCATGCACCCAGATCAAGCTCTGTGTCACCTCAGTCAGGCCCAGTGAGTCCACATTGATTGAGCGCCACCAGTCTAAAGTAGCAGAACAACAGATTAGGGATTACTTCGAGAAGCTAGATGCTTTCAGGTCAGCATGGTGGAAGGGATGCAATGTAGGATACTTAAGGAATTGCTTGAGGAATTGGCAGGGCTCTTTGAGAAATCATGGAAGTCAACTGAGGTCCCAGATGATTGAACAAGGGCAAATTTGGTGCCCATCTTTAAGAAAGGGAAGAAGAAGGATCTAACAAATTATAAACCACTCAGCCTGACCTCAGTACCTGGAAAGATCATGGAGAAGGTCCTTAAGGAATCTATTGTGAAGCACCTAGAGGGGAACAAGGTGATCAGGGACAGTCAGCATGGATTCACCAAAAGCAAGTCACGCCTGACCAACCTGATTTCCTTCTATGATACAGTTATAGGCTCTATGGATATGGGGGGGAGGAGGGAGGTACAAGAACAGTGGATGCAAAATCCTTTTACTTTAGCAAGGCTTTGTTAATGTCTCTCTTTGCTCAGCTGCCTGCCTCAAACAGAAGGCCTGGCCAGCCACACTCTTCCCTTAAAGTAACAGGAGTTTCTGTCTCCCTGTTACAGCTGTATTAATAGTGTGCAAACCCTGCAGCCCCAGAAGCTGGCACAAGAACCAAGGGGGAGTTCCCACTTTTATATAGAAAACCAGAGGGGTTAGGGTCACAAGCCAACAGGCCAAAGGGAGGGAACAGGTAAAAAGTAAAGGAACATCAATGCTGTAGTAACTTAGTCAGCACCTTAATTCCCCCCCCCCCCTTCTGGAGGTGTCTCCAAACAAGCTTTTAGTCCCTACAGCACTCAAACAACAGCCTGCAGCTGCCCCCAACTCTGAGTCCAGCTCCTTCAGGCCACAGTCCTGGCTGATGAAGCCAGTGAGATCTCCAGCTCCACTGTGCTACTAGATTGCATGTGCACACTGCTCTCTCTTCCCTTTACTCCAGCCTCAACCTTCCTCTTCCTTTTTCCCTTGCCCCCCAGCCCCTGGGACTTTCTGGAAGTTGTAGTCAAGTTAGCAGCCAGTACACCTCTTTGGACTGCCCTGTGGTTCCTCCTGCTCTTACACACATCACAATAGTAGTGTCACTTGTAAATCAAGGGATCTCGTGGTCATCTATAAACTCACCAGTGGGGACCAGCAGAAAATAGGTGAGGGTCTGTTCCCATGGGCGTCACCTGGGATAACAAGGCCACAAACTGATTGAGAGCAGGTTCAGGCTTCATTT
>NW_017729031.1:26810145-26819238 GCF_001723915.1 Gavialis gangeticus
ACTTGTAAATCAAGGGATCTCGTGGTCATCTATAAACTCACCAGTGGGGACCAGCAGAAAATAGGTGAGGGTCTGTTCCCATGGGCGTCACCTGGGATAACAAGGCCACAAACTGATTGAGAGCAGGTTCAGGCTTCATTTCAGGAGACATTACTTTACGGTTAGGGCTGCCAGGCTCTGGAATGGGCTCCCAAGGGAGGTGGTGCTCTCCCCAACCTTGGGGGTCTTCAAGAGGAGGTTGGATAGATATCTGGCAGGGGTATTATGATCTCAGTGCAGGGGGTCAGACCTGATGATCTGTTCAGGTTCTTTCCGACCCTAGAAATTATGAAACTATCTGCTCTATTAAACACTGGTGAGGCCTCACCTGGAGTACTACGTCTAGTTTTGGGCCCCAGCATTCAAGAAGGATGTAGACATACTGGAAAGAGCCCAGCACAGTATGACAAAAGTGATTAGGGGCCTTGAAGGTAAGGGTATGAGAAAAGGCTGAAAGAACTGGGGTTGTTTAGTCTGAAGAAGAGAAGATTGAAAAGGGATTTGATAACAGTTTTCAAATACCTGATTAGCAATCATTTCCACAGAGAGGTTGGAAATGGGGGGTTTTTTTCGTGTCTATGAGGGAGAAAACTAGGAAAAATAGCCTCAAAAATCAGATTGAAGATTAGGAGGAACTTTCTGAGTGTTAAGGTGGTCAAGCATTGCAACAGACCACCTAGAGAAGTTGTGGAATTTCCATCCTTCCTTAGACAGAAGTTTGGCTGGGTGGTTTTGTCAGGAGTGAGCATGCACTCAGAGGGGCTTAAACTAGATGACCTCATTAGGTGCCTTCCAGCCCTGTTCTCCTATGATCCCCTGATCTTCTGGCCCCTGGATTTTTAAATTGCAACAACTTTGAATCCTTTATGGTACATGGTAAGTAGTAGGGCTGTGTGAAGCTTTGGTCCCTGATTTGATTTGGCTCCAAATCCAAATCAAATCAGGAGACCCTCTCTGAATCGAATCAGAACCCTCTGAATCAATTCAGAAAGATTCGGCAATTCGGACATAGACACAGCTTTAAATGTTTTTTCTACATACCTCTAGGTAGCAGCGATGCTGGAATGCATGGGGTGTCCCACAGGAGTGCGGGAGGGGGTGGTCCCCAGCACACTCGGCAGCAGACCCGGAAGCATTTCTGGTCCACTTCTGGGTCCACTGAGAAGCACGCAGGGGGGTCCTCCTCTGCCCCTCCAGCTCGGTGACTGATGCCTCCTGGATCTGGGGGAGCACAAGCTGATAGCCAAACCACCAGCACACTCCCTGGAGGACCCACTTCCGTGTTTGCCACCGAGCACATGGAGGACTCCCCCCCCAAACGCTCCTGTGGGACGCTGCATCTACCCTAGCATCACAGTATTCACAAGCCTTGAGGTATGTAGAAAAAACTTTTAAAGCTGTGTCTGTATCCAGATTGCTGATTCTCCAAATCAGCATTGATTCTTCAGATTTAGATTTGGCCAAATCGAACCAGGGACAGTGATCTAAATCAATGAATAGAATCACTGCCCCCGATTCAGGCCAAATCCAAATCCGAATCAAATAGAGCCCATTACACACAACCCTAGTAAGTAGATCAGGGGTAGAAGACTAAATACAAAGGAGTCTAATATTTGGCCTAAGATGTCAGTCATCTGAGATCAATGGAAAGTCAATAGGAGTACTGGGCTTTGGACTAAGCCTCAAGAGGGTAACAAGTTCCTATCCCTGTTATCCCGAATGAACTTGACCTATAGATGAAAAGTTCCACTTCTCCTGAAATATTCTCTTTTTCTGCATAATGATTTTTTTTCACTTGCTCATTGTTTATCATCTAGTGGTGGCATTTTCTGGCATTTCTGATAAAGCACTTAGTTCCAGTAAGCTAGTTTTGTATCTCATTTGTTCCTGCAAGAGAGCTTTTGGCTCTCTTCGGATAGATTTTCTGTGCTCTTACAATTAAATCACTAGCAAATGTAAAACCTACTTTAATCCCTTTTTAATGTGTGCAAATATAAATAAGGGGCAAGAAATAGATATTTTATCGGTAGAAAGAGCTGTACCTAGCAGGCTTTGCATATTCTTAGATATACCTATGAGCTCTTCACTGTATCATCCACACTAGAATCTTTCCTTTTATGTTTCTTCCACACCATTATCCAATATTTTTTCCAAATGAATGAAATATTAGGTGTCACTTAACAGTTTCGATTAAACCGTATCCATTTCTGTGATTTTAGGAGATTGCAGTTAAACACTACAGGACAAATAATTCACTTGTGAAGACTTCAGCGATAAGAATACTAGCTGCTGAGTTGGCGAGAAGTGTCACCAAAGAAAACCTATTGCATCAAAAAAGAGCAATAAAAAGGGAGAAATTAGCAGATGTAAGCAAAAGAACACAAGAACAACAATGGGTAGTAAAATGACAGATAAGTACAGAGTCATTTAAAGGCAAGTTGGATAATGTGTTATATGGGCGAGCTTGTACTCACTTGTCAGCTAAAACAGGGCCAACAGGCTATGGCAGGATGTAAATACTGAATTTTCATTGTATCTGGCATATGACAAGGAGAGACGAGAATGAACACTATTGGATAAAATAATGTTGACAGATCCAGAGTTTTCCAAGCAATATTAAAGCCCCTGGCTTGGTCCTTTTACATAGTCATGATGGAATATGGCATAAAAAGGAGCAAAAGAAAGTAAATATCTTCTTCCTGTAACTGAAAGCAGAATGTAGCACTATATGTGTAACTTACTGGATGTGGCAAGTCGGTAGGTTTGCCCTTCAAACTGTGCAATCTGAACAGGAACACTCAAATAGCACTGATCCTTCTGCATCATGATGGTTGAGCTACTCGCCATTCTTATTCCTTTGCTGTTTATTGGCTCTGCCTCCAGGGATATACTGTCACATAATAATGTGCATTACCACACCTACTATCCATCAAGATTGAAGGACTTACTGTGTGTGCTTGAAATGAAATGGCTGCAATACAGATGCAGCCTGTGTGTGCTGGGAATAGCTATAATTTGATTTCAAAGACTACGGAAAAAATAGAGAAGTAGCTAGTTCAAGTAGCCATCCTCAAAGCCACTCTGTTGATTGCATGGTTGGTCATGGGGTGACTGTCCCAGGCTGTCATGACACAGCTGTACAGGATAACCCCTGTTGAACAAGTGGAGTCCAACCTGCTGCCCAGTGTGATCTCCCCAACTCCTGGCCACCCCCAAGAGTTCAAAGATCACGGAGTCATGTCTCTCAAAAATCATAATATTTTAAATCAAAATGGTAGATGATTTGTATTTACCTTCTATGAGACTTTGGGATTTATCTTTTCACAACTGGAGGGAGTTAGATGGTTTTTTTAAAATTACAGATGAGCTTCTCACATAATTGTAATGATCTGGCACTGGGGGGTTTGAGTATTAGATATTACAAAAATAGTGACATTATTGAAATAATCAGTAAACAATGAAGTAAAATCACTTAAGTAACATACTTTCTTCATTCATTAGGGGAGTAGCTATAGAGGCCTACTGAAGACTCAGAAGCAGCATACTAAGTTTCAGACAAAAATAGAACACAAATTAGGCCTCCTTTTTCTTTTCTTTTTGTTTTTAACTGAGAATAATTTTCTCGGCGAGATTTTTGCATCAAGACCTTCCAAGCAGTTTTCAGAGTGTTTGTTTTGTAACCTGGGAACACCCAAGGGTGTGCCTATCCTCAATTGGAAGGGATAGATGAGGCAGGTGACAGTGCTGTGAGAGGGGCATTGGTGATTTGAGCATGGGTCCCTCTTTCTTCTTATAGAATAAACTCCACGCCAATGCTCTTAACTATTTGCAGTTTATTGAATTATAATATATATACTATTTCATATTTTATATATATAATCATGGAACAGATCCTCAAAGAACCCATGTCTAAGCACTTGGAGGAGAAAAAGGTGATTAGGAACAGTCAGCATGGATTCACCAAGGGCAAGTCATGCCTGACCAATCTGGTTGCCTTCTATGATGAGATGACTGGCTCTGTGGATGCAGGGAGACTGGTGGATGTGGTGTAACTTGATTTTAGCAAGCTAAGGTTCTTTGTCTGCCTATGTCCTTAGACCAATACTCTTGATTTTAGCAACCTATACTCTTGCTTTTAGCAAGGCTTTTGATATGATCTCCCACAACATTTTCCCAGGCAAGCGAAGGAAGTGTGGGCTTAATGAATGGGTTGTAAGGTGAATAGAAAACTGGCTGAAGCATCAGGCTCAGAGAGTAATAATCAATGGCTCGATGTCTAGTTAGCAGCCAGTATCAACTAGAGTCTCCCAGGGGTCAGTCCTGGGCCCAGTTTTCTTCAATGTTTTCATCAATGACCTGGAAGATGGCATAGAGCATACTCTCAGTAAGTTTGCACATGGCACCAAGCTGGCGGGAGGAGTAGATGTGCTGGAGGGTAGAGCTAGGATTCAAAGTGACCTAGACAAATTGCAAGAGTGGGCCAAAAGGAATCTCATGAGGTTCAAAGACAAGTGCAAAGTCATGCATTTAGCAGGGAACAATCCCATGCACCAGTACAGGCTGGGGGCTGACTGGCTGGGCAGCAGCTCTGCAGAAAACGACATGGGGGTTACAGTGGACAATAAGCTGAATATGAGCCAGCAGCATGTCCTTGTTGCCAAGAAGGCTGATGGCAATACTTGGCTACATTGGTAGGTGTGTTGCCAGTAGGTTAAGGGAAGCGATTATTCCCCTCTATTCAGCACTGGTGAGGCCACATCTGGAGTACTGTGTTCAGTTTTGGGTCCCCCACTACAGAAAGGATGTAGACCAATTGGAGAGAGGGTGAGAAAAATGGGAGAGAGACGGAGGGAACTGGGCTTCTTTACTTTAGAGAAGGGGAGACAGAACTTAATAGCAGCCTTCAACTACCTGAAGGGGGGTTTGAGAGAGGATGGTGCTAGGCTATTCTCAGTGGTGGCAGATGACAGAATACGGAGCAATGGTCTCAAGTTGGAGCAAGTGAAGTTTAGGTTAGATATTAGGAAGAATTTTCTCACTAGGAGAGTAGTGTAACGCTGGAAGAGGCTACCCAGAGAGGTGGTGGAAGCTCCATCCTTCGAGGTTTTTAAGATCCGGCTCAACATAGCCTTGGCTGGGATGATCTAGCTGGGGATGGTCCTGCTTTGAGTAGGAGGTTGGACTAGATGTGACCTCCTGAGGTCCCTTCCAACCCTCACTTTCTATGACTGGGCTTGTTAGCCACAAATTCGAGAGTGACACAGCTTGTTACAAGTTTCCCTGGTCCATATGTTTCCCAAGTTGGAGTCCAAATTTACAGCATGCTACTTTCTTCTGTCTAGCTTTGCTTCCATCCTCTAAATCAAAACCATTTTATGTTGAGCTGCACCAGTGCCAGGTGTTCTCTCCTGATTGGACAGGATTGAATGCACTCTTCCCAGCTTTCTACATTGATGTTGGAGGACTTCATTTCTTTTTTGCATACATGTTACTGCCATAGAAGGTGATCCTGCTTTCTAGAGCTATCTCAAATCTCACTATACAAAATATTCTTGCAGATATGGCCTGCCATTCTCCTGACATGGCCAATCCATTGCAACTTCCTCTTCTTTATAGTGGTTTATAAGTATGTCAGACCTGCATGCCCAGATATCTCTGTGTTTGGTATTCTGTCCTTCCACTTTATTTTACACAAAGATCTCATGTAGAAGCTGTTCAGTCTTTTGATATGCCTAGCACCTGTAGTCCATGATTCTGAACCATAAAGCAGGGATGACAGCACACAAGTCCTGTAGATTCATACCTTCACCTTAGCTGATTGTGCATGGAATAAACAGGAAACTGTCTTCAGTTAGGTGCTCAGATAGAGGCCACCTGAATTATACATCATTGTTTAAAACTTTGGCCTTAGATTTTAAGTTTCAGCTCCCACGTGGTTTCACCATATTGGCTTCAATGGCACTACATTAAGTTATGGCAGCTGAACAGTTGGCCAGAACACATCACTTTCAAGATCAGTAGTTGTGTTCTAAACATGAAAGTCATTGCTGTGAAGTACTAATCAACATCTTGGATATATCCCTTTCCCTCATTCTTCTCCTTCCTAAAACTTGATAGGAGTAAAAGCCAGACCTTTTACCCAGCCCAAGTTGAAATATGCTTGCTCCCTTTGCTAATATCAAGTTCGTATACGTCAGGAACATTTTACCATACCTTTCACTGTTATTTACTGGGTTACAAGCTTTTTTCTTTCATCATAGTGCCAGAGTTTTCTTCTGCTCCTAACCCTCTTCTGGTCTACTTCCAAGAACTAAACAATTTTATTTCTCCCATTAGACTTTAGCTTTTGTGTATTTTGCTTTATTAGAACTGGCAACAAGAAGCTATTTAAACGCAGCTCCACCTGTCAGAGTCAGGTCCTGCAGGTAGGGTGTCATGTTTGATTTTATATTATCACTTGTTGTGTAGTCAGACCTAAAGAAAAAAAATTGTCTGCATTAAAACACTTATTTCAGTGTAGTCCTTTGAGAGTTCATTCACTGATGTTGTAGGTTCTAACTGCACCCTTACAAACTCTCCATGAAATCTGTGGGAGGTACAAGATCATGACTAAGAGTACAGTCTAACTCTCAGCCAATGAAATGTCCTGCTTTGCCCTCTAATAAGAATCTAGAAAGGACAGAGGAACAACCATGTGCCACCTAGAGAAGTTAAAGATAATGGGATAGAAACTTTGTTTTGTCCTTTCTCTAACCACAGATGAAATCATGTTTGAACTGGAGGACCAAGGCAGTGTAAAGGGTGGACTGGAGGGCACTGGGTGCAGCAGAGGAACCCAGTTTAGAGCATTCCTAGAGGCTGGAGCCCTGGGGTGTTGTGTGTGGGCAGTAGCCCAAACACGTTTCAAAAAAGGGGAACTGTGGCATGTCAGAGAACTAGGTAACCTCAGCAAAGACTGGGGGAGTGTAAACTCCATGCCCACAAAAGGGGCATACAGAGGGGCTGAGCGGCCCAGAGCCCATAGAGGATTAAGCTGGGGCTGGGACCTGAAAACCTAGGGTCCTGGTGTGGTGGACCCTGGGATGCAGGACCCAGCCAGATCAAAAGTGAACCAAGGCCCAGAAGGGCCTGAGTTCAGACAAGGACCTACCCCAAAACCTACATCTGCCTCCTGGGGCAGCCTCCCTATGAACCTACAACATCAAGTCATGGTAGGTGAGATAACCTAGAGAGCCTGGCAGTGAAGGTGAGGAGGTCAGAGCCCAGTGGGAAGCCAGGCCAGGAACCCTGTTGCGTCAGCACCGAATCTTCTATATTACACATCTAGATAAGTAGAGACCTAGCAAATTCATGACAAAAGTGGGCTGCATGGCAGCTCCTTTAATCTTCCAGGTTCCCCTGTGCACCCACCCGGCTCCCATTTCTGATTGGCTGAGGGGCCTCGGTGTCCCTGTTGCTTGATGCCGACTGGTCAGGAGGTAAAAAACAGCACCATATTTAAAACCATGGTTTCCACCTCCCTTCCAATTAGAAGTGAGTGGTGGGGCCCGTCCACCAACCACCAAGGGAGGAGGGCACATGGGAGAGCCTATGAGACTAAAGGAGCTAGCATGCATCCCATGTCTGCAGTGAATTCAGCAGGTTCCTATATATAAGCATCTGCAGCCCCATATGAATACTTTTCTTCTTGTAACCCATATAAAGGCACTTTGTGGCACTAGCTGATCAAATTTGCTCACTGACAGCTTTATGTGCCAGCGGTAATTCTGTGGTATCATCTGACACAGTCAAGAGCATTTTTTTTTTTTTTGCCTGTCTTGAGTTGGTTGCTATAGCGCAAAGAGTTTTCTGAGCTGCTTCCCGGCCCTTCCAATTTAGATTTTTCATAGTCCCACAAATTTCTCTAAGGTTAGCAATTACAAAAGAACACAGGCCCAGTTCATGGCTGGTGGAATTCCAGTGAAGTCAACAGAATTACAGAGAATAAAAGTAAAAGAGAGTATGACCTGCACCTCTCAGGCTGTCTTATCTTAAGACATCACTAGAAAGTAACCAAGCGCTGACAAACAAAGCATCCCTGCATTAGACAGATCAAGCAATGAACACAGGTCCCAAGAGAGACTCTACTTCACACTGGGCAGGGATCAAGGGCCCTGTACTTGGATGCTGCAGCTTTATGGAAACACATAAAGAAGTCCGTCTTATTCTTAGGGAAGGCATAGACTCCAAAAGGGTCGGAGATCATAGATTTCATAGACATTTGGGATAGAAGGGACTCCAGAGGATCGAGTCCAGCCTCCTGCCTCAGGGGCAGGAAGTCAGCAAGGATCATAGGATCCCAGCAAGATAAACATCCAAGCATGTCTTGAAAGCATTCAAAGTGGGTGCTTGAACCACCTCTGGCAGCAGGCTATTCCAAACCTTGGGGGCTCGGACAGTAAAGAAGTTCTTCCTTACGTCCAGCATGCCATTTGGTGTACCAAACTTAGTCCTCATGCCATTTGGTGTGTAAAGTGGTTGGAAAAGTTTCTAAATTAATTCAAATGCAGCAGACTTCACTTTGAAGTGAACTAAAAGGAAGCTGCAAGTTTAATACTGGTATGTGGGTAGGCATTGGATTCTGAGGGCTTGTCAACAACAGACAGTGCCAGTACCAAGCCACCAATCTATATAGGATTCAGATGTCTTTACTACCATTCAATGTGGTAAAATAAGTTAAACCTTACTTGATCCTAAAGCCACTGCCAGCAGCTGTTCTAATCCAGCTATTGAAGTGTCTGTTCAGGTATGGCCAGAATCTAGACAAAGTAAAGCATTTACAGTAAGAACAAAGCACGGCTTACATATATTATTGATGTGTATTGGAGTAATTCCTGTAGGCACCTGATTTCACTAGGCACTGTCTAAAGCAAAAAAGACTATTCCAATCACAAAAAGATTACAATCTGAGATAACAAGTGCAACATTTTCACTGCAGAGTGCGATTGGCACCCATGCTACAGCATCAAGGTTCACAGAATCATAGAAGTAGGGTCAGAAGGGACCTTATAGATC
>NW_017729031.1:26825516-26827396 GCF_001723915.1 Gavialis gangeticus
TTTAGGAGAGAGGTGAAGCCCATCCCACCCCAGCAAGCTCCCCGCCCGAAAGCATGGGTCATTATCAAAGAAACCAAGGCCTGCCTGGCAGCACCAACTGCATAAGCGTCAGTTGACCTCACCAATGCAGGCCTCATGTTGCCGTCCCCACCTACTCGCCGGAAGAAGAGAGAATACCACCTGCGCCCCTGTTTCCTTAAGCTCATCGCCCAGAGCCTTGAAATCTTTCATAATGCGGTCAGGGTTGTCCCTGGCCATGTCATTCGTCCCCACATGGATGACAACCATGGGGTACTGGTCTGCAGGTCGGATGCAGGCCGGGATCCTCTCCGTGATGTCTCTAACCCGAGCCCCAGGCATGAAGCAGACCCGTCGTGTCATGGGGTCAGGCTGACAGATGGGACCTTCCAGGTTAGTTTAGCACACAGGCAAACAGAAATATCATAAAGCTACATTCAAAATGGGTTTACACTGATTCATCTATGTGTGGTGCCACCAAATCTCAAAGCTAAACTGTTTCCCAATTACACTGGGAAAAGCTGGATGTCTTATATATGTAACCCGGGTACACCCAAGGATGTGCCCTATTCTCAAATTGGATGGGATGGGTAGGCAGGAGGGGGTGCTGTGAGAGGGATGCCAGAATTTCAGGTGGATCCTTCTTTCCTCTATAGTTAGCCCAGGCCCAACGTTCTCAACTATATATAATTGAGTTACCAACATTTATAAAACTCTTTAAAATAGATACAGGTACAGGTATAGATACAAATATACATATAAGGATCTGTTAGCAAGAGGAAGTCTGCCCCAGGGAGGGCATTCAGGTAAGTACCCGTGCCCCAGGCCCAAAAGAGGGGTGGATCCCAGGATAGTCGATCCAGCAAGTTTATACCAGAAGTGGTTTAGCTAATAAAGACATCCTTACAGAGCCCATTATACAGAATTAATACCCTCAACTATTTACGACACCAACAATAGCAATAGATACCAAATAGGAAGCATAACTGTACCAGATATTAGGCGCATGTTATCTGGGTTCCAAACACTTGGTCCATTAAATGGGATAGGGTCTTCTCCTCCTAGGCCTCAAGGGTGTTGCACAGAATCCTCCCTAGTGTATATTTGGGGTATCCTCCCCTTCTACCCTGGAGAGCAAAGGGTGCACGGGGCTTTCCCCCCTACCCACTCCTCCCAGGGTCACCTCCCCTGAGGGACCCAGTTTCCCAGTAACTCACAGTCCTTCCACTGGGGGCTGTCAATCTGTCCTCTGGGTCCCCACATCATCTCAGACCTTCTCGAGCCATCAGCCAAGTTGGGGCCCCTTCCTTTTGGGCCCTGTGCCCCACACTAGGCACCCAGGGACCTCCTATGGGACCTGAACGCTCACTAGCTCTGGTTCCCTGGCCCCACACCAGGGTTCTTTCTCCTTCCCAGGCCCTGCTCTGGGCACTGGGGCTCTTTTAGTTTACTACTGAGCCACACTGTGGGGCTCTGGTTACCCAGCCTAGAGCCAGGGCTAACTTGAGCAGCCTCGAACTGCTCTTGAAGTCAACTCTCCATGTGCATACCTGCGCACATGTGGGGCCTGAGCAGCCTCGAGCTGCTCCCAGAGCCTGAGCACTGTGCACCGATCTGCACATCATTGAGGATCAGGCGGGGTCCTGATGATGGTCTTCTCTGGAGCTCTTCTGTGCTCACTTTCCCTCGCCGCATCTGCCCAGCGTGCTGAGCACACTGGGCTTTTATTTGCACCAGAGGCCCCAGCCCTGAATTCTGCCGGACCTACAAAGCACAGTCTTCAACCAGGTCCAGGGGCTCCTCGCCCCACCCCCTTTGGAGCAGGGGTGGGGCAAGCCCCTCCCAGCTGTTACCTGATTGGT
>NW_017729031.1:26832396-26842304 GCF_001723915.1 Gavialis gangeticus
CTACAAAGCACAGTCTTCAACCAGGTCCAGGGGCTCCTCGCCCCACCCCCTTTGGAGCAGGGGTGGGGCAAGCCCCTCCCAGCTGTTACCTGATTGGTGGAAATATTCCACCAATCTGAAGTGTCCTTCTCCAAGCCTGGCTTGCTGGGCAAAAGCAGCAAGTCTGCCACATATAGGTGCTGACAATCGCAGGCAAATAATTTAGCCTGTGCTCTCTATTCAGATGGCTGGCTTCCTCAAGTATAAGCAGAATTTCAGACTTCAGTCTATTGCTCAAGATGAGCCAGCTCACCCAAGCAGAAAGGATCACTAAACTTGTCTCAGACACTTGAGAGTGGAGCAGAGTTTGGACTACACTCATATCAGCTCTGCAGTGAAGCCATTACCTAACAGACCATCTTCGATTCCTTCCAAGTCCATCATAGAGTCACATGCTCATCTCTGAGTGTGACCCTCACCATTTCCTTCTTTTGAAAGTACAAAAATCAATTAAATCTTGGTTCACGTACAACTCAACCATCAGATGTTCAAGCTGCTAGCACAACTGCAGAAGAAAAGTAATCTTAATTTGTTTGCTTCCCCCCCACCACCATTTCCAGCTGCAAATGCTGAACATTGGCACATGCACAGACCAAAAAAAATGTGTTTAAATGCTAGGATATTCTAGAACAGCTGCTGTGTAATCAGGGAAGCCATCCTTTAGAGCCATCATTGCTAACAATTGTTTAAATTTACATCAATGACAATGCAAAGAAAGCACAGCAGAATGTTCAAGAGTCAGTAATAATTCTCAGTTTGGCTGCTCTTTCCCTGGGAGTTATGTGCACTATCCTCCAGTTTCAGAAAGGACAGACATCAGAGAAGGAAAAGTCCTCTCAGAATAGTCAGACACCCTCTTGCCATGCTCGATTATTAGCTACAGTATATTAAATATTTAAATGGTTTTATATTAAAATTGATGCTGAAAATTTTTGGATAATTTTTCTATACTTTAATTGTACTGTATTCCAAACTGTTTGCACAGCATCCAAGTAACTCAGCAAGAGGCACTTGGAAAGTGAAATTATAATGAACAACAATTCATTTCAATATTTATATAAATGTTCTATGCAGTCAGTTTATAAATGGACAGAGCAACTGAGCTTCCACAACTTTTTTAATGATGTACGTTATGGGTGTCATCGAGAGGCTCCAACCACATTCAGAATACCATTGCACTAGAGGCTGGGCTAATCCATGGCCCAGAGATTTTGCAGTCTCAAAACAAAGCAGAAGAAAAGGTGGGAGATGGATAAAATATGCTTCCTTTTTTTATACAGATGAAGAATTTAAGGCACAGAAAAAGCAAGCAACATGCAGTCGCAGAGCTGGGGACTGAACCCACTAGCCTGATTCTTGTAGTTGCTGCCTGACTATAAGACCAAATGTTGCATCTTCAAATCCCTGGGGACACCATTCAAGACTCTTATTGATACTTCCCTCTACCTCAGGAAATCTCTAATCTTCTTCCTCCTTAAGTTTCTCTTACTTAGCCTCATAATATTGCTCTTGTACCACCCAAAGTCATTCTTTTTCAACAAAGGTATTTATAGCTTCAGATGCTCTAGACCCTGCTAATTTTCAGTCCCCAACCTCACTGAACTCTTTTCACAGATGCACCTATAAACCAGGCTTGTCACTCTCTCTCTTTTAAGCGGTAGAGTGTCAACAACTGTTAAGTGGAAGGGATTAAAATAACCAGAAAAGCACTAACATTTTTAATCAGACAGGCAGCTCTGGGAATATATCAGGAAAGAGCTCAGGATGCAATATGACTTACATTCAGATTTTGAATAAAAACTTACCTCTTCTTCCAAGGATGAGAATAGGATCATAGGAAAGTGAACTGGAAGGGACCTCAATGTCATCTAATCCAGTCCCCTGCTCAGGGCAGGATCACCCCTGACTAAGCCACCCCAGCTAACAGGGGTGTGCGAAACAGGCTGCATTCGATTCAGATTCGGCCCAAAGCAGGGCTAAATTAGTTAATTCAGAACACTGTCCCAATTTGATTTGGCTGAATTTGAAGATTTGATGCTGATTCCGAGAATCAGCAATTTGGCCATAGACACAGCTTTAAAATGTTTTTTCTACATACCTCGAGGTAGCAGGCATGGATCGCAAACGCTGTGATGGTGGGGTGGATGGAGCATCCTACATGAGCATGGGGGGGCTGCTGTGCATGCTGGGGGAACCCCAGGTGCCCCCCTCAGACCTAGAAGGCACCAGTCATTGAGCTAGGGGGCACAGGGGGACCCCCCAGCAGACCCAGAAGTGGACCAGAAGTTCTTCTGGTCCACTTCCAGGACTGCTGCTGAGCATGCTGGGGACCCCCCCCACACTCCTTTGGGACACCCCATGTGCCCCACCATCTCAGCATTCACAGGTCACCTGGCACCTTGAGATAGGCACAGCTTTAAATGTTTTTTCTATATATGTCCAAATCAAACGTTTCCAAGTTGATTCAGAGAGATTAAAGGGTCTCCTGATTCTATCTGAATTCCAAGATTTGGCCACCGAATTGGTCTGAATCGCCACCAAATCAAGTCAGCGACCAAAGCTTCACACATCCCTACCAGCTAAGTGTCTGTCCAACCTGATTTTGAAAACTTCCAGGTATGGAGATTGATCAGTCTCTCTAGAGTAGCTTGTTCCAATGCTTGACTATCCTCACAGTCAGAAAGTGCCTGTTAAATCTCCAACCTAAATGTCCTCTGTTGCAATTTGAGGCCATTGCTCCTAGTCCTTTCCCCTACAGCCAGGAATAAGAGGTTATCTCCATCCTCTTTATAACTGCCCTTCCAGTATTTGAAGACTGTATTCAACACCCCACCCAGTATTTTCACACGTGCTTTTTCAACCTTCTCTCATAAGTCATATTTCCCAGGCTTCTAATAATTGTTGTTGCTCTCTGATGGACTCTTTTCCAGCTGTCCACATCCTTCTTGAAGGTGTCCAAAACTGGACACAGTACTCCAGGTGAGGCCTTACCACTGATGAACAGAGCAGAAAAATCACTTCCCTTGATTTGCAAGTGACACTTATGTTAATACAAGCCAGTATGCCATTGGCTTGTTTTGCAACAAGAACACACTGTTGACTCATATTCAGTGTATGGTCCACTGTAACCCCCAGGTCCTTCTCTGCAGTACTGCAGCCTATCTAGTCATTCCTCAGTCTGTATTTGTGCATGCACTTATTTCATTCTAAATGCAGAACATTGTATTTGTCCTTGTGAATCTCATCTGGTTGACTGGGGACCATTTTCCCAGTCTAACCAGGTCATTCTGCTAGTTCTGCCTCCCAGAGCATCTGCAACTCCATCCACCTTGATGTCATTCATAAATATGTTAAACATACACTCCATTCTATCATCCAAATAATTAATGAAGATATTAAAATGTAGTGGACTCAGGACAGACCCTTGGGGAACCTACTTAATACCCCCTCCCGACTAGACATTGAGCCATTAATGACTACTCATTGAGCACAATTATCCAACCTTGTACATACTTGATATTTCTATAACATAAATAAATGTGGATTCTGATCCCATGCTGCTCCTTCACCTAAACAAACATAGGGCATTTCAGATTTCAAATTGTTTAATTGCCATACTTTGTTCCTCTGCATCTTAAAATTTCCATCCAAGGCTTGGTGCTCCAGGTTGTCTTTGATTTCCATTTAAACACCTTACAGTACTTTCATCTAGTCTGCATTTACTTAGCTTGTGGACAAGAATGTTGTGAGAGACAGTGTCAAAAGCCTTGCTAAAGTAAAGTATATCACATCCACTACTCTAACCTCACCCAAAGAGCGTGTCACTGTCTCATAGAAGAAAATCAGGTTATTCACGCATGACTTGCTCTTCATGAATCCATGCTGGCTGTTCCTGGTCACATCATTCTCCTCTAGGTGCTTCACAATACATTCCTTGAGGACCTGCTCCATGATCTTCCCAGGTACCGAGGTCAGGCTGACAGGTCTTTAATTCCATGGATATTCTCTCTTCTCTTTCTTAAAGATGGACTTTATGTTTGCCCTTTCCCAATCATCCAGGATCTCCCCAAACCTCCATGAGTTGTCAAAGAGCCTTGTCAGTGGCTCTGAAATTATTTCAGCCAATTCTTTCAGTACCACAGGATGCCTCCTATCCAGCCCAGATTACTTGAAAGCATCCAGCTTCTCTACTACTCCAAACTGTTAATCTTCTTTCCTACATTTGCTGCCAACTGTGATCATCATTTGGTAGCTGCTGGTATTTGTGAAGACTGAAGTAAAAATGCATTAAGTTACTTTCAGCCTTCTCCTATCATCCATAATTAGATTGTCCTCCATGTTCTATAAGGGATCTGTGGTTTCTCTGGTCATCCTCTTACTTTTCGCATGGTTGTAGAATCCCTTTTTATTGCCTTTTGTGTCTCTTGCCAGCTGCATCTCAAATTGTGCCTTGGCCTTCCTAATTCTCCCCTTGCATGTCCATGTGATACTCTTACACTCTTCCCCAGTACTATGAGCAAATTCCCCCTTTTTGTAAGATTCCTTTTGAGTTTCAAATCATTGATGAGATTGCTGCTTAGTCAGACTGGTCTTCTTTTGAAGCTTCTACTCTTCAATTGCATCAGGATAGTTTGCCCTGCACTCTTAATATAACTTTCATAAAAAACAGCCAGTTATTCTGGACTCCTCCTCAGACTTGCCTCCCAAAAAAATCCTGCTTCTACATATAAGAAGGTGTAACTGATCCTCCTTGCTTATACCCAATATCCTCTCCCAGATTCTTGACTTCTAAATTGGGTAATCTAAGACTGTTGTCCAAGTGGGAAGAGCTGAAGAAAGTGGCTCTAAAAGGGGTATATGATGGAATAATGGAGAGATCTAACTCAGGCATCTGTTCCCTCCACAATGAAATTATCTGATTAGCAAGTTCAAATAGTTGCATGTCCTAGTTCATCCCAGTACTGTTTCTATACTAAAAAAAAAAGATATTTCTATAACATAAAGAATGTGGCTTCTGAATCCCATCCTGCTTCTCCACCTAAACAAACATAGGGTATTTCAGATATATCTCTCCCCTCCACACACACCACCACATCAAATTGTTTAATTGCCATATGTTGTTCCTCTGCATCTTAACATTTCCATCTAAGGCTTGGTGCTTCAGACTTTCTTTGATTTTTATTTAAACCCCTCCAATAAACCTCACATATTTCAGTAGAGCCTCAAAGCACCACAGCAGGGAACCAAACAGAGCACCTAAAAGCATTAATAATTTCAAAGAATGACATGATTAGGAATGGACAAGCTGAGATAACTTAATTGCATATAACATTAGTCACAGAGACTGCCCTGGGATTTTGGCACCATATGTGAAGTGAGGTCCCCATAGCACTGGAGCCCCTCAGTGAAAGTGCCTCCAGCAGTAGTGTATGCGTCTCCTTCAGTTGCTTGTGACAAGCAGTGCCCCACCACTGCAGGGTGTCATACCAAGATTTTGCCCCATCTCTACAAAAATCTACCTAGGTCACTGGGAACTAAAATCTTGTTTTGAAAGTGTGTGCATTATTATAGAAGAACAGGGCTGGAAGTACCTCAGGAGGTCATCTAGACCACAAGTGAGAGACTCACTTCCCATGAAATGTATAGGATACACATTTTAATTCATCCCAGAATACTGGTAGAGGTAGTATGTATTATTCTATCCCATCTAAACAACCCTTTGTATGGTATCAGATTGATTATTTAAAGAGACATCTTTCAGTATAAGGAGTGCATTAGCTATTGAACTAATTTTTTTACTGCTAGAGAAGAGAAAAAGGTAAAATGGAACCAGATATTGAGGTGAATCTGAATTTAGGATGTGCGACTCTTCAAAGTTCAGATCAAGATGCAATGAGGGAGAGCATACATGTTTACTTTGGGACGTATAACATTTTTGCAAGCAGCTTTTGTAAGATTTCAGACCAAAATATCAGAAATGTCATGAGATCAGTTTTAACTATAGTATTTCTTGGCACAGCCAAACTAAAATTAGAAAATAAGCCCCTACTGGTTTCTTATTTGACCAAGAATCAAAGATGTAAGGTTGAGTTTAACTGAGAAACTGACATCAAAGTCATCCTCACTCCTGTATTGCAATGGGATTTGAATCCATGATTCCAATTATGGATCATAGCTAGTCTAATAAGTAAATATTACACATCATTGCAGTGATGCCAAATGGATGATGATCTGGGAGAAGTAGAATCTTCACTTAGTTGGAGGACTAAATTAAACTACCTACTAGTGAGAGGGAGCCTACCAGAGGAAGAGGAGGCAGAAGTTGTCCATCCTTTCCCTGAACCCTCCTCTCCATGCCAAGGAGGTAAATCCCTGCTCTTCAGTAACTTCCAGGGGCAGATACAAAGGGAGTACAGTGCCATGGCTGCACCCCTCCCACTTTGGATTAGAGCACAGTGTGGGATCTTTTACTTTAAATTGATAAAGCAGGTGAAAATTCTCCCTGACTTCCCCTGTCCTCACCCTTTCCCCTCCCTACCCTGCCTGCCTTTCCTGCTGTCCCAGAGCTGTCCCTGCCCCCTGCACAAGGGCTGGGCTCAGCTGAAGACAGAGACAGCAACAGCACTCCTTCCAAGGGACTGAGCTGGGTTGCAGGAACTATACTCCAGCTGCCCCCTGACCATCTGATCCCATCCCCTGCTCAGCCTGCCTGGCTCTGGAGATTCCCCAAACCTGAGCAGTGGAAGAAGCAGAAGCAGCAGGAAAGGGAATGAGAAGAAACAGCATGGAAGGGGCAGGGAACAGATTTCCATCTGCTTTAGGGATTTAAGAAGTCCCCCAAGGGTCCGTGCCTTGGTTTACCCGCACTGATGGGGGCGGAGGAAGCTGGAAGCACGGAGTGCAGCCACCTCTGCAGTGTGGATTGCTGTTCCTGCACCCTTTTTGGGAAATCCTGGATCTGCCCCTGGCAACTTTCACACAGGAATGTGAATGCAATGTTATAGTAGTGTAATGAAGGCAGGTGGGCAGTGTAGTAGTACAGTAGGGGGAGCTACTATGCAAAGCCACCCACCTCACTGTGCCAGGCCCAGAACCATACTTCAGGAGTCTCCCCTGGGGAGCCTACAGCCGGCCGTCCCACTTCCTGGAGAACACCTGCAAGCCTGGGGTAACGCCACCACCACCCAGGTGTGACAGCTAAAAATTGTGTCTAAGGTGCTTGCTGAATGCTGTGAAAATTAGACCAAGTGTTTTTCTGTCATTTGTTCAGATATTAAGCTATATGTTGTTAAAAGCCTAATTAAAGTAAAAGATTAGTAAAGCCTTGTATGTAATAAGGCCTAGTAAATTTAACAAAGACTTGTAAAAATGGTAGACCCTGTGGCGTAGTAAAAATTAACCTCATCAGAAGAGTGCAAGGCTTGTACTGTTATTCATCAGTCCTAAGAATAATTATAATGGGAGAATCTGGATGGCTGTAATCATCAGCATCGTTCAGAAGTTATAAATTGGCTAGCACATCCGGAAATCATTTAAAAGAAAAATGCAGCTCTATAAAAGAAGCTACTGATTTAAGATTAGCTGCTAACTTAGATTCAGTGGGCCCGTAGATCTCAAGGAGCCCGAGGACTGAATACCAGGGTACTTCCCGGTACCCACTCAAACAGCGCTAATCAAAGACACCTGGCTTAGCAAAGCCTTGTAAAACAAGTTCTTTTTTTACATCAGGCAAAGGGGACTGCCAATAAGTTGCCAACGTGAATTGTTATCGTCTGTCATTGTAGTCTTATAAATTTACACAGTCATGTGTTTGTTAAGTCAATAAACCTTTCTTACCTTTCTAACCCCAACAAGACTCAATCCCAAACCCTCTGGTGGTAGCTGGGACACCAGGCACTGGTCTCTGGTAGGGCTCTGTGCAGCCCAGGGCACACAGACCCTGCAAGCCTTGGGGGTGCTTTGCCCACAGTAATATTTCAGGGTGATTCTTTCAGCACAAAGCATCCCAAGATAACCTCAGGTAGGACTGAGGAAACAAACAAAAAAACTGCCAGGCTGGAAGTAAAAAGGCCTGCCTCTCCCTCCTCCACAGCAACACAGCAAGGCACACTGTAACCTGATACCTTTATTGATCAGAGGGATGGGAGGGTAGAACAAGGAAGTCAGAATACAGTTTGAGCAAACATAAGCACAAGTCTCTTCAGAAATTGTACGCAATGATCCTTTTAAGATGCGACTGGCCTACACAATTCCCAAATCCATACTAGTTTCCAGGTTTTTACTTACAGAAAAAAAAAAATCTTCAGGCAGCAGCCTGAGGTCTCTGCTTGGTGGTTTCAAAGTGTCTGCTGGAAGAAGAGGATAATCCCCACTCCCCTCAGGAATTTATCTGGCCAGGTCACTTGACTGACCAGCCTGTACCAAGAAGAAAACCAGGAGACAAAGGGCTCACCTGGTTTGGCCCAAGTGAGGGACAGACAGCGGGGTATTTCTTCACAGGAGGAGCAGCAACTGAGGTACCATCCCTGGGCACCAAGCCCAAGGAGCATGAGGGGGTGCATTTCCAGACTGGCTGCCACCATGCCAACAACTGTGTAGCAAGTGATGTTTCCCTTCCCATGCATTGTTGCTGCCCAGGGCGCACAAGCATCTCGTTATACCTCTATCATGATGTTGTAACACTTGAGGGAAATACAGTTCTGAACAGTCTCTTCCATCTCTTAGCTATGTGCAAGTTTGACACAATCTGCCAATGTAATTTATACTCACATTAATGTGCTCCAGCCACTGCTTCTGTTGGTAATGCACAACATCTCAAAGTTCATCCTGTTTTCATGTAGAGATGTCACAATTAAATAATGAACTTTCAATACAGCACAAATGTCACAGGGTTAACAGACGCCTCTGCCATCTCTTCCTACAGCTCCTAAATAAATCCATTTTTATTGATTTTGTTCATTCTAAGTTTCAACACTGCTTTGACTGTAAGAAATAGGTTAAAATATAACATTATTTCCAATAAAAGCTTAAATATCCTTTTGGAGTTATAAAATATCAGTTCTCAACATATGTCCCTCAAATTGATCAATGTGAGCAGCAACATCTGGCCACCTTTAAAAATTGAGATTTTTTTTTAATATTACATTTAGAGGAAATATGCCAGATTAATTGATTATCTATCCATCTACTTACATAAGTGGCTGGATTATCTGAACATACAAAAATATTATCAAGTGTATCCTTAAAACAATCTTCTGAAGTAGTTCAGTGATTTTGTTCCTATTCTAGAAACCATAGAACCAGGGTTGGGAGGTACCTCAAAAAGGTCATCTTTAACCCCCTGCAGGATGCACTATTCCTGAAGATAGATGTTTCTTGAACCTCTGATAAAAGAGATTGTCCAACTTTCCTGGGCAGCTTATTCCATTGTGCTACTGTTTTCAGTCAGTAAATTACCAATGGGGAAATGAGTCATAGATTAGCTAAGTGACTTGTTACAAGTCATCAGAGCAGTCTGTGGAAGACCTGGAAATTGAATGCAGATGACTTGCTTTCTTCTGAAGTACCTTCTGAAGCCAATGGTTTTACTTGAGTATAAATGAGACTTGAAGTTATCATATTTCATAGCCATTAGTCGTGGAAGGGACTTCAGAAGATCATCAAGTCCAGCCCCCTGCTCCAGGGGCAGGAAGTCAGCTGGGATCACAGGATCCCAGCAAGATAAATGTCGAATCGACTCTTAAGAAGTCCAGAGTAGGTGCTTGCACCACCTCTGGTGGCAGTCTGTTCCAGAACTTGGGGGCTCGGACTGTAAAGAAGTTTTTCCTTATGTCCTGAAACGGTCTTGGAGAAATTTGTGACTGTTTGAC
>NW_017729031.1:26843010-26846944 GCF_001723915.1 Gavialis gangeticus
CCTTGGGGGACCCCACTGGTCATGGCACACCACAATGATCGACTTCCATCAACTACCACTCTGTGGGTCTGAACTCAAAAGCCAATTCCCCAGCCAGCGAACTGTGATGTAGCCGAAACCCAAGTTGGCCAATTTTTCTATAAGGCAATCATGGGATACCATATCAAAAGCTTTTTTAAAGTCGAGATATATGACGTTAATCTCCTCTCCCTTGTCCAGGTGATATGTCCCCTGGGCATAGAAGGAGATGAGATTGGTCAGGCAAGACCTACCAACAACAAACCTGTGCTGGCTGTCCCTCAAGAAGTTGCCTTCAGCCAGTTTGTCAAGAATGGTCTCTTTGATGATTTTCTCCAAGATCTTCCCAGGGGTGGAGGTCAGGCTGATGGACCTGTAGTTCCCCGGATCTACTTTCCTCCCTTTCTTGAAGAAAGGTACTACATTGGCTTTCTTCTAATCTTTGGGCACTTCGCTTGAGTGCCACGAGTTCTCAAAGATCCGTGCCAGTGGCAGAGCTATAGTGCTTGCCAGCTCCTTAAGTATCCTAGGGTGTAAGCTGTCTGGGCCACCTGACTTGAAGGTGTCCAGCCTTTCAAGGTGTTCCTTCACATGGTCAACATTGATGAAGGATAACAGCTCTCCCTCGCCCTGGCCGTCCAATACCGTATTGAGCAGGGCCATCCCTTGGGGCTGGTGAAAAACTGATGCAAAATACCCATTGAGCAGGTTGGCTTATTCCTGGGAGTCGGTTGTCAGTTGACCCGTATGGTTTAGCAGGGGTCCAATGTTACCCTTACGTGGGGAGCCAGAGGAAAAGCATCTATCAAAGTCAGCTTTCCTGAAGTCGAGGACTTCTGCTTTGCTGACTGATTTGCCTGCTTTACAGAGGATGGTGAAGGTGATCAGCTCACAGTCTCTGTCTCCCAGTTTCCCTTACATCATTAGGTTGCTGATTAAGTCATCCCCCATTGCCAGTACCAGGTTGAGCAGCGCTTTGCCTCTCATCAGTTCATAGACTTCTTGAGTCAGATAGAGCTCGTCCACACATGAGGAAGCTTTGCGACCATTCGGATGAGGCCGAGTGCTCTTCCCATAAGATGTCAGGGTACAGATGTCAGGGTGACATAGTACAGAGATCAGCAACCTATGGTTTGCAGGCCAGATCTAATCCATGAATCCATTCTGTTTGGCCCATGAACCTGGGGCTCCTGTGGTAGTTCACCAGCAGTGGGGCTTTCTGCAGATGGCAAGGAGAAGGGCGGGTGGAGGTGGGTGTTGGGGAAGGGGGGCAGGCAGCCAGGTTGGACAGGTTGGCCCTCCTCAGACTGAGCTGGGTAATTTTGGCCCATTCCTCCTGAAGCATTGCCAACCACTGCCCCAGCAGGTCTGAATGCAATAGGAATAAGGGGCCAGATGATCAATTTGTATGATCGAGTATAATTTCTACAGTTCGGTAGATGTCAATGGAGCGGTGACATTTTATGCCAGCTGAAGATCTGGCCCACAGAGTGCCAGGACTGATCACTATCTGTCTTAGATAAGCTGCCTTAGGAAAAAAAAAAAAATATGAAGCAAAGCACATTTACAGTGTTTTTTAGTTTAAAAATAACTGACAAGTGAGTGATAGAAAAAGTCATCTGAGCACAGCAACCCTGCCAGCATAGTGCCAAGAGGAAATATCAGATTTTAAACTGATATTGCACTTGATCTTCCCTCGTTCAATTGTCAGCATTATTTTAAAAGGAAAACAAAAGATGAGGTAGAAAATGTAAAACCATTTGCTACATCAAATTATAGTAAATGATGGCAACAAAACTGTTCATTCTTTAAGTGAAGAAAGCATCATTAGACATGAAATGAATGTTTATTGGCCTCTTTAAAAAAAAAAAAAAAATCACCGCATTACATACCTTGTCCACATAAGAAATTAATTTAGACTGAGATTCTCCCTTCTACTTTTTTCTCCCACTCATTCAAGGTGCAGGATTTCTATCTGATGGTAAGAAATGCAGCAGACATTTCCTAGCTATACAGCACCCATGGGCTGCTAGCAAGGCAGCATAACCAAGTTGCACCCAATTAGACCATGTTACAGTGTTCCAAAAGCTTTTCCAGATGCTACCCCTATGCTCATCTCTCTGAGCCTCGCTTTCTTTTTCTGACTGGAAATACAATAATAGGAGAGGAGACTGGGTGAAACCAGTGCTAGTCTTGACTCAAGAGCCTGGGATCCCTCTCTTAACTGAGTCCCTGTGTAACCTAGAGCAAATCACTCCTCTCTACCAAAAGCTCTATGAGTTGGGACTTCTTCTTTACTGTTGTTTCAGACAATGCCAAGCACACTAAAAGCCTGATCTTGACTGCGACATGTAGGTACTACTTTAATTATCATTATTAGTGCTATTTTTATTAATAAATGTGGCTGTATCTACTTCAGTACCTGCTAGTGTAGTATGGACAATCTGACAGCACTGCTGTTAGATTCAGTGTTATTCCCCTTGAAGTGCATTTTCTAACATTTCCAAAAGATGAACAGCTCAGTGGAAAACTCCAAAACTTGTGCACCAAATTAAAATACTGTGAGAATGTACTGGCAGAGAAAAAAAAAAGACAATTACGAAACCCTTGCTCATATAAAAATCCACAGTTTTTCATTGTGCTAGAAAAAACTGCTTTAAATGTCATTCGGTTTATAATTAGTTGTGCTCATAAATAGAGTAACATTCATTTCATTCAAAAACCTGAACTTAAGCAGTGATGAGCTGTTGAAAACATGTTTTAAACAAAGAAGGAGTTCAAATAGAGTCAAAAACAGAAAATATATTTAGATGAATGGTATTATCAATCTAGGATATGAAGCTTGAATGTTAATGGAGAACTCCCTTTATTATAAGTGTTCTAACATGTTCAGTTCATTAACTCCATTGAATCACGAAACATCGCACGTTCATACAAGACTTATTCAGTTTAAACATTTTAGCTATCTATCATCAGGAACACATTTAAAATCAAACAGGTTTTCACTTCATTGCATGTACAGAATATCTGTTGGAATATCCATTGTGCATTAGAGTCAATGGAACCACGTACATTTCCATCAATTAGCATGGAGCCTTTTAAAACTCCTACCACGCACGCACTGAACCAAAATAATATTTTACACTATGTTCCGTTAAATCTTTTCATTGGCTTATTTGAAGAAAAATTGGGATTGACTGAATACAAGTTTTGCAGGGTAGCACCTTAGAGATTAACTTGTTCAGAGAGGCATGAGCTCTTATAGACAACAGCCTTCTTCATTAGCAGGGATCCTGGTTTTCTTGGTTTCAAAGTCCAAAATTCTCCGATTAGAAACCCCCAAATCTGCATTTTTCTGCAATTAAAATGAAAAGCCATGATATAATGTATGTATCACAATGTTTTATTGATATATTTACCATTTTAAAGCAATTTGGAAGCCTACCAGTACCTCAATCATTACAATAAAGTATATTCTAAAAACCTATATATTTGGTGTTTGATTTTGGTTGTTTTAATCATAGAAAAATCAGAGCTCTGCCTGCCCCCTTCACTCACCAGGACACAGGTCCAGTTGCGGCTGTCCTGCCTGCTGCATTGTGGCTCTGAGCAGTGCCAGCCCCTGCTGTTCTGCTCCCCGCACCTGTATCCAGGCCTCAGTGGTCCCCATGCCCTTCCTGGCAAACCCTTTACTGGGGCTCAAGGACTGGGCTGGGCCTGCCTCTGGCTGCCTTCCTTTTGAGGTCAGCCTCTCTCTGCACAGGCTGCGGGTCAGGAGGGCTCCTCAGCTCTGCAGACCACTTCTACCAAGAGTGCCCTCCTACCCCATCATCTCTCTCTCCCTCTCTTACATACACACACGTGCTGCCAACCCCGGCCCATCACACACACACACAGTCTCCCCCAGCCCGCCCCC
>NW_017729031.1:26847170-26847706 GCF_001723915.1 Gavialis gangeticus
GGAGCCCATCCGGGGTGAGCAAGGCTGCAAGACCCCAGGCCAGATGGGGCAGCATGCAGGCTAGCCTTGCCACTCTTCTCCTCCCCACCCTGCCATGCAGAGTGCCCCCAGTGCTATCCCCTTACCCAACCCACAAGGAGACAGTGAGAAAAATCTCACAAGCCTATGGTAGCTGAGCAAAGGAGGAAAGCTAGGCAGGGGATCCATTATTACAATATCTTGAGGAACTACAGTTACATTAAGGCTAGCAACTGTTCTTTTTTTTTTTTTTTTTTTGAGTAGATGTCAGTGTGGATCCCTCACTGTGGAGATATGCCGGTGCGAGAGACTGGCAAGTGGTATCTGTTCAGGACAGTAGGAGTGAGGGGTTGCAGTTACGTCAAAGAAGGATATTCAGAGGCATGAGAGGGAGGATGCAGAAGAGCAGCATGCAGTTTGCTAGTGTGTGTAAGTGTGTGAAGTCCCTGCTCTACCATGCTCCTGCATCTTCAGGGAGTACTGTAGGCACTAAGGGCCCTGTCTGAAGTTACATTTAG
>NW_017729031.1:26852706-26874733 GCF_001723915.1 Gavialis gangeticus
ATCCCTCACTGTGGAGATATGCCGGTGCGAGAGACTGGCAAGTGGTATCTGTTCAGGACAGTAGGAGTGAGGGGTTGCAGTTACGTCAAAGAAGGATATTCAGAGGCATGAGAGGGAGGATGCAGAAGAGCAGCATGCAGTTTGCTAGTGTGTGTAAGTGTGTGAAGTCCCTGCTCTACCATGCTCCTGCATCTTCAGGGAGTACTGTAGGCACTAAGGGCCCTGTCTGAAGTTACATTTAGGGTGTGATTAAGCATGCTAAAAATATGCAACATGACACATGAAGCCAAATTATGGCACCATAAAATGGCAAACCAGCCACTAAGATGCTCCAGTGTTATGTGGTGCATGTGTATAGCACCATAAATTAGACATGCGGCATGTCCCAGATTTGAGGCTGCCTCGTCTGAATGCCGACAGTCAACATTTTATCAGTATGGGGAATGGGCAGGTCTAGATATGGAAAGTTTGCTGCTGTGGGGAAGAACAGGGCTAGGTTCTTTAAAATGCTGGGTTGCAGGGAGACACAGGGCAACCCCGTGCCTAATCTTAGGATGAACCACAGGGTAGCCATGTCCCAGACACAGGGGCTGCCCCCTCTCCAATCCCAACAATCAGCTGCTCATCAAGATCAGTGCAGGGGCACCCTGGCAGCCAACAGCAATTAGTATGACAGTGGCACATGTGGCATGGCAGGTAGCAAGATTTTAGGGATGGGACAAAAATTCTACAGACCCCAGTCGTGTGACTGCCTTAATGTTCGCCCACAGCCTAAGCTACTGACTAGGTTGGGGTGGGCCTTTCACACGCACCACAGATAGTATTTGGAAGAACTTTCCCCAGTGAAAGTTTATTCAAAACAAGCAGACTTCCATGGGCACTTCAATAAATGGGCACTCCGTGCCAAAACCACGTTTTCTCAGAAATCTCCAAGATCTTTTGTGAAAAACTCATAAATCTACATCGTCGAGAGAGAGGAAGCACTAGGGAAAGAAGATACTATTATCCACATCTTACAGAAGGAAGCTCAAACCTCAGAAAGGTTAACTATCTTGCAAAAGGGTTTTACCCACAACACTATTCTAAAAACTCTCGTTCCTTTTTTATTCTGCGTCTTAAATAATAAGCTGTAGACAGCTGCATGCATTCTGTTAAAAGTGACTCTTTCATTCTCTTTCTCCATCATCTATTTTAAGCAGCAGAGTATAAATTTACTCTGATAAAGTTCTGGGATCATAATATACAAATCTGTTTGTGATTTATAAATGTCAGCGTATACGGTACTTCGGTATCTGATTACTAACTGCCTCGAGCATATAAACTGGCATATTCAAACCTTAGAATTCTTGTCAGACTTAACACATCTTAATACTGCCTTTTTAAACATCCTCATTAGGCTTTTGTGATTTCTTTCCAGGTTCTAAAAGTGTTCTTGTAGGTGAGCTGTTCTCGTTTTGCTTCCTAGAATTTGTTGCAAAGTGCCCAGTTGACATCTGGTTTAAGAACAAGTGTCATAAGAAAAAACGATAATGCTTCTCTGATCTTAAGACTAAATTTACAATAAGCAGAAGCTTAAAAGTCTGCATGGAAAATTTGTGCACATTTCTGTAGAAATCTTTTTTCTGTAATGCCCAGAGCTGCATGTATATCTAGGAATTTGATTCCAGCTAATCACAAAACAGCCCTCAGAGTCTGTGGGGAATTTTAATTTTCAGCAAAAAAAGTTAAAAATAAAAAAAAGTCAGCTAAAACTGAACTATGGAGTCCACTATTCTAGGTTCAATTCAAACATAGAACAAACAAGATTTGCTTTCTACTCCAAAAAGTACATAATCTAAGTAATTTTCATTGGCCCTAGTATGCTGTAAATCCAATATCTGGTCACCTTTGAATCTGGCTCTCAATACTATAGCAAGCTGAGTAACTCCTCAAAGAAATGTCAAAGTGAACTGGACCAGTAGTGTACCAGTTCTATCATCTCTTTTTTATAGATAGAGGAAACAACACAGAGGCAAATGTCTTCATTATTAAGCCCCACTATGACAGGGAGCAAACTCCCAGGCCCCGTCACAGTACCCGCCCGCCCACCTGTCTAGGGCAGTCTGCCCAGTCTTGCCTGCCATGCCTTTGATGTAATGCAAGATGGTGTTACAATAAGCAGGAGCCTGCCCATTTCAATACCCTGATGCCAAGAGGTTTACACATGACTCCGACCTTCCCGTATCGTGTCCCATGCCTCGCAGCTGTCATCCTTGAGTTGCTCTATGTTCCGGCTTAAGGCCGAACCAAACTCAGCCCCTTCCTAGGCCTCACACATTCATCATTTCATTCCACCCCAACGGGCCACATTCACACCACCCTCTCTCACTGGGCCTCTAACACTCCACCTATTCTCACTGGGCCTCTTACTCACTGCCCCACACTCAGCCTGCCCTGCTCCCTTGAGTGGCTCCCATAGACCATCAGGCTTGCCTGCTCATACTCCTTAGCCAGCCAGCGTGCAGCCTCTCAGGACCTCTCGTGACCCTCATCTGCACAGTGACTAGCCAATTTGCCTTGCCCTGAATGGAGTTCTAACTGAAGCCTCTCTCCAGGTAACTCCTCAATTTCACTCCCTGATTAGGGCCAGTTACTCACCACCTTGGCCTTGGGCCAACTTGCAGCCTCAGGCATCCGAGGACTTACCTGGGCCTAACTGCCCTTGGAGCTAACTCTACAACAGCTCCCCTTGCTGGGTCCACTGGGGTCTTGCACTCCCTTGGGCTCAGGTGCCTCCTCACAGGCGAGCCTGGCCCCCTACTCTTAATTGGCTCCTTTGCTATGACCCGCAACACTACCACAACCCCTCCCTGGGACTACTGGGGCCTTATGCCCCCATAAGGGGCTCAGGTGTTTCTTGACAAGCAAACCTGCCCCCCCCCCACTCTCACACTGGGCTCAGGTGCCTCCCCTTAGGCATGCTTGGCCCCACTACCCTCCAGTCTTAATGACCCACTGGATGGTGGGGGCTTGGGTTATCAGGGGCTCCTACCCACCTTTCACTGGAGAGGTAAGTGACCTGGTATTTGTGGGGGACTGTCCCACCACGGACAACCCCACCAGACAACACTTCCCCAGCAAGGTGCAGTTTTCAGTCTTACCCAGGACCAAACAAGCCTACTTGTCCTGGTCTTGCCCCTATTAAGTTCCTGGGCTCTCTCTCTCCCTGGGCCCAATTCTCACTCTGACCCCATACAGATACCTTGCATCCACAGGCAGTAGTGTAGCCTCCTTCATAACAGCCTGCATGCTGGCTGACCCCTTCCCCAGGGGGTCCCAAACTCTGACAGATTGTGCAGCACCAATTTAAAGTGATACAACCTTGAGTACCACCTGCAAATTTTTGTCATACAAGGTAATTATAATAAATCTGTTAATGCATACCACTGCCAGGTTGTCTGCATACCACTGGTGGTACCTGTATCACAGATTGGGAACTGCTGCCCTACCCTCTTTGGCTGTGATGTCTCCCCCATTCAATGGACCTTCAGCCCTTCTGGGCTCTGGCCCCACCTCCAGGCCAGTTGGGGTGTCAGATAGCCCATCATGGCCCTGACCTGCCCTTTGTGTTAGGCTCAACTGCGCTTTGGTCTTCTGGCCCTGGCCCTCTTGCATTGACCAGTGCAAGAGGTCAGAAAGTTAGCCTAGCTGCTGCTGACCCCCATACTCTAGAGGGGTCACTCCTGGGCCTCACCATAGAGCACCCACCTTAATTCAGGTTGGCCTAGCACCCGAACAATGCAGCCTGAGGCCTAGCCAACTGGGCTCACATAGCCCCTGGCTTATCTGCCAGACCTAACACCTGCCAGACCTACTCAGGGGCTTATCTGGCTCCTTTGTAAGCCCACAAGCTGTTAGCCCCCCTTGCTAGGCTGAGACTTGTTCACACTAGCTGAAGCCTTCTCCCTGGGGCTCTGGGCCCCACTGGGCCCATAGGAACCTCCTGCTATCCCCATAGATCCTCCCTTACCTCCAAGGTGTTCTGCAAGCAGCAGCTCAGCTGGGTGTTGTTGCTCCTTCAGCTGCCTGCAGCAAACTTCTGCCTCAGTCCTGAGAGCCAGGATCTAAAATAGCCGCCTCATCAGGGCTGGCCTTCACCTGCTGGCTGCCTGCTCTCAGCCCTTAAAGTGGCAGGTACCAAAGGTGCTCCATCATACCCCTTCCCCCTTAAAATGGCTGCTGTGGTGGGAACCTCCCTGCTGCTCAACATGCAGGCTCCTCTGTAGCCTGCAACAGCCCACTAAGTGGTGAGCACCCCGATGGTGCTCTGCCACATCCACATTTCTCTGTTTCATATTCTAGTTATTCCACAGGTTTCACTCATCTTAACTCTTTGGAGATGCAAACTTTACGCACTGCGCTTAAAATTGAAGTAATGGAAGAAAATAGCAGTGTTCAGGTAGCTGTATGCAACTATTAACAACCAAATAAAAGGCACAGGTGTGCACTATATTTTTAACAAAGGGCTTCATTTCTTCTTTGTCTCAACCCAAATAGGTATGCACTTATTACATATTAGGATTTAATCCTACTCTTGTTTGGTGTTTTAATTCAACAAAAACAAGATCATACATTTAAATATTTGAGGGTCCAGGAATTTTTAGAAGCTGAACAATGCTGAGTTTCACATGCTGGGAACACAATCATTCTGATATAGAATATAACACAACAATCCTTCCCCAAATTCAAATCAATGTTCTTATTTTCCTTTCTAAATATATCATTCCAAGAAAGGAAACCACCATTAGAATCATTCCATTTTTAATTCGCTTCAAACTTCATTACGTAGCAATGACTAACAATTTGTTTATTTATCCAGTTTACACAGGATGACATGACATGTTTTCTGAATTTAATGGGTTAGAGGAACACATTGTTTTATTTCATTAAATGATGTCCTGAATCAAGACAAAGGATAGACAGGCATTAGGTTAGATAGGCACCTGGCTGGGGTCATCTGAACCCAGCACACTTTCCTGCCTATGCAGGGGGTCGGATTCGATGATCTATTGAGGTCCCTTCCGACCCCTAACATCTATGAATCTATGATAACTAAGCAAATGATATAGCACTGCCACTTGTCCAGAATTACAGAGCTAGCCACAGAAGCTTTTTAGGATCCCATACAATGAATGGTAAGAGTCCTTCATTCTCCCTTTCAATTAAATGAAAAAGCAGTGAGAACCCTAATAGTCTGCCATGGGATAGTGGAAGGTTTCCATGGTCAGCACAGTATGCAATTAGTGAAAAAACATTACTTTGTACCATTATTGTCAGCGTGTTACAGAAGGAATTAGATACACTCAGCCTCCAGCACGCCTAATTTCTCACATGCTGCCTAGAAAATGTACCCCATTGTAGCTAGCTAGTGAATAACAAACAAGAGAGAATATACTCTTACATGTTTTTTATTCTGGTTTTCTGATTAAATGAGAAGGGGGAACTGAAAGTCAATGTAGATGAGCATACTAGAGCCAAACTCCAAGTGTACAGGAGCCTGATTTACAGATGTTCATTAGCCTAGAAAAGAAAGAGGCTAAGGCACTGGCCAGCAAATCAAGAGAGATATGTTCCATTCCCAAATTGGCCAAAGACTTTGGAGGATTTTTAAAAGGAGTCTAAAGGTATCTGATGCCTAATGCCAATGGGATTTGGTTTCCAGAATCCTTTGACAATCCCTGGTGTAACCTCTCCATGCCTCAGTTCTCAGGATATGAGCAAATGAACAAAGTCACAACAAATAAAAAAGAAGAGGACTTAACCACAGGGCTGCTGAGCTGCAGCAACCATCCATGTGCCTACAGTAAGTGAAAGCAAAAATAGGCAGATTAGCCCTCAGTGAGGCAAAGCTAAATTACCGTTTACCATGGGATTTAATTTCTGCTTATCTAAGTTACCACTTAAACACAAGTTAAGAGAACGTACACTGCACATCAGCTGCTCTACAACAAGTCTCAGTCTTCTCTTAACTCACCATACCGTGTGTGTTTGTTCATACTCTCAATCGATAAAATAGGCATAATACATCTCCCCATCTCCATCATCCATTTAACTTGTAAGATCTTCTGGACAGAAACTGTGTCTTGCCATACATATGCATAGTGCCAGACACCACAGATACCATCCTAGGCTGGGACCTTTAACAACAACTAGAATAGTGCCCCTTACCTTGTTTGTGATAGTAAACAACACAATATCATTTTGAAATTGGAGGGTGGAAATGGAATGGGAAGATGACAACTGAATGGATGGTGAGGTTATGGAAGTGATAAGAGGTTGTCTACACTAGTGTTTCTCGACCCGTGGGTCACACGGATATATGAGAGGGTCCTGAACAAACTTCAAAAATGGATCAACAGACTTTAAAAAAAATAAAATAAATAAATAAAAAAATGGATTTTCTTTTTTAAAGGAGAAAAACGTGGAAAACCATGGCTTTTCCCTGGCAGACTGGCAGAGTTCCAGCCTGCAAGGGGCTGCTTAGGGCCCATCATGCCCCACACCCCACCCCTGCCCCACACACATACCCCTTGGCCCATACATTGGGGGACTGGGGCCTGGAGTGAAGGACCCTGGGTCAGGACTGGCCATCAATGTTTACAAATGTGCCCTGGTACAAAAACATTGAGAACCACTAGTGCATCAGGAGGTTACTGAAAAGCACCTTAGGATGTGAATTTACAGTTCACTGGTATCTCTTTACTAATTCCCCCTTGTCACGGAGTGGGGCCTAGGAGCGGCCGTGATCTCTCTAGCGCCCCCTACCATGCCAAGTAGACAATCCAGCACCCTCTTTCTCACTCGCCACGTCTTGTTGTTATATAATTTTATAAGGGAGGCTGCCTTTTGTCCCCTCGGACACAGTGCTATGTTTGTCCTGGCCTCTACTCTGTAAGGAATGACCTGGTGCACCCCCCCCCAAGCCTTACGGGCTAAGCGTGCCTCCAACCTCCCCTTTAGCACACCCAAGCCTCACAGATCTTCCGGATGTTATCCCGCCAATCTGTTCTCTCCACATGCGCCCTCTCCGGGGAGGCTTCTCTCCGCACGCGCCCTCTCTGGGGAGGCCAGTCTCTCCACGCTCATGCGCCCCTTGCCCTCACCGGGCTCCTCACTCGGCTTGCATCCCCTCCAGGGCTTCTCAATGGGCTTGCCCCCCTTCCAGGGCTTCTCTCTTACAGGCAGTGCCCCACTGGGGCCTGCCTCCCGTACGTCCCGTGGCCACCCGCACTCAGGCCTGTGCCTCGCGCTTCCCGCGGTCCCGCATGCGCTCGGGCCTGGTCTCCCGCACTTCCCGCGGTCGGGGCTCAGGTGGCTGTAGCCGTGCCTGGCCCCCTGACCCTCCATCTGGGTCTCCTGCCCTGCTTGGGCTTCTCCGGCTATCGCCCACACAGGGCTGGGGTCAACACACCCCCAACGCAACGCCACCCCAGCGCCAAACAGCTGTGCCTTCCCTGGCACCGCTCGCTGTGCCCTTACAGGGCACCAGGAACCCCCCTGTTACTGAGGAGTTCCCCTGAGGCCTCCTCCAACCCCTACTCCTCTCCTGGTCCTCCAGTATAACAATAACTAACCAGGGAACATAAAGCCCTGAGCCAACCAGCTATAACTCAAAATAAACCCCCTGGCTAGAACGTAAATGCTGTGCCACCATGGCTCACCTTCCCAGCCTCCCTATTAGGGTTCTCTCCACCCTATACCATGCTGCAGATGCCCGGACGGTCAGGCTAGGCTAGGCTAGGCTAGGCTAGGCTAGGCTAGGCTAGGCTGCGCTGCGCTGCGCTGCTCCTTAGGTTGCCAGAGGGGGACTGCCCCTTAGGCTGCGGCCTGGGCTGTTTATAAAGGCCCGGCCCTGCCCCCTTCTGGTCACCTGACCAGTGCGGTTGCCCCAGCAACCGGCACCTGTGCTGCCCTGAAGATTGGCAGCTGCCCTTATCCCTTCATAGGAACAGGGCACCCGAGTGCCCCTGTGACACCCCTGAAGACACTGCCAGTGCTGAGTGTTAGGTGGATGTTTGAAATGTTTCAGTAATTATAGCAAGTTTTTACAGCAACTTAGAAATTGGTGTAAGTGACCTTGTACTTTCTGCACATGAAGAATGTCCATGTGAGTAGTTAGTAAAGAGTCGCTGATGCATTGTGGATTCACCTCTTTGCATCTTTGCAGTAACTTCTCTATATAGACAAGTCCTAAGTAAAATAATGATAGGATCTACTGAGTTAGCAACAAAAATACACACACACACACACAAAGTTAATCCTAGTATAGGCTCATGCTGAGATGGGCCAAGAAAAGAAAATAATGTCTACCTTTTCACCTTCACATATTTGCGTAAAAAATTCCTGAAAAAAGTGCTTTGTATGTTTGCAAAGCAAATAAGTATTGATACTGAAAGCAAAGAAATGCATATGTATGCACCTGAATAAGGATGTCTTTGTCATTTTAAAATTTAATTAATTAATTATTGTTCCTCAACTACTGGAATTCTGCATGGGTCCATCCTGTGAATAAAGCAATTTAAAATTAATGGCATACTGATTCCAGCTTATTAACAATTTAACAGTTATGTGATTAGCATTTTCAATTAAGAAATTAAATTAATGCAGAAGATGCTCAAGCCAGGAGCACCCTCAGCTGAGCACTGATTGTATCTACAAGTGTTCTCTATCGCCTGCAACACTCCTTAGGAGGCTCTAGGCCATCTACCTCACATTGGTGATATAGTCCACTGAGTACATGCTTCTCAGCCAACACTTTTTTTAAATTGCTACATATGTCAATCATGTATGCCCCTATCATTAATGGCTGATTGTCTATTAGAGCCCTCAGAGAATTCCAGGCACAACCAACTGCAATTTTAACATTATTAATTTTATTACAATTGTATTATTATTATTATTAATAATAATAATAATTAAATCTTCCTATATTAGTAAGAAACCCTTATGTTTAAATGTCCCCAGATAACTGGATCTGTTCTGCTCAATTATGGAAAGGTTATATGTTTTTATCTTTCACTTATATTTTTACCATGTAATTAAACAGTAGATGTGATAGAGGGTGCCTGAAATAACGGAGTAAACAGAAATGAAGTTTTCTTTTCCTCAAAATCCATGGAGCTGTAAACTTCCCTAACGTGCATACCTCCTTGGACATGCTCAGAACAAAGGGGGGGCTCACCTGCTATGTGTTCAAAAAGATGACAATTCTACTGCGTGTATTATTTTCTCTTGACTTCCACCAGAGTGTGGACTTTGCCACTTTACACAAGGAATCCCATTAGGACACAAACAGACATTTTTTTTTTATTGCTAGCCACCACCAACACTTATACTGAACCAAAAACCAGGCTGAGACATTACATTTTTTCAGCTTCTTTTATAGGACTAGGATTTTGACTGATCAGAGCCAGCAAGTCAATGTGCACAGCCATGGCAAACAAAAAAAAAACCACACACACACACACACACACACACACACACTCTAGACTTTGAGAGCAAATACACACACACACACAGGACTTTGAGAGCAAATAGTTCCAGTCTAGCACAGCAATGACATCTTTTTTTTTAGAATACACATTAGATTTCAACCTCTTTTCAGCAAGACCTTCATTTGCATGTACTATGCGACTTGCAAAGCATTAAAAGAACCAACTTAAGTAAGGTTCATGCATACATATACTAAGAATGCTCATGGTTTGCTGATGTTTGATAAAGCCCTGCCCCCATGTGGTCTCTTATGTAATGCTGTTCCTTTCAACAATGCAACACCAATTTTAAATGTTTCTTAAAGGTCAGATGCTTCCTCTCCCATCTTCCTTCAGGTACTCAGTGCTCACCATCCACTTGTTTTACACTATTCAGTCTTTCCCTCAACATCTTTCCTTTTCATTTTTGTCCACCCAATTGCTCCTATCCTCCTTCCTAATGCCACAGTTGTCAGGTAGGTATTAAATATGCACAACTCTTGTTTAAAAATGGGTTTGTTACTAGTTGTGCGCAATTGTGTTCAAAGCATTCAATATTTCTTCAGTTCAGCAAAATACACATTGAACTGAATCAGGATTTCCCATTTCAGATGTCACAGCAAACTCAAGGAAATGCTTAAGTTCATGTTCATTCACACATGGTCATATATTTAAATGAAACTAGAAGTAGGATGTGCCTTCACTTCTGGTATAGTGATGAAATTTTGTGCTCAAAGAAACATTTCCGTTGAAACTTGTTCTGTAATTACTATATGAGAAGTAATGAGAGAGTATTCCCTATAAGTTCAGGAAAATCCCCAAAGTAATAATGGCTCAGCTACTGCCTGTCAGAATCAGGGTTATAAGACCAATGTTTAGATGCAGACGGTAAGAAAATTACCAATTCTAATTGCAACTTGAAGACAAACCATGCAGAGATTGCTCCCATGCTGGAATTTACAGACCTTGGATCATAACCTTCAAATTACAGGACAACATCTCCAGGAGTCATAAAAGAAGAATGTGGCTAGGGACTGCTTCTTATATAAGTCCAGATATATTGTATGTCACAAAACCTGTTCTACACTCTAGCAGACATAAGCCCCCAGTGTACAATAGCATATTGTGCTTGGGAAGAAAAAAAAAAGCTGTTCATTGAAAAATAGTAGAAGTTTCACGTAAATACTGCCAAATCACAATCAATATGTGAAGCTACCCCCTCCCACCCACTCGCTATACCATATGACTTCACTTAACCCACCCCACATCTTTTGCTAACAACAATTCAGCAACTTCTTTACTCAAAGCCTTCTCAAAAACCAGATCAAGATGGAGCATGCAGAAGTTCTCTCTAAAGCTGTATTGCATACAAATTAAGCCATCTTGAAAACAACAGCATTGCAAATTCAGGCACTCAAGAATTAGGAAACACCCCATAATTAAAGTTGCACAGACAACTCTAATTCCACCCCATTGGGCTGAAAAAGGCATGGAAAATTTCAGCTGACATGTTTCAAATTTACTAGCCCAACACAAGTGGGTTGCTTAGCCTACTAGCCACTGCAAGCTGGCTTTGCACCCTGAAGAGCTTAGGTTGTCAGCCAGTCCTCCAAAAAAAAAACCCAAACCCCAAACGTCCACAGTCTTTATATGCCAAACAAATAAACCAACAAGCAAAAACACTTTTAGCCCTATTCTGGGCAGTAGGAGTGGCCCTTTGGCTCTGGCCCCAGCACAGAAGCACAGCCGCTTCCTTATAGCAAGCTTATTTGGGTCTCAGTCTGCCAGCTGCCTACAACTGCTCTTTCAGCTAGTTTGCTCCCCTTGTTCTCTCTCCTTTGGGGGGTTTTCTGTTTGCTTGTTTTTAGAGGGACACTCTACATGCCCACAGCTGGGCTTCTTCAACAGGACTTCCTACTCTCCCTTAAACAGCCATACCATCCTGTTCGTCCCAGCTATCATTTATTTCAAACAATCTTATCTGAAGATGTGTTAGAAATAATGCATTTCTATTTCAACTCTTCACACAGCATTAAAATAAAGAACATCACCAAAAAAACCTTACATTTTCTCAGTTCCTTTACAAATCTACTCCAGACTTCAGCATTATAGCAGCTACACAGTTGGCATTTGCCACTAGTATTAGGATATGAAAAGCATTCTTCACATTATTCATCCAAATTTTCTAGCTTCCAGCTGCCAGTGAGTTGGTACTATGAATTCTTTCCATCACATAGGTATTTATTTCTTTGTGGTAACAGAAAAGTTGATTGGTCAGAGACTGAAGTTGAACAAAGGAAACTTTGGCTTAAGTTTGGTTCGTGAACTCACTTGGAAAAATACAGTGCAATCTTCCTTACTGAACACCAGCGCACCGAAGCTCCTGAAGTTCAGTACAGTGTCTTTACAGTCAAAGGGAATGAACTCAGGTCTCCCTAATTCATTTTTTCCCCAAAGAGCTTGAATATCTTCCATTTCCTTGATATCCCTGTTACACATTATTACATGTATAAACAACAGCAAATTGTAGTGCCCAGGAGTTATGTTTTATATTTAGAAAAGGTAGATGCCTCACCTGTGTAACAGCCTTTAGGAAACAGCCACCAACAAACCAGCCTCTTTCCCTACCTTTGTGATTTCCAAGCCCCACCCATCCCAAGACTACAAACCCATGAAAAGTGCTGCCCATGGAACTGCTTCACCTACCACCGCAGTTATCCAGAGGAAGATCTTCTTTCTCGTTCCCCAAACAACATTATTGTTTTCCAGATACCTTTGCAACAAATGTGTCTACCACAGGGCACTAAGGTGCACCTGCTCCTTTAGGGCAAAAACTGCCTGGAGAGAGGGCCCTAGGAGCCAGGCAGAAACCCCACAGATGCAGGTTGCCATGGCAGCAGGCTAATGAGGGAATTAGCCTGCACCTGCACCCGGTCAGCTGACCAAAAGAAGGCAGGGCCTTGGGCACATATAAGGCCCAGGGGTGGGGTTGGAGGTGGTCAGTTCTCTGGCAGCAGCCAGAGGGGAAGGAGTTCATGCATAAAAGCTCCTCGGAGATGCTTGGTTGCATGTCTGGCTCCTAGAGCCTGTTAGTCTTACCAGCAGCCACTAAAGTGCCTGGGGATAAGAGACACACATTGCCCAGGGAGAAACTGGTCCTCTTAAAGGTACAGAGTGTGGCCTTCAGTGTCATTGATATTATTGTTGTTAAGTTATAGCCCAGAGGCTCATAGTTTTGTTGTTGTTTAATTAGGTAGACCAGGCTGGGGAGGAGGAGGTCTCATTGGGGCACACTACTGTGCAGAGCCCCAGCACCAGAGGGCACAGTTGCTGAGGCTAAGGGTATAGGGACAACAAGAGGCTGAACTAAACTGAGGCCTCATTGCTAGAGACACCGTCTAAATAGCACCTGTTAGGTATGAGGTTTGGTAAAGGGATGGTTTTGGAGCCACGCATCTAGCACATAAGGCTTAGGCTGTCTTGAGAGGCATGGACTTTGAGTAAGTCCAGGCGAGTCATTCAAGGACAGCAGGATCTAGTGGGGTTCAGCAGGACCATGACCACACAAACTTGTGGGCAGCCTTCCATCTTATTATTTCAACCAACAAGATGTGGCAGGCGAGACTAGAAGGCACCTGCAGAGCAAAGCTGGCATGGTTACAGGGCCCTAAAGACATTGTGGCTGTCTCTAGCAACCCCACCCTGTGACAATGTCCATGTGGATGTGCGTCTTTATTAAAGTTTACCCTTCACCAGAAATCTTCATAGAATGATTCTCCTCATGTCCTTTATCTGATTTCTTCTCCTAACTCATGCACTGCAATAACTTTCATCAGCTAAGGAACCATAGACATGTTTCTATTCGGGGCGTTCCACCACTTGCATGCCTATTAGTCTCTTCTCCCATTAAATGGTAGCATTGCACTTTCCAGCTTTCCTAGCTTCTGGTGACCTGAAGCATCCACATTTGATGTGATAAGATGCTAGCCATAGGACAACCAAGATGGGCCACTATCCTGTATAAAATACATCACATTCCTTTGTCCTTAAGGATGTGCATAATGTGATTCCTCTGGCTGTGCCTAGAACCAGTCAGAAATAGATATAAATAAATGCTTATGACTACAAGCATTGCCTTCTGATGATAAACTACTTAATCATGTGCTAATGGCTCTCTTACAGTCAGCTATCCCAGTGCCAGAGTCTGCTGGCTTATGTCGCCCTATATGCCCTTGTGTTAATTACTTTGACTAACTACAGGAGAGACTTATTAAATTTACTGATTGCACCGTCCATAAACCAATATTTTGTAATCCTTTTATATCAATAACCAGCATGAGGCTCTTTTCAGTGCTGATAACTTGTTGATAGCTTACACTTCCCTTTGTTCATAAAGGATGATATTTGCCCTTGTACGCAGCACCAGATCAAGGCTTATCACAGTTGGAGAATTGAAGCTCTAAGACATATACAAGCATTGTATATAGCATTGTAGAGATGAAGTTCTTCCAACATCAAGGCTACTCGCCATTCTCCATGACAAATGGTAATACATTAGGTAAATATCAGCTACCCTCTGGTATCCACGGGCTCTATACTGCTAAAATATCCAACTAGTTCAAGTTACATCTACCTCTAACACATCCTCCAGCTTCCAAAGATGATGGTATAGTGCCAACTCACCCTCATTGCCAGGAGTGACAAATTCAAAAGCACAGATAGGAACACTGGGTTTGGAGATGCATTAAAACCTCCCGGTACCTGGCAGTTGGAAGGAAAAAAAAAAAAAAGAAAAATGAATGTAAAGAAGTCAGACCTATCTGCAAATGTGGCGGGGGGAGGCGGAGTTAAATCTTACAACGTTTGGTCTGCATCTCTCCACAGTGAAAAGGGTTTGAATCCTTTCAAATCTGCCATTTAGATGCATCATCATCTGCTAGAGAACATAGCTCTAAGCTTTATATTTTTCTCTTTTCAGATATTTGTGTACTGCAGCATAGTTTTCCAGAGAGGTATATGTAATATCATTACTATCTGTTTGCGATTTCAGCAGTTCATAACATTGAGTGTAACTTTCACAGCAGTGACAGGAGTCCCTTCAACAGGAATAAATATTGCGGCATCCATTAGCATTGTTACTAATCCACAAAGTGTTCAGAAAGGCTTCCAAATGCTTAGATACTTTACCAAAAATTGGGAATTCTTCTCTGGTCACCCATATTTTTAGGCATTCCCTTAATTTCACCTCATCCTGCATACAATTCCCCTGCCTTCCACGTACAGTCGGCTCTCTGATTCATCTCTCTGGCTTGGACCTAGTAACTGCCTTTCTTTTTTTCCTCTTTAATGTGGCTATTTATCTTCATGCCCCCCACCTACTCCTGCCCTTCATTTACCCACAAATAGCACCCACAAAAGGGAGGCTGCTCTTCTGAAAATTGCTACTAGTTAACTGAGCCAAAGTTCCCAGCTGTTTAGGGCACAGCTAGAAACAGAACAAAGGCGCCCGAACTACAAGTACCTTCCAATATGTTACAGTGCTGTTATGTTACCACCCCCGTTTTCAGTGCTTCAGTCTCTTCCTACAGTTAAATATTAATATGCCCCCAAAACATATCTAAACCAAACTACTGATTCCAAAGGCAAAGGCTTTGCTCACAGCAAAAGAGTGATGTGAAAGAGTGGCGCTAATTACGTGCACTGGGAACATATTTTTACTATATTTGCTATATTAACACTGGGCCTCTGACAGATTAAAAACAGTGAAAATAACTTTTACATTTCCCAGCCCTGACTATATTCTTGGTTAAATGTAGTCTCGGTTTTTTGGCCATTAAGAAGGCACGTTTAAACCATGTCTTCAGTGAGATTGGACTGGATGTGCTGCTAAGAAATAAACTTCACCTATTTGTGCCTGGGTTGTCATGAGGTTCTCAGAAGTCAGTTTACAATCACAGAGCATGTGATTTGGGGCAAAGCTTTCATGGCTAGAGACAGGGGCCCATTTGGTGCTATTTTAGCTCTTTTCCCTGACATAAAGAGGCCAGAAGAGGGTTAGAGGGAGAGAAAGGTACACACAGGGAAATTCTCTTTTACCACTTACAGGAAATATGATCACAAGCCCCCAGATAGCCATCTAGCAGCTTTGTGCAGAACAGTTTTATGGTTCCAAGGTGTTGTGGAACTGAGCCATGCAATAAAGTAATGAGAGGTTTGGATGTCAGCCACAAATAACTGATTAGAAATATTTCAGACTTTCCTATTGACCATTCAAAGAGAAAATGGCAACTCATTAGAAACAATAGGCCAGAATTGTCTACTGTGGCACCTGAGTGATTATGTAGGAATTTCAATCAAAACATTCTTGTTTTTAAAGGTGTTTTGCACCCGCAGACTTAAACTGGAGTAGTTTCAGTTCCATTTATAATGCTATTTCTTGCCATATCACATAATTAATTCCCCACTCCAATATCTGCCACCACTGGTGGTGGAGTTATAAAACCAAGTAAAGAATTGTGTGATGAAGCAAGTATCAGAAAATACAGATTAGTCGAAACCAAAAGGCTTCATGTTGTCATAGCTTCCCTTCTAGTTCCTGCTCTGGATTATGGCTAGCCTTGTCTTGGGGCTAGGGATAGACATTACAACCCCCCTTGCTGCTCACCGCCCCACTTCTCTCTCCCATCTCCCACAGCACAGACCCCAGGCATGTGATTTGCTAGCTAATGCTGAGAGGTGCCTGTGTGTGCACGTGTCTCCAATTTCACTGGGACATGCAGACAGAAAATGTTCACTTAGGGCTTTTTGGAGCTAATCAAAAGATCAGAGAGGCTACTGTGTTGCTGCTGGGGTGATAAACACTTCTATCATCCTCTGGCTGGCTGGCTTGCCTGTCAGTTTCCTGAGGATAGTATAAAGAAGCAGGGAGGGACACTGAAAAGCTCCATATCATCAACACATGCATGCATGGCACACCCCCATCTTGCCTCAGAGTGCTAACCCAGGGCTGGGGCCTGGCAACACTCCCCCCCCCCCCCCCCCGCACCCTGACCTTGAGCAGAGAGTGGGGAAAAGCCTGGGATGGTGCAGACAGACCTTCCAAATCAGAGGTCCTGCTCGGGCCCTGCCACCTTCCCCTCCTCCAGCTCAGTACTGTGCAAGAGATGGGAGGGCTCTCCAGTGCCCCCCAGCTTCTAGCCTGAGCCATTGCAGGCACGTGCCTGAATTTCCTCAATCCAGAGATAATGTCTGTACAGTTACAAATTGGTTCAGCCTAGCCAGGTTAGACTAACCTGCAAAGGTTGAATCAGTTCAGGCTCAGGCTTTTTAAACATCTTTCCCTGGCCCAGACTCCTGCTGCAGCTTTGCCCTTTGCCCAGCCTCATCACCCTACTTCCTCTTGGTCCCCCAACTCCTTCATAAATCAGTAGCTTCCAGCCTTGCTTTTTTTTTCTTGAACTTTTGGTTCTAATATAGACACTTTAGCTTTCAGTCTTGCTCAAACTGTTGCTACAGACTGCCTAAGCCCTGACTCTTGACAAAGGCTGCTTATGGCCAGGAGCCAAAGGCTTCAGGGTCTGGGTTGCTGAAGCTACTTTGTCATGATACTCTCTGCACAGTTTCCCCAGTGCTTTTCAGTGGTGAGCAGCAGTTAAAGCAATAAATATCACATCCACATCAGTCAGTGACCTTCTTGGACTTCTGGAGAGCATATCTATTTTCAAAGATGATGTTTTTGGTGAAAAGTTGAAGGATTTCAGTTCCCCAATTTTTCAAATTTTTTGATTTTCCAGTTGGAATGAAAAATGTCCCCAAAACTGTAAAATTATAAAAAGAACAAAAATTCCATTTCCCAGCCAGCTCTGCATTAGGATGCATATATCCCAAAAGAACCCTTTTACACATTTTGTTCAAGCCCCATAGAAACCCATGATTTGTATGGATTTAAGGATTATTAATAATGTCAGCGCAGAATTAGAGCATTTGAAAGGTCACGTGTGGTCACAGCGAAGTCAATTTATCTGCAAGCTCATCTTTAAAAAGTGCTGGATCAGCGCTTATGTCTAAGTCTCTGGATCCCTGCTTTAAAAAAAAAACATTTTTAGCAAAGGGCATTCAAAATGAGATAATATGTACATGGTTATGGTTATTGATGCTTAAAACTCCATTCAGGTTCCTTCTCAGGCTCTGAAGGCCTGATCCTTGTTCCACTGGCTATAATGGCAAAACCTCCTCAGATACAAATGAGGCAGTACTGACCCGTGAATGATAACTCATAAGCCATATTTAATGTACTCCATTTCCTTATCTTAATTATTTTTTCTTTACTTTATCAAACTTCATACTTTATTTGGAACAATGCAAAACTAGTCACTTTATTTAGATGGCTACTGGTGTCAACAGAGATGTCAGACAACACCTAGGGCTAGATCCTTGTCCACCTATAACACTACATTTAAGCCTATTCCATCCTGCTCAAATCCTGAAAAAACATTAGCATTTATATTTCTGGAACAGGCCTTTATCTTAGCCTTATATGCCTAAGTCACAGAAGGAGTGCCCAAATTCACATGATTGAGGCATTTGTCATCTAAGCGGAAGATTTGGGTTTAAGTCTCCACTAAGCCAAAGGGGTTTGAATCCTCATTTCCCACTTAGCAGAACAGTGACCCAACAGAGACTGACACTATTGGGCAAAGAGGGTGACTTCTTCCTCCATGCTGTGCCTACTATTTTCTGCAGGTTATTCCCTGCTCAATGCCAATAAGGCTATCTATTGACAGGATGGGAGAGAGAAACACCTTCCTGAACACAACAGAACTGCTCTCCTAAGGCAAGGCACACATACTTTGGCCAAGCGGTCAAGGTTTAAGTGTCTAGTAGACAGAATAGACCCTGGCTGTAGAGTTTGCAAGTGTAGGATCAGCAATTACCAAATCTCTGGATCCTTGCTTTTGTTGTATATGAATCTTGTAGGACTAAAACAATCCTTGTACTGCTTTCAAGGTTCCTCTGTTGACGAGGATCCTCTGTTGACGAGGATCCTCTGTTGAAAGCAGTACAAGGATTGTTTTTAGCCCTACAAGATTCATATACAACACTTTAAAACAAGGTAACCATTTTAAATATCACATTTAAAAAAATAGATAAAGTGAACATTGCTATGATTACTAATACTTAATCCTCCATTCAAGTTCCTTAGGTCAACCTACCTCTGCTACCACTGAAGTCAAACTTTCATGGACTTCACTAATTTCAGAGCTTGGCCAATGCCAAGAGCTTTATGAAAATGCTACACTTTACTGTCAGCTAACTACTTTTCTGGCAGGTGTCCCACTTCAACACAACTGCAGTGCTCCAGTTTAATTCAGGAGTGAAAGGGGTTCCTCTATTAGCCTATCTGCCTGCCTCTATTTTGAATTGACATGTATTCCTAAATTTTCACATTGACATAATACAGATTTTTTATTTATACAGATTTGAACAGGTTTGACAATAGGATAGCAAAAGTGCTTTCACCCCTACGTGCTATAGCTTCTAGCATTGCTAACACTAGTGGAACTGCACTGGTTTTCTAAAGCCGTCTTTTCATAGCAGACGCAATATAGAAGGCTGATCATCTGCTCTCGGTTACATCAGTGCAAAGCCACACAAGCTCCAGGCCCAAGATACTAAAATATCTAAAGTATACCCCATTATAGCGTTACTGTGGATTAAAGGACTCTTGGGATTTGCCCAGGAGATAGAGAAAAAAAACCTCACGGGCTGGAGCTTACAGTGACCACTGATTCTCATGGTAGCTCTAGAACAGGGGCAGGCAATTAATTCAAGAGAGGGCCGCTTACTGAGTGTTGGCAAGCCATCGAGGGCCGCATGACAGCCAGCCAGAGGCAGATAAATATTAATTTTCAACATTTTTAGGGGTCCCATGGGCCAGATAGAATGGCCTGGCGGCCGCATCTGGCCTACAGGCCACGTTTTACCCACCCCTCCTCTAGAACCACTCCTACTCTTATGGAAAACTTTGTTGAGTCTGTGTCTGCTCATTTCTTACAAGGGAAGAAGTAATCAGCTGCAAAATTCCATACACATCCTGACTGCTCAGAACCAACGACAACCATTGTGAATAATATGGCCCTGATGCTGTATCCAGTAAAGCTTCAAGATTATATTAATCCTGCTATTAGGAAAACAGACCCATTCTATGCTGTCCTTTAAGCTAAAGTACCTATAGATTTCACTTAAGAGTGCATTAAACTCATGCTTCAGAGCTTCCATTGGAGCCAGGAAGACATTTTCCCTACTATCATCTTGTATGCATTACTGGGTTTAAGAGGTGGATTATTCACAACAGATACTGGCCACAGTAGAGACAGGGGCCTGGGCTAGGGGTGCACCCTAGCCTTTTAGGTGCCTGGATGGTGTGTTGTGCTCAGGGTTAATCTGATTACCAGATTGGAATAAGGAAGGGATACTTCCCCTCAAGTCGTACTGGCTAGGAGTTTTCAGGGTATTTTTCTTTTCTCTGTAGCACAGCCCACTTCCTAAGAGCCTCCTTTTACCTAATAACTTCCCTGTCATTGCAGGTGTCACTGGCCACGTCCTTGCACTGCTCTCTTCTTCTGACATGATGTAGGTTTTTTGAGACTCCATTTTGGAGGTTTTCTACTCCAAAGCTCCTGGGATGGATATGAGGTGTTAGAAGGTGGTTAGTAGTTGAGGCGCATGGGAAGTACCATAAATGATTCCTGTTGACCTCTTTTGAACCAAACATCTATTGCCTTGCCAGTTTGCAATCACAGGGCGCTGGATTTAAAGACCAAGGCATTTCCTTCAGTCCTATGTTCCATTAACTACTTACTTTTTTCAACTCCCTGAGAGAGAGGGAGAGAGAGAATAAAATGAATATGAATACAGGAAAGGAAGTGTGGGATTGTATATGAAAATTTGAATAAATGGAACAAACATAGAAGGGGGGAAATGAATCACTCTTGATCCCTTCTTAAAAAAAAATATGGGAATACAATCTAATTCAAAAGTTAATTTATTTAAAAATGAAGGTGGTAAGATAACCCAGGGAAGGAATATAATAAATTGGTCCAGGAATAAGTTGATGGTGAGTATGGAAGTGGCTTCCTTTCTAATGCCAAAGACTAATGAGGATAAAGCAAAGTTAAAGCTGTTATTTCAAAGTGCTTGTTGGTTGCCAGTCCTACTACTGTAATATTCTGCTACTTTGGCCCTTTATATTTAGAACTACAGTGAAAATTAGTCGCTTCGAAATATACTTACACCGGGTAACCCAAGGCACTGATAATTTCTCTGAAATACAGATGTCTTTCATTAGATCATTGATGCATACTTTACCTCATTAATATTTTATGGCTGTTTGCCAAAATGAATGGGAGTTTCAGTTTTCTAAGGGATAGTTTTATCCACATTATGAAAATCTCTGATTACAAACACTCATGGTCTCATACTGGAGGTGGTCCATACAAATCATTAGCTTGAGTGGGAATTTAAGTACGGGTTTTGCTGAATGCAAATCAGGATACCCATCTCACAGAGAACTTCCACTATTTCAACAATTGAGATCTTTCACCCCATTTTCCTCTTGTCAAATACTTGCTATTATCATTTGGAAGGAAAATCCCCAACCAGCTCAAAACAGCGTAATGAGGGAGGGAGAAGATAGCCAATTCTTGTGGTCTGCCCAGAGGGAAGATACCTGATTCTTGTAATGTCTGAAGGTGAGCAGCCAAAGGCAAAACAAGACCTGCTGGCAGGATGCTGACTTTTGCAAACTGCTGACTGGATATGCCAATTTTTAATGGTGCAGGTAAATCACCACTGGGATGATTCCCTAGAAAAAGTAACTAACACCTTACGATTTAGTAGCTTGAGCCTGAACTTTCTGCCTTTCTGAAAGATCTGTATTGGTTCAGCTATAAAATTGCCAAGTGCCATACAGATCTTCATGGAAAAAAACCACTGCAGAAATTTCTGGGTAAAATGCCATGGCAGGATGTCAGATGAGATGGTCAGAGCATTAACCTCTGGCTTTAAAACTGATGCAGACTGTATCCTTGATGTGCACCTGCTTTGACCAAGTAACTGTATCCATTTACCACTGTGACCCTCTCCCCAGGGCTGTTGCTGTTTTGTTTGCCCCTCCATTGTGCTGTCTGAAATTAGATTGTAAGGAGCCTTCTGAGCAGGGACAATGTGTACCATGAGGTGCCTGGATATTAATAGACAGCCGAGACACCTATGATATTATGATAGGGAGAAGAAAGAAGGCCCCAGGAAATGTGGGGCCCTTGCAGGACAGGACGGGGAATCTGGTTGTCACGCCAGACAACAAAGCCAACATATTTAATAACTTCTTTGCCTCTGTCTTCCTCAGTAAGGACCAGAACTGCCACCTCCCTGCTGGGCCCCCTTCGGGCCCCGGGGGAGGCTCACCTGGGCCTAGAGTGAGTGAGGATTTAGTTAGGGAGCTTCTGGAGGGGCTGGAC
>NW_017729031.1:26875327-26897371 GCF_001723915.1 Gavialis gangeticus
GGTCACAAGCTGGCGGAGGGAAGGTTTAAGTTGGACATCAGGAGGCGCTACTTCACGGTCAGGGCGGCTAGGGTCTGGAACCAGCTTCCAAGTGAGGTGGTGCAGGCTCCCACCCTGGGGGTTTTTAAGAGGAGGTTGGATGACCAGCTTACTGGGGTCATTTGACCCCAGTGCTCTTCCTGCCATGGCAGGGGGTCAGACTAGATGATCTGCTCAGGTCCCTTCCGACCCTAGAAACTATAAAACTATATTAGGCAAGTGCAGTTGTTTCTCTCCAAGCTGCAGCCACTCCACAGGTTTATGAATCTGCTAGTGGGCTTAGAGGTTGAGCCTGCCAAAGCATAATCAAGTGCATTGCCTTGCTCAGTTTAAAGGGAGTAGCCACACAGATAAAGCGACTTACATAGGAAAGTATCGTGGCTTTAGAGCCTGCGTAGAAGTGGCTCAGTCTTGTCAGGGTGGAACAACTCAGCTTCTGCCCATACCTGACCTGGATCCATCTTTGAGAGGCACAAACTGTTCTGCAGGCTCTGAGAATATTTAATGAAGCAGGCTCCACACAAAATGCAATGACACCTACAACTTTCTTTTAAAAAACAGGAGGAAGAGGTAGAATTTTCTTCAGTGATTTAGCAGTTACAGCACCTGTATAAACTGTAGGAAGGAAATCAGGATTAAATTCTCACATCTACTCAGGAAAGCAACTGATCCGCAATGCCATAAGCTGCAGGGAGTGGGTGGCAGCGAGAGAGCTGAAGAGAGGATCACTCTCCACACCTCGTTTTGAAGCCATGCAAAAAAAGAATTCAAGTTTAATTGCAACAGAGGACAGGAACATAAGACTTTAGTCTGTAATTTGGGCACCCATTTGAGTTCTCTTGCTCCTAGGACCATTTCTGTATTTTATGTGGAAGTGACTGGGTAAAGTCCTGGAACGATACTCCATCTCTAGCACAAGAAATCCTAAATGACGTACAATGCAACAGCCAAAGCAGGAGACAGGGAAGTGTGCAGCTCTCCATGAGAGCACACCAGGTGTGCTCAGCCTGTGGACCAGATCTGCCCCACAGAGCCATGCTATCCAACCTGCAGGCTCCCTGCAGCTCCGGTGGCAGGCAAGCAGAGGCAGCATGGACTGCCGCTCCCCAGCTTCCAAATTTAGGACCTGTGGGGAGCCCCGTAGGTGCCCTGCACTTTAGATTGAGTGTACAGGGCTGGGGCAGTGCAGGGCGAATTCCAGGCAGTGCAAAGCCAGATCCTTGCAGCACAGGTCCCAACCCCTCAGGCTTACCCCATATGGGATCCAGCCCGTGGGTTGGCCGCTCACCACCCATTCAGCCCACAGGCCAGTAGAGCACTCTCCGAGGAGACAAGACACGGCAGTTTGAATCTCCTCAGACAGAGAGGGAATTGAACTTACTGCCCACATCCTGGGAAAGAGCTCTAACCACTGGGCTACCGCATAAATGGTGACACCCTTGTAGTGATGGGCATTTGTTGCCTTAATGACTTAAACCTTCTTGTTCATTGAACCTGGTGATCACTACAACCCCACCCTCCACCCCCATCCAAATGACACCAACTTGAGACATTGTGGGGCTGTGGCTCCTGAATTGATGGAGACACTTTCCTGTCACCCTAAGGCAATTAGTTATTTATACTACTGAGTCAGAGCACCAGGCAACAAAGCTTTTTGATGCATGCAGTGCTGCGCTACAGCAGCTAGCCTACTTCCAGGTCAAGAGCAGCATGGCACATCTAGGTATAGTGCCGCCTGGCACCAGACTTGATAGTACAGATCTACTTAAGCCCAAGGAGAGACAGGGCTTAAGAGAGACCCTGGTTCACAGAGTTTTCTCACTGGCTGGACTAGGCAGCTCCTTGCCCTGTGTGCTTACCTATAGCAACAACCCACTCAGCATGCTGGTTTTTGTGAATCTCAATTATGAAGCACCTAAAATGTCCAAAAAATTATATAGGTGGTTAAAGTTCTTTACCCTAGGCTCTGATTCCAAGGCAGGGGCCCAGCCCCTAAAAATTAAGTACTGCTCAGCACTGTAATGCAGGTTAAGACTGGTTTTGGATCCTGCCCTTTTGTGTTTTCACTTATACAGCAGGGGCTCATATTGTTAGTGCCGAAGGGCTTGAGTTGCAACCTCAGTGATGGCATTAACACAACATTTCACTTTCAGTAAGTGTTTTCAAGGGATGAGATCAAACTATGCACCAGAGTTGCTAGCTCTAATTGAGTGTGCTTTCCTACCAACTTAACTGCTGACTTTCAGCCTCAAATGAGATTTTATACGCTGTTCATACAACCCTGTCTAAAAACAGACACTTATCATAGAAATGCTGTTAGACTCTTAATGATACATTACATGTTAATGGTCTTAAAATTCCTAACTTGCCATCTTTTTTTTCCCCAGGAAATAATGGAACGTGCCCACTAATACAGTCATTGCACTGTGAAAGGATTCCAGGGTATTTCCATTTAAATGCATTACCCAAGGGTAGTTCACCTTTCAGTTGCCAGTAAAAATCTGGCTATCTTCATAAAATAGTTGCCACAAGGAATTTGACAAGACTTGAACTCTCTCTTTAATGAGATTTTAATGAGCTAGCCAATGAAGACAGCAGAATTACACCAGGGATTCATTTTTTTTCCTTTATAGCCACCACAGCATCATAATGAACCAAATTCATCTCTGGTGCAACTCCACAGACTAACGTCATTGTTTGGGATTTACAGCAAGAATGAATTAGGCCCAATTCCTTTTGTCATAGGCCCATTACATAAATAGCAGGTACATCTTCACATTTCTCTCTCAACAACGGAAAATTTGTTGGCAATTGCAAATCCTGAATGGCAGGCAAATGGATAGATGGCTTCTTCCAGGCTTTGTGTTTAGTTGCTGCCTGTTTGCAGAACAATAGCAAATTTTTGTTGCAGTTTCCTTTTTCTGTAAAGCTCTGCACCTTGCAGCACAGAAATGTATTGTACATTTTTTACCTTCTGGACTTTACTATGGTGTCTGCAGGGATCAGGGAGAAATTTCTTCTCCCAGGGCTGGATTTTATTTTCTTCTTCCTCTATCAGACTGGCAACAGTTTGACAAGGAAAACCATGTTTAATGCGTTTCATTTGACTCCATGATGTCTGAGAACACTATTGATGTCCCTTTTCTTCTGGAACATAATCAAAATCTTACAAATGAAGACTGGTATCAAATGTTTCAGCCTACAAAAAGTAAACATAATTATTTTCTTCTTTATCCCTGTCCTTTTGATACAGCTCATTCCCTTAGCTGTATTTACCAAGTCCATGTAAATAACCAAGTGACTGATAAAGGAAATGGGCAGAACGACAACCTTGTTTTTGATGTACTTTTATGCAAATGTACAATATTCAGACATATAACCCTTATGTATAGAACAATGTGACATTGTCCTTGGGAAACTTTGTATAAGCATGCACACACACAGATAGCTTTTTTCCATTTCAGATAACAAAGTTTTCTTTTCCTTGAAATCTGGGTATAATAAGTAAGAATGAAACACTGGATACAGACTTCCTTTCTGAAACAGAAATGTACTCGTGTTTTGCTAAGGAAGTTTTCCTCTTCAGATGACCTGTTGATAACTAGCCACAGGGCTGACCATGTCATAAGCATGGATATCAACACAGATAGATGCAAAAAGTACCATCATGCACATTCCAGACATAATTTGCAATTGCAAATTCATTAATGGAAAATGGATCCAAAATACTGAAAACACCAGGCTCTGGGTTTGCTAAGTGTAAAGATATAAAATACATCTGTAAAGGCTCCATTTGGATATTTTTTTGGTTTGAATACACAGTTAAAAAAAACCTGCAGCCTCCTGCTGTTTTATTTGAATTGAGCTTGACGTATTTGTCCAAGTCGCCCCAGTCACTCAGACATCAGAACTTTCCAGAGACAGCAATGACTATATTTGCTGAAAATAAGATACAAAGATGGGTGTCCTCTTCTGTACCATTGATACTGATTTTGAAGCTTGTAGTATATCTGATAGTCTCCTTTTGTGGCCTAACATGTTGCTTGACTAAGAAGAACGGAGCTTTGCCATAGCCCTCAGAGCCTAAATCAGCAAAGCATGGAAGCATGTTTTAATTAAGCATGTGCTTAAGTTCCATTAAGTCAATGGGATTTAAGCCTATATTTCAGCATGGTTGAATAGGGCTGGTTTACTGATCTGGGGCTGAAGGAGGAGGAACAGTCTAGAATAAGGGAGGGCAAAGTCTACAGCAGACTATTTCCCAGCAGCCCTTGCTCACGTCACTGGAGCCAGTATCCATGGAGACCACAGCAACAGCAGTGCCGTGACAGCGTGGGGTTTCCATGGAGACCAGCCCCAGCAACACTGGCAGAGCGGGAAGCTGGGCAGAAAGCTGGTCCAGGGCTTGGATTGGCTACAACATGATCCAGAACCAGCACAGAGCTGCGATCCTCTGCCTGCATGCCTCAGGCAGGAGTGTGCGGGCAATGGATCGCAGCTCTGCCCCAGCTCCAGACCATTCTGTCACCGCTGCAAGATCCTAGCCCCAGCCACAGGGCCTCTCCCCACCCAGCCATGCACCCTGCTAGCGCGGCTGGGGTTGGTTTCCATGGAAACCATCACACTATCATGGAACCACTGCTGCTGGGGTCTCCATGGAAACCAGTCACAGCAATGCAGGCAGGGTGGGGCTCCTGGGAAATGGAGTCAGGCCACTTGCCAGATCTGCCATTTTGCCCACCCCTGGTCTAGAACAGCGGTTCTCAACCTTTTTCATACCAGGACTCATTTGTTCAAGTAGAAAACAGTCCCCTGGCCCTCACGGTGCCCCTCACTCCCAATCCACAACCCCCAGCTGCCCAGCCCTACTGGTGCCCCTCACTTCTGACCCACTGCCCCCTTGCCTTGAGGTCCCAGCCCCCCAGTGTGTGGGGCATGGGGTGGCTATGTGGAGCAGGGAGGTGTGGGGCATGGGAGGGCATGCATCCCCCCAGATTTGTGCATGCACAGCAGGCAAAGAGCTGCAGCCTAGCTGAAGCAACATGGGCAGGAGCTGCCTCCATGGCCCAGCAGGCAGGACCTAGCATGGGAGGGCAGAGCAGACCAGTGAGACTCATTGCTGCCACTGCTGTAGGAACCCCCATACCATTCATGCTGCCAGCAGTGTAAGCAGTAATGGATGGGGGGCGCTGCCCTCACCTTCTCCCACCACCAGCTACTCATGTACTGGGCTGCAGCTCTACCTTGATGCCATGGCCCAGCCGCCACTGCCACTCCCCCTCAGGCCATGGCTCTACCTTGGAGAGGAGGTGGGGTGGTGGGTGGTATCACCTGTGTCCCCTGCCCTCCTGACGCATCATCTATCCACCCTGCTCCCCCCCCTGGAACTCTGCCAGCTTACAAAGTGAAAACCATGGTTTCCTACATTTTTCTCCTTTAAAGGAGAATCCATTTTTAAAATGTATCAATTTACTTTTTAAAGTATGTTCTCAACCCTTTCATATATTCATGCAACGCTCTTTTGGCTTGTGACCCAGGGCTTGAGAAACACTGGTCTAGAAGACACAGTGGAAACACTCTGTGAATGGGCAGAGTCTTCTTAATGTTAATCTTTGATCCCTTTCCTCATGCAACTGAAGCTCAAAAATCAGCAACTGTAGGCAATAAATCAATCCAGCAACATATTCGTCTTCTATGGTCATAAGGAAATTATCCACCAATCCTACCAGTGTTATATGCCATCCTCTATTAAAGATCAGTTTCCTGGATATGTACGTACTGGGCATGTCTACACATGCTATTAATGAGATTAAATAAACTCTGGCACAGTTCACGCCCAAGTCTATTGCTCCCAAGCATCATGTTTGCACGTGGTCCTGGGGACTGCAGCATGTTGAGCTGGGTGGAATAGCCTCAGCTGGCAAAAAAATCCAACAGGTCAGCCTGCCTGCCTGGAGCCACTCTGACCTGGCTCAACATGATGCAGAGGGGCTGGTTGGGGCATGAGGGTGCTCCAGTGTGGGGGTTAGCTCAGGCAGGCAGCCCCCACACGTAAGCACCTCATGCCCCAGCCAGCACCATCAGCTTCTATACATGTATTGCTTTGCACTAATGAATGCTGGGGTGGATAGTGCTTGCATTTACGAATCCTAACCTGTGGCAGAGTTGATTAGTTTATCGATGCCTAAAGACCACACATGTAGATGCTGAGACTTTACTACAGAGCTAATTAGGCAGCTCCACAGTAATAGTCTTATGGACATGCCCACTGTCACTGAGGCTGAACATCTCAAAGCTAAGATTAGTCTGATCCGTAAAACTTGGCACAGGTTGTAGACGGTAGCTTGTTAGTAATAGCTTGTTTACTTACAATCATGCAAAGCCATTTGACTATGCCAAGCAGCTACATATTCTATGCTACACAGGTTCTTCACCACAGCATCTGGATGTCTTTAAATGACATATTAAGTGATGTGACTAATATGTCATACATGGTTTGTTTTCTCTTTCTCTCTTCCATCCTCTCCCCAAGGAGAGAATTGTGTGTGCTCAATCGAGTTCCTTGTTTTGAACTCATGCTCAGCATCAGGTTAGAGAGCTCTCAGATAATCCTTGCTTGGGTCAGGATCCTACTCCCACTGAAGTCGATGAACGTTCTGTCACTTGTTTTCATGGGAATCACAGCTGTAGGGTGTATTTAATAATCAGTAAAAGAGAGATAACTCAGAAGTCCAATTTGTTTCATGTAAACTCAAGTAAGTTTAGGCAGTAGGAACCAGCAGCACACTTACACAATTGGGAACTCCTCACTCGAGAGCACGGAGGCAGAAAGGGATCTTGGAGTCATTATTGACTCCAAGATGAACATGGGCCGACAATGCGAGGTCATCGTTGGCAGAGCTAACCGGACCTTGTCGTGCATCCACAGGTGCATCTCGAGTAGAGCCAAGGAGGTGATCCTCCCCCTCTACGCGACGCTGGTCAGGCCACAGCTGGAGTATTGTGTCCAGTTCTGTGCGCCCCATTTCAAGAGGGATGTGGACAATATGGAGAGGGTCCAGAGGAGGGCCACCCGCATGATCCGGGGACAACAGGGCAGACCCTACAGTGAGAGACTGCGGGACCTGAACCTATTCAGCCTCCACAAGAGAAGGCTGAGGGGGGACCTGGTGACTGTCTATAAACTCACTAGGGGGGACCAGAAGGGTTTGGGGGAGACGCTGTTTCCCCTAGCGCCCGCTGGCATAACAAGGAGTAATGGGCACAAGCTGATGGAGAGGAGGTATAGATTGGACATCCGCAAAAACTACTTCACGGTTAGGGCGGCTAGGAGCTGGAACCAACTTCCAAGGGAAGTGGTGCTGGCCCCTACCCTGGGGGTCTTTAAGAAGAGGCTGGATGCCTACCTGGCTGGACTCGTTTGAGTCCCATTTCTCTTTTTGGGGTTTTTTGTTGTTCTCCCGCCCTGGCGGGGGGTCGGGCTAGAAGATCTACTAGGTCCCTTCCGACCCTTAATCTATGAATCTATGAATCTATGAAAACAGCCCTAATTCAACTGACTTCCTTTCTCCTCTTGCAGCAAAAAAGCCACTGAGATTCAACTGACTTCCTTTCTCCTCTTGCAACAAAAAAAGCCATTGAGTAGGGGTTTTTTTCATACTAATTACACACATAATTGGGAAGGAAATTGAATCATTCTGATCAGTGACAGAGAAATAACAATACATGATACGGTATTTGTGTAGTACAGATATGCAAGTACAAGAGCCAGGAGCAAACAAGGGTGAAACACGTGTGTTGTTGATGTTCATTCATGCTCATAGATCAGTTGCTTTAATTAGGCACTGAAAGCTGGGGGATAGATTTGGGAGAATTGAAGTGGTCAGTGAAAGCTTTCTTTAGCTGAGAATCAGAACCACAATCAGAAACAAGGAACAACAAAGAGGCGTCACAAAAAACTCCCCCAATCTGGGCTTAACCCAGCACTGTCATGTATGCTACTTGTCTTAGAGAACTTTAATGCAAAAGGCCCATCACAAGAAAAACAGTGTCAGAGATTTTTTTTTAAAAAAGATGCCCGTCTCTTACACAGTGGGCACATCTACATGTGCATTAATGTACAGTAGTTACTGCACCTTTAGTTTAGTACCTGTAATACTAAATAGGTCATAAACAGGTACTAAACTTAAGGTGCAGTAAACCAGAGCTACTGTGCAGTAGCACCAGCACACGCATTCTAGGTGACGCTAATGCACAGTAGACTAATTCTACTGCACATTAGCATAGTTTTTGCCTATTGCACTAATGCACAGTAGAATTAGTCTACTGAGCATGTTGTGTCTCATGTGGTACCCAGTAATTTATCCAACATTTTACAAGCAAGGGTCGGAATTCTTGCTCCCATTATACAATGGAGACACCAACAGGACACTGTATTGCCCATAGGTGATTAGGCCAGTGGTTCTCAACCTTTCTAGCCTCAAGGCACACCTCCATAACTTTTCTTAATTTAGATCTCTCTCTGATTTTTCAAATGGGGTGCCATGAAATTCAGAAGAGATACGGAGAGGGGGCCTCAAAGATAAAAATAAAGTTGAGAATTACTCACCTAGCTGGTGCCACTTAAGAGTGGCAGGGACAAGGCCTCACTCTGCTGTGCCCTGCTCTTTCCACTGTCTTTCCCCCCCCAACCCCTGGCCTGTACCTCAAGAAGGAAGGGCAGCCCCTGCTGCTGTGGCTACTCCTGCAGGGTCTCAAATTCTGTCCACCACACCCTCACTGCATCTCCTGCCAGCCCCAGGAGTATGGGAGGAGTGGAGGGGACAAGCCAAGCTCCATCTGTACATCCATCTGACCGCCTGCTCACGACAGAGTGTGCTGCTGGGACTTTGGTGGGGGGTGGGCAGGACAGGAGCTGCCTGGAGATGGGGGAAGACAGCAGCAGTGTTGACAGCCCCAAGGGGAGCAGCTGCAGGTGCTGCTAAAGTAACTGGTGTAGGCTCAGGATGTCAGGCAGGGGCGGAGAGCATTTGCCTCTTCACACAAGGGGATCTCGCTGCACAAGTCCATTGCTCTTTGGGCATCACTAGGAGAGACAATTCTAGAAATCAGTGCACATTTTGAAAGAACCACACTAGTAGCCCCTCCACATCCATATTCCCCTTGCATAGGTATCTACATCTGTGTACAGCCGGTTTAAAATCATTATCAGGTTCACTACATTGGGTACCAAGCAATGATGAATCAGACCCTGCATTTTCCAAGCAACCAATTTACAGTTCTTCCCCCGAGTACCAGTTAAAAGGCAATTGCGCTGAGGTTAACAGTTTGTGGACAGGGGGCTTGGTAGCACCTTTACACTCTTACAGATATGGTCTTTTCCAATTTTCTGTAATTTGTTAAGAAAGAAAAATAAAATCAAAAGCTCAGAGATATATTTAGTTTAAACCACCCTAAACCAGTTCTTCAATATTGGGCTTTCCCCCTCCTGCGCACAAAATACATTGTCTAAATTGGCACAGGGAGTCTATTGGGGTGATTTATTGCTATGATTTATCGAACTGAGCAATGACAGAGCTCCCGCCTGACAAGTTTTCGTTTCCTCATGGCAAGTAATTAGCCTTCATATTGCCAAAGGGCTCTTCAGCTGCCCTGTCAATGCTATTCCAACCTAATGAAAAAACACCATCTTATCACAGTGAGACATTTACATTATTCACATCCTCCTTTCCACTGGTTTCTCTCTCACTCCTGACTGTTTTTGCTTTGGAGGGGTGCACCTACTGTAACAGAGAATATAAAAATATATTGCCTGAGAAAGTATGGATACTGCTCAGAATCAACTTTGTCATAGTGATGGACTGGAGCAATGCTCCCCGACATTCCTCGTGCAATGATTTCAGATAACGTATAAAGACGAAGTTCATAGAACAATGACACACACATATTTTCACCTATATATTTAGTTTCTAGCCTACACATAGCTAGATTTTGGCTTTCAACAGACTTGAGTAAAGGGTAAGGCTATAACCCCACAGTCACCCAACTCAAAGACATGCCTCTGAGTCATAATTGTTCCCCTGTTTCCTCTTTGCTTCTGAGATGTAGTAATGTATTGTTGATATACATCAGCAGCAAATTCTTACCCCTGCCTAATTGGCATAGTTACTCTAGCCAGTTAGTGAAAAGTGTACCCATATCTCCACCCATCCTCCCATGGTCTGATGGAAGAAGCAAATGGGTCAACATTTGTCAAAGAAGCATGTGGGTCAACATCTTTGCTCATGCTTAGAGGTCTGAACTGGAACCAAAGTTCAGAGAGCCATTAGAGTTTTAAGGGAAGCTCTTACATCCGTGTATGGGTTTCTCTTACAGTTTGCAATCTAGACCACAGCGATGAGAGATGGAAGAGAGTTCATTAGGTTATCTACAGAGGCATAAAGGGGAGGTTTTGCACCCTGGGAGACAGCAGTAGCAGCAGGGACGATGGCAGCAGTGCTGCTGGTAACAGTAGTGCCCGCCATTCTTGTGCCACTTCACTGGCATTCAGAGCTGGTACCCTGCCTTGCCCACCCTGGTTATATTCCTGGTCATCTGGTCTATCACCTCAAAACTGTTCTGATTTGCTTCATAGAAAATCATAGAGAAGTTAGGCTGGAAGGGAACTCCAGAGGTCGTCTAGTCTAACCCCCTGCCTCAGGCAGGATCATCCTTATCCATACCATCCGATACAATCATTAATCTTAACTCTTCATAAAACTACCATCAACCCTGACGCAACACAAGACATAACACCCTAACCTGCCACAAGTAAAGCAGGGGAACCATGACAGCCAGCACCCTGATCCTATAAATGGTTAGATCAAGGGATCCCAGGCAGAGGGTGGTGACCACAGCTAGAGGCAGGCAACCTCCCCTCCCACCCCCACCAAGCCCATACCGCAAAAACTACTTCACAGTTAGGGCGGCTAGGAGCTGGAACCAACTTCCAAGGGAAGTGGTGCTGGCCCCTACCCTGGGGGTCTTTAAGAAGAGGCTGGATGCCTACCTGGCTGGACTCATTTGAGTCCCGTTTCTCTTTTTGGGGTTTTTTGTTGTTCTCCCGCCCTGGCGGGGGGTCGGGCTAGAAGATCTACTAGGTCCCTTCCGACCCTTAATCTATGAATCTATACCAATTTGGCCACTAGGTAAAATTCCTTCCTGACCCTAAATATGGTGATCGGTCTGACCCTGAGTGGAGGAGAAAGACCCTCTCGCCAGGAACCTCCAACTTTTGTCCCTACAATTCATTTTCTTTTCCACTCTAGTTTAAATTTCCCAGTGGAGACATCTAAATTGTAATGCATCTCACCTTCATAGATTATGTCTACACTACAATCAGAGATGTAGCACAACAGGGTACAGGAGAAGTAACTTTAATGTAGCTCGCTCCGAACCAACAGCAGCAAAACTGTAGCAGTGAGGGCTTCATTCAGGGTTGAACAAGGCAATCCAGGTCCCTGCATCAGTACTGAGTAACTAGGTCAGGAAAGCTGTGTTACTCAATTTAGACTGGTGAGCAACACAATCAAAATGCACATACTTTATGATACATTGCCATTGATTGGCAATTCATGTTGGATTCTTTCTAAGCTTTTGAGAATTATGCTGATTCTTCTTGACATTTAAACTTACTCTCCTCTGATTAGATTCTGGCCATCAAAGCATTTTCAACATCTACTTTCTTTGTTCCTCCACCTCCCCAAATTGCAGTGAGCAAGTATAAAAATTCTGTTCACACTAGTCAGTGTTCTTCAGATAGGAAACTCAGTGTCTTATCCATAGAAAAATGAATTTCTTGTATTCATTCTGAGTTCGGGCTGCCTTAAAAAAAAAGATGTGCAAGGTAAAACATTATGGGCTTTCACAGGAGGAAGCAGAACCCCATTACACAGATATTGCACCAAGCCTCCCCAGTCTATTCAGAAGTTAAACAAAATACAGATTCCACGTGGTACTCCTTACCTGTTGGCATGCTGCTGAATAGGCAGCAGACAATTTCAATGTGCCACCAATAAAGAGAAAAAGAGGAAATTAATCCAGCTGGGAAGCTGGCACTCGACAAAAATATTGGTCTAGAAAAAAGGCAGTTGTTTTCACTGATGACATCCCACTGCTTCCCCTCTCATAGAAGTGGCATATTTAGTGCAATTATTCTTAACCAGGATACCAGAGCACCCTGGGGTGTTGCCAGATCCTTTGAAGGTGTATAGAGATAAGAAAGGTCTAAGGAGATAAGTAGATAAGCTAAGTAGATAAATGCAGGCTTAAGGTTGTTCCTGTCTGAATGATCCCCCCACCCTCACTGCCCAACCCCTTTGCAAGGAGGTAAGCGCTGTGATATATAACTTCTTTTTTGAAATTGGTGCTGCTCAATTCACAACAGTTATGGGAGGCTGCCACAAGGCCAAGGAGGGTTGCCTTGAATTGAAAAAGGTTGAGAACCACTGATTTAGCATGAGCAATTTAAACAATGACAGGCAAATAAAAGCACTAATAAGATTGTAGCCCAGGTACACCTGGGGGGTCTGCCTGTCCTCCGATGACAGTGGTGGTGGTCAGGCAGAGTGCTGAGGAACTCCTTTGGGAGGTACTCCCAGCACTTCAGCCAAGCAAGCTCCATCGTGTCCTTCTTCTGATGGGTTTCTCATGGGGAGATCACAGAAAGCTCAAACGGCCTCTGGCTGCAGCACTTCTGGGGTCTGAGCAGGAGTCATCTGGGACAAGGCGTCAGCATCAACATTTTTATGTCCAGCCCAATAGTGGAGGCTGAATGAAAAGTCTGCTAAAGCAGCAACCCATCGATGCCCGGTGGCATCCAGCTTGGCACTGGTCAGACTACATTAATGGCTTACTCTCAGTCCACACTTGAAATGTCCCATACAAATAGCCCCTGAACTTTTCAGTAACAGGCCACTGAAGGACAAAAACCTCTAATTTATGAGCCAGATATTGAGTTTCACTGGGCACAAGGTTCCATCTGGCAAATGCCACAGGGCGTCTTTGCCCCTCATGTACTTGGTAAAGCACTGCCCCCAGTCCAGATAAGCTGGCATCAGTGTGAAGGACAAAGGGCCTATTAGGATATGGATAGCCCAACACAGGGGCATTAGTGAGATGCCTAATAAGCTCTCAGAAAGCTCTCTCACACTGCTCGTCCCATTCGGGTCCAAAAGGCTGGGTAGGACTCTTCACCCCCCTCCTTCTTTTGGAGCATTCCAGCGTTCTTCATTTGCAGGAAGCTTTCCCGGTCTGATATCCCTGGGTAAGGTGATTCAGTGGCCAGGCAATGGTGGCATAGTCCTGCACAAACCTCCTGTAAAACCCTGCAAGTCGCAAAAATCTCTTTAGCTCTTGACAGTTGGTGGGTCTGGGCCAAGTGGTCACAGCACGTACCTTGTCCAGGTCAGTACTGTTCCCCTGTTGGGATACAATGTGCCCCACATATTTTACTGAGGCCTGGGAGAACTGGCACTTGTCAATAGCCTTCTTCCCCAGAAGGGACTGGGAGCTTCCCAGAAAAAGTCCTGTGCCTCATATATGCAGTTCTGTCATTGGAAGAGTCAGTCACTTCCCTAAGCACCTGCTTAACGACATTTACCCAGTCTGCTGGAGCAGTTGCTCCTGGTGCCCCAGTGGTCCCTGCTCCCTCAGAGCCCTGGGCGCCGTCAGGGTTCGACATGATGCTCTGTAGAGAGGCACAGCGCCAATAACAATGTTTAATCTGCCACCAGGATCCTGGAGGAGCCCCCAAAATGCAGCCCGGGTACAGCTGAGGAAGGGGTCAGCTACTAGAGCAGCTTCCTCCCCTCTCTCTAGAGTTAGGCTGAAACCAAATACTTAACTATGTACAATTTATTTAATATTTACAAGGCTTAACATATAATACTATATATAATATTCCACAGTTCACATATAATACCCAAATATGAACCAAATAACTATACAAGACAATTAACACATAGGGATATTAACCTATATAACCCAAGTAACTTAACCATAATATGTCTTTAAACCTTCACAAATAACAATACCAATATACACACTGAGACGTTAAAACACGTAAACCATGTAAACCCCCTTACAAATACCCCTAGTTATACAGCCCTTCACACAACAAGCTCAAAATAGGGATTGCACTCAGCACCTCTCTGAGGGGGTTCCCTGAAGCCCCTCCCCTTTAGGGCCCTGGGATGTGGACACGCCCCTCCCACAATGGAGGGTGGAGGCGGCAGACCCTCCTTGCCCATGTCAGCCTCCTCTGCAGTGCCCATTCCCCCAGTAACTCACCCTTCCTCTCCAGAGAAGTCAAGGCTCATCCCATGGTGGCCCATCCCTCAAGAGCCTCTCCCCAGCGGTGCCTTCAGCTCTCCTCAATGGCCTGACACCCCACACTGGGCACCCAGGGCTCTCTCTCTCTCATGGGAGCCAAGCCCTTGCAGACTCCAACTCCCCGGTCTCACACCGGGGGTTCTCCCCTTTCCTGGGCCCTGCTTTGGGCACCAGGGCTCTTTTGGTTAAAAGTGGAGCTTTACTGCGGGGCTCCAGTCACTCGGCCTAGGCCCGGGGCTAACATGAGCAGCTGCAAGCTGCTTCCAAGGCAGTTCTCTGTGTATCGATCTGCATACCAAGTGAGGCCCGAGCAGCTGCGAGCTGCTCCCAGGGCCAGCTCTCCATGTGCTGATCTGCACACCAACTGCCTGGCTGCTTGCTGGGTTTATAGGCTCAAGCTACCTCGAGTGGCTCCTAGAGCCTGATCCCTGTACACCAACTTGCGCACCGCTGAAGCTCAAGCAGGGTCCCAAGGACGGCCATCTCTGGAGCTCCTCTCTCCTCACCATCGCTCATCATCTCTCCCCAGCCTGCTGAGCATGCTGCCTTTTTATAATCTTCAGGGGCTCCACCCCTGAAGTTCTACAGACCTGGCTGGTGCAGTTCTGATTCAGGTCCAGCTTCCTTGCCTCCTCCCTTTAGAAAAGGGCAGGGCATTGCTTCCCTTGTGCTGCCTCCAGATTGGTGGGTGGGCTCCACCAATCAAACAGCAGACTCTCAATCCTGGAACTCAACCCAAGCTCCAAAAAGGTAAGCCTGCTACAAGATCATCCTGTTTTGACCATGAGCTGTTTGAGCCAGGTCATGACTGACCCTGTGTGAAGTTAATGGAAAGCAAAGGCACATCAACACTGGTTCCATGGGAAGCCTAGGAAGTGTGCCCAACCCATTTGATCTCAGCATACACCAAACCCCCCAAATTAGGCAGTGTAGTCAGCTTGCTAGGATCTAAGTATGTACCAAGAAGGGAGAGTCTGAGAGCAGCTCTGGACACGCTGCTTCATTTTCAGGCTTAGGCACGTGCTGTGTGGGAGCAAGTAGGTAAGGGCTGCCCTAGAAGGACATAACTGGGCTTTCCACAGAAGCAATGTAGACATGCCCTAGCACCCCCTCTGGGGGTTTCTCAGAGGATCTCTCAGCAAGTTGTGAGGCAGAAGGGAAAGAAGGAAGGGCTCAGTGTCCCTTGGTTAATCTTCATGCAGGAAGCTGTATACAGTGGGGAATGGGTGGATCGCTCCCCTCTCCAATGTGCTTGCTATTACTGCCAGGGGATGGTATTCAGCTACTGGCTAGATTACTCCTCGTACACTACTGTTGTCCACCCCGTGGTAAGTTATTGTGGGAGGAAGGAGCAGCGGGATTAGAGAGGAAGGAACTGGGTCTCAAACTCAGTCGCTTCCCAAAGTTCCTCTTGTGACAGCATATAGCTACACACAGTTGCTATCTCTGGGCTATCAAGGGGCTCTATACTGCAGCCCATCAGCAGAAGATTTCAAAGAAAGAGATAATTTAGTCCTGCTGCCTCCCTACCACACAGCCTCCATACCAGATGACTCCTGCTATAAATTCATCACTAAGAAAAGTCAAACCAGAGCTGGGTTTGGCCTTGTCCCTCTTTGGCCTTTTGCTGGCACATCATGATCTTTGAGGCACAGACTTCATCTTCCTCTGTATTTGCAAAGCAACAGCAGTGACAGCATGTTTAATACTACAGAATAATAAAACATTGCTTAAGAAGCTCTAGGTAACAACAACATTGCTTTCCTCCTGCCGTGAATCCTAACAAAAATGGACACATTGATTAAACCCATACAATAAAGATTAAATCTTGTCATTCCACCCGCAAGCAACTAGACAGTTCATCCTGTGTTTGGTTTTCAAGGCAATGGCTGACAAAGCTAATGCCTCAGGAGATTCTTTTGTCATCGTTTCCTTTCTTATTTCCAAAAAAACTAGAAAAAAAACGTCCCCGTGTCAATGTATATAGGCATTTTGGGAGCTGTGTCATGAAGCAGATATCGCTTTTAATGCTTAGATCAAAGGCTTCAGATGAATAAGGTTATGGTGACCCAGGAGAATGTGCTGTATTTCCCTCTAATTGCTTTTCTCCTTTTTCCTCATTTCAATCTGAATGTTTAACAATGAAGTTCTACTGAAATTTCAAGGCAGGCAGGGCAGAAGAGAAAGGCAGCCGGTTTCAAGGAAACTTGAAAAGACTGCATTACATCCTAAGGTGGGGTTCAGTGGCAATGTCTTCACAAGGAACAACAGCTGGGAGCCAATGGTGCCATAGCATTTTTAACCCAAAATGGCAGCCACAAGGACAAGGTGGTGCTAGCTTTGCCCAATGCCCTGAATCCTACACACAAAAGTGAGATGAGTCCTGAAAGGTTCAGAAAAGTAGAGGTCATTCTGGAAGCATAATGACAGCTAGAAAATCCAACCAGCTCCCTCTCCTCCTGCTTTGTCCTATTTATTTTCATTATTTCATGCTTGCCTTAAGTCACTCGACTGAGTTTTTGTATGCCACCTCCCAATTCACTGAGCATCTTCTGGGGAAGCAAGGAGTTCAGTAGCACGAGAGACTTTCTAGTGGAATTCTTTTCTTTTTTTGCTTCAAATCCATCTTTCTTTGCTTCTATTTTTCTTCCAGGCTGTCTTCAGTAGTCTCCCACTTTCTCTGTTTTATTCATGTTTATCCCAGGTCTAACTGTTTCCTCTGTTGCATTCTTCTTTCCTTTCCTCTCCATCCCCCCTCCCTTCTCCACCCCACCCCCAACCTCTCAACTCCTCCTTGTTCCCCTAATGACTTGCATCTCTCCATACCACTTCCTCCTCTGGTTACATCCTATTCCTATTATACTTTTAGATATTATTTACATTGCCTCCCCCCACAAGTTTTAACTTTCATATAGTCTCCAGTCATCACTAACCTTCTCCTTGGGTGTGCCCTTTTACACTTCACTGGAAAAAAAAATGAACACCTAGGCTGTATGCAACATCACCTCTAACAGAATGTGTGCCCTGCCTTGCACTAGTGTTCAGCTCACCTGCATGACTACATGCAGCTGAATCAAATAAAAAGGGTAGGAGAAAGAGACTTGAGAACCCATAGGTGGGTGCTCAAGTGTGCAGTAGCCCTTCTTATAACACACTTGGTTCTAAGATACTTTGCTTGCAAAAGATCTAGCATTTACAGTATTGTGCTAAGTCTTAATCCATGTAAGAGCTGGACTGAGACAGGTTCTCTTACTGTTCTGCCAAGCATGAATGATATGTACCCCTGGTGGCTGGGGGGCCACGGCTGCACTGGTGGTGGTGGGAGTGCAGTGGCAGTAAGCTGGAGCTCCCACAGATGCTGCCAGTGCTGTTGGTGGCGGGGGGTGGCGAGTGCCGACCAGGGGTCAGTGGCCACCCACAGACACTGCCAGCAGCGTTGGAGGCAGCCAGTGGCAATCACTGACCACCCGCAGATGCCGCCGGCAGTGTCAGCGGCAAGGTGGGGGGTGGTGAGCAGCACCTGCCTGCAGGCACCACCAACAGTATTGGTGGCTCCTTTTCATAGGGGGTGCACCGCCATGCTCAGGGGGTGCACATGCACCCTTACATGTCACCTATACTACCAAGTGAGCAAACATTCCATGTTTCCCAGTTTTCTCGTTGCCATACATTTCCTGTTCTCGGTGTTACATGGACTGAATTGTGGAAGCAAACCTGCAGTTCATGGCGGGGGGAAAACCCCTAATACTTTAATCTGTTAAATTCTAATAATGTTTTTCAACATCCTTGCTATGTTCTTATTGAAGCTCCGCCAAAAAGCATTCCTTAATGCAAACAGTAAAAAAAAAGGATTACAAGCAGGATCCAATTTTGTCTGCATAATTAGTGGCTTAGATATCTTTGAGAAGCATGCTCCTTGTATATGCAGTCTGGTGAAGAAGTCTCCCAAAATATAATAGGAGGCAGCTTTTCATTAATAAAGGGCAGATTCTGTTACAAGAGACACACATGGTCCATTCTCCAAGGGGCTTACAATCCAAGTAGAACAGAGTAGTGGATGACAAAACAAACACCAGATGATAGATGGATATTTGGTTTCTTACAAACAGCCTTTTCTCATTAGCTGGTCAAATCCAGGTTTGGTGGCCTTAGAGCTGAGTGTACCAGATACTTGTCTTCATAGACAGGCACATGAGTGGATCTAGGATTTTGAAAAGTTGGGTGCAGATGGTGCGGTATATAATCCCATATAACACAATGAATTTTTCCCTAGTCAGAAAGAAATCAGATGCTTTATTAGTAGGCTGGAAGCTTAGGGTTATACTATTCCGCATAAAACTGTAGCAAAAACAAATATAACTTTTTGGAATGTGCTTTAATTTGATATTATGTATAAAAACGCAACTAACTAGGCCCAAATAATCAAAAGATGCCGTTTCTTTAGTTCTGTGCTAATTACAGTTAAATGTACATCTCTTTCAGATTCAAAAGCTAAAACCTAATCTCCTTGAGCATCGTGGCAGTGCATCCAATGCTTCACTGAAAGTTATTCCCACACCTGAGTTAATGTTCATCTGACTTGATATTTTTAGCTAGGGGGCTATGCAGTAAGAGCTACATTACCAGGAGCAGCTAACAGACAGAAGTATTGTTGAAGAAAGGGTAGCTTGTTTGGTGGAACAAAACCATTCAGAAAAAGAGAGAATTGTTAACACTAGTGGAATACAGAGTTCAGAAAGAATCAGGTAAGTTATAATGAGCCATTAAATCAATTGACTCTCTCATTGATGCTTGAATAGAAATGCTACTGCTGCCAGGTACTTGGCTTTAAACTCTTGGTGGAGGGAAATCAAAAGAGGTGCATCTGCACCATCCCAAATCTGCCCCATGGCAGACAAAACACTACATCAAAGAGGTGGAAGGAGCCAAAACTAAAAGTCTAGACCTCTAGTTCCAGAAACACAAGCCCCCATTGAATGAGCTAATAGAATTCACTTAAATAGTAGCATCATTGGCTCCTTTAGCCTCTTTGGAGGTCAGCCACCACAGGACATTCTAAAGGAGTAGGACTGTAATAATAGATGCTGTGGTGGGCCAGTAGGGGATTCTCCTGTGCCAAGTCACCCACCTCACTGCACCCCACCAAAAACCAGGCTTCAGATGCCTCCCCAGGGGTACCAACTTCTGGCCAACCCCCTTCCGGGAATATACCCACAAGCCTGTGGTACCCACTGCCACCACCTGGGGTCTGGTCTTTGTTCAGGCTCAGTGCCCCCTGGGGTACACAGGCCTTATAGACCTTAAGGTTGCTTAACTCACCATGACAGTTTGGGGTGCTTCCTTTAGTCTGAAGCATAAAAGGTAGCCTCCCTTATTAAGCCACGCAACTGGAGCAAAAAGGCTTGCCCAATACCTCCCAAACAGGTACAATAAGGCTTGCTATGATAGATAGCTCTAATGATTGGAGAGGGAGCGCTTAGGGAAGGAATACAAACCAAAAGGAGCTTTGAAAAAAACTGCCTCGAGCAAAACAGTATACGAGGCTCATGGGCCCATGAGTACGAGTCCAGAACACTTAGGTCCAAGTTACTGGCTACTATTCAGATAAGTTACTCACAATTCCATCCAGAGGCTGATTGAGCCTGCTCTAGAGCAGCATGGCTTCCTGGCTGTGTCCCCAAAACATGTCTCTCCTCCTTCCAGGAAGAATGGACCTTATATATCCCTGTCGTGACCTCATCATTATGTTCCTACCACAAACCAGTATCCTCAGACCATGGCTGATGCCAGCTAGTCAATTTGAAAAATGTCTCCAACCTCACGTGAGGGTTTAGGGTTACACACAATGCAGGGGAGAGCGAGCTCCCCCCATCCCTCAGGAATGTCTCCAGCCTAGGTTGCAGCTCAGTGCTAAATGGAGCAGATGCTTCACAGCAGTGAGGCAGATGGGGTGGGGTGCGATTCCTCCACAGATGCTATTTACACCAAACTAAAAGCATCACTGGTGGCCTTCAGGCATTCATATGACTGAGAACTCAGGAGAATTGCTGATCCTTTTCCTTGAAGCTCATTTGACTAATCCTTGAAGTCCTCACACCAATAGTTCTGCAATCCTCACAGAGAGTGTTTGCAACAAAGTGGAAAAGTGGCCAAGCAAGCTTTTAAGAAAAATGTAATGAAAATATAAAATGGAAGACATAAAAATACCACCAAACAACTACTTACATTAATACATGTAGGCATGACCTATGTCTTATAAACTGTCTGATGTGCAATCCTATATATGCATATTGATCTCTAAGCACTTCAATGAAGAATGAAGGTTAAACACTAGGGACAGACATTATACATAAACCAGTCTAAGTGATCATAAACTGGTTTAAACCTGTAACAGAACAGATGTTCAGTGCACATAAACCAGATTGAAAATGGCTGAAACAGGTTTGAGATAAACCTGGTTGAATGTGGTATCAGACTTAACTGATTTGGGTCAAACTGGTTTATGCAATGTCTGTCCCAGACACATTGCTGGTTTAAGTTAAACCAGACTCCCCTGCCATCTTGGCATGCTCTCTGGGCTGGGTTCTCTGCTCCACAACAGAGATGGCCCCTCCCCTCTGCTCCCTGGCTGCAGCCCTGGCACAGACTGCAGGTGTCTACCTGGCTTCACCCCGTACCAACCCCCCTGCCCCTCCCACCTTACACAGACACCTCTCAGCATTATCTAGCAGACCACATGCTGGCTACAGTCCATGCTGTGGCACACAGGGCAAAGGCAGAATCAACAGGCAGCTGATAATGTCCCTCTGCTTTCTTAATGGGGTGATAAACACTGAGTTAGCAGGGATAAACACTATTCTCAATTCCCTGCTGGGCTGCTCAGGAGTGGAGGGAACCCTTCCCTATCGGAGCATCCTGCCGAGGCCTGGCCTCAGCTCAGCACTTTAGAAGGGAAGGGAGAGCTGCTCTAGTGCCCCCAGCTTCTAGCCTTAGCCACTGCAGACATGTGCCTGCATTTCTGGGATGTCTGTACAGATTCAGCCTAGCCAAGTTAGACTAACCTGCAAAGATTGAATCAATTCAGGCTCAGGCTTTTTGAATGTCTGTCTCTAGCTAAGGAGGGTTAAAATGATACACTGGAGGGGGAAAGTAGGGGAGGGGGAGGGCAGGGAAGAAGTTCATACAGTGTTAGGTCCCAGTCAACATAGCCTCCTCCTCCCAGATGGTTCACATGGGCTGAAAATATGGAAGTATGCAGAGAATCAGAAGGCCAAAGTGCAGATAATCTGGAAAACCATTGGCATCCATTAGCATCACTGTAGTGGTGTTTGTCTGTTAAGTAGAGGCAGCATCATTAGTCTTATACGGTAAATAAAAGACATAATCTTTCCTTAGGGACTTGCTTAGAAAAGGAGGTTCAGACCGTCAAGATGTTACCGTATCCTAATCCATTTCATCATAGGGAAACCCTGGTGATGGCGAAGTGGCTTCCCCCAGATGATACAATCTCTCAGTAGCAGAAATAACATCACAGTTCGCTGGCACCCTGTACATTATTTATTAAACTAAAATACTTGGGAGTGCTCCACGTCCAAGGAGTCTGCAGACTGCACCTCAAGCACATGGGTTAAGAAT
>NW_017729031.1:26902371-26918764 GCF_001723915.1 Gavialis gangeticus
AGGGGAGGGGGAGGGCAGGGAAGAAGTTCATACAGTGTTAGGTCCCAGTCAACATAGCCTCCTCCTCCCAGATGGTTCACATGGGCTGAAAATCTGGCCTATGTTCAAGCAGAAATAATGTCATTACAGAGCCAAGGTCAAAGCTAATGAATAATCTTCAAGCAAAAAGTCACTTGACACAGAATTTTAAAGATTTTTCATATAATTACAGAAATATCACTGGATCTCAGTCACATCTGCTAATTGCAGAGTGGTTACCCATGCATTCCAAGGACATTACCACCTCAGGTACAAATCATAACCTAGAGAGAGGATATGAAAGTACAGATACTGAATCACAATTACCTATTCGAATGAAATGCAGAAATAAAAAGGGTATTTTCATGCTAACCAGTAAACATTAAATAATACACATAGTAAAAAAAATACATATTTAAATCTCTCTCACGTGCACACCCACTTACACACACAATCCTATGAAGTGGGCCTGAGAAAGAAAGACTTATTGCACCGATAAAAATCAATACCTCCCTACTTGTGAATATCTTAGGTTTCCTGCAATGAAAGATGAGAAATGTGCAAGAAATGTAGAGAAGGCCAACTCTCACTCCTGGAAGTGCTAAAAGACCCAGCTGTCCCCATAAAACTGTCAGCATCGCAGCTCCCTGCTGAAGGCTTCAAGACGGAAGCTGTGTCATCCATACCACATGCTGTGTCACTTTGGGCATTTCTCCACAAATGGTGTCAAACAATGCTCAGAAACACTGCTGTGAAACAGGCCCCAGTCACTCTATTCAAGTCATATGCCAAAAATATGCTAAGTACTACAGACAAGGTACACCCAGCTAACATCTGCAGCTTATACATGGTCACAACAGTGGTCCTGAGCACAACATCCTGTTGTTCTATCAGCAGCTACACTACATTTTTGGCATGCAACATGACCATAACAGGAAGGAGTGCACCTCCACAATAGCACCTCCTAGTGTTTCCTGATGTAGTATAGAGACATCCTTAGCAAGCAACTGAATTGGGAAATGTAAGTCAGAGGCATAGCAAGTTCCTTGGTGCCCTGGGCAGAGTGGTAGGGGAGGATGGGGTCAGAAGAGTTTGTGTCTTGGGCAGCTATGGGCTCCAGGCAAGGGTCCTGGCAGCTGCATGCTGCTCAGAAAAAGAGAAGGACCCAGGGATTGGAGCTCTAGAGTAGCTGCATCCATTCCAGCCTTCCACCCATGTCCATTTTGATGCCCTCCCATTCCCGCACCCAGTCAGTTCCCAGGGTTCCCCTTTCCTACCCATAGTTATGCTCCTGGTATATAATAATTAGAAAATAAAATAAACAATGATGGAGCTACTGAAGGTATGGTATTAAGCATGGCATGCCAGTCTGTGACAGACTCACCTCCAATCCCTACTTCTGACCTCCGGTATGACCTTTGGCAAGTCACTTAGGGACCCAGAGACACACATAGGTGCCCAAGTCTTACCTAAATTCCACTTTCACCCACAAGTCAATATTTGTTCAGTATTTTCGTCAGTGACCTGGAAGATGGGATGGAATGTATCCTCAGCAAGTTTGCAGATGACACCAAGTTGGGGGGAGTAGGAAATATTCTGGAGGGTAAGGATATGATTGAGAGACCTGAAAAACTGGAAGATTGGACCAAAAGAAATCTCAAGGTTCAATAAGAAGTGCAAAGTCCTGCACATAGAACAGAACAATCCCATGCATCAGAACAGTCTGAGAACCAACTGGTTAAGAAGCAGCTCTGCAGAAGAGGACCTGGGGGTTACAGTGGACAGTAAACTGCATACGAGCTAGTGTGCCTTTGTTGCAAAGAAAGCTAATGGCATCCCTGGGCTGCATTAGGAGAAGCACTGCTAAGATCAAGGGAAGTGATTATTCCCCTCTGTTAGGCACTGGTGAGGCCACATGTGGAGTACTACATCCAGTTTTTGGACCCCCCACTCCAGAAAGGATGTGGACAAATTGGAGAACGTCCAGTAGAAGGCAATAAAAATGGTTTGGGGGCTGGGGCACATGACTTCTGAGGAGAGGCTGAGGGAACTGAGCTTATTTAGTCTGGAGAAGAGAAGACAAAAGGGATTTAATAACAGCCTGCAGGGGGGTTCCAAAAAGGATGGAGCTAAACTGTTGTCAGTGGTGGCAGATGACAAAACAAGGAGCAATGGTCTCAAGTTGCAGCAAGGAAGTGTAGGTTAGATATCAGGAAAAACTTCTCATGAGGAGGATAATAGAGCCCTGGAACAGATTTCCCAGAGAGATTGTGGAATCTCCATCCTTGGAGGTTTTTAAGACCCAACTAGATAAAGCCTTGGTTGGGATGAGATAGTTGGGGATGGTCCTGCTTTGAACACAGATTTGGACCAGATGACCTCCTGAGGTCCCTTCTAACCTCATTTTCTATGGGCATTTTATACACATACTATTTTTCCAGCAATGTGCCAGAGACCTGCCACTTCGGAGCAGAGTCAAAATCAAGCCTCCTCCACACACAAGGCAAGGCGAACCACGCTGCACCACATGCAGTTGTATAAGCAACGAAATGCGCATCAGCATGCAGAAAGTGGGGGAAGTGCGCTTTTGAACTAAAGTACCTCCAAGGTGTTTTAGTTCAAAAGTGCATCACTGCCATTTTCTGCGTGCTGACACACATTTCATCACTTATACTACTGCATTTTTCATGGCACCAGGAGCGTCTCAAAATTGCCCAGTGCTGTGATACGTGCATGTGTAAAAACGCCTACGATTCTAAGTCCAAAATTGCACTCCTTAAAAATCTTTGCTCAGCTGCCACCTAACCAGGATGTACCTCCGTTTCTTAATAAATCTGAGCAGATATTAAAAATCAGGAACTATCCATATCATAATGAAGTATCAGTCCTCATAACAGAGAACAAAGAATGTACAATACTAGAGGTAATAGTAGTCCTATTACAGTAGGACACACTGTAAGCTACACACATTGTTACGGGGAGAAGACAGACAAATGCAAGGTGCTGCATCTAGGGAGAAGGAACCAGCAACGCACCTATAGGCTGGGGACCACCCTTCTTGTCAACATGGTGGCAGAAAGGGATCTTGGAGTCATTGTTGACTCCACGATGAACATGAGCCACCAAAGCAAGGAAGCGGTCAGTAAGGCTAACCACACCTCGTTGTGCATCTACAGATGCATCACAAGAAGGTGCAGGGAGGTGATCTTTTCCCTCTATGTGGCATTGGTCAGGCCACAACTGGAGTACTGCATCCAGTTCTGGACACCACACTTCAAGAGGGATGTGGCCAGCACTGACAGAGTCCAGAGGAGGGCCACTCATATGGTCAAGGGGCAGTGGGGCAGGCCCTACGAAGACAGGCTGAAGGACCTGAACCCATTCAGCCTCCACAAGAGAAGGCTGAGAGGGGATCTGGTAGAGGTTTACAAACTCACCAGGGGGGACCAGCAGGAATTGGGGGAGGCTCTGTTTCCCCTGGCACAACCTGGGGTTGCTAGGAATAACGGTCACAAATTGTTAGAGAGAAGGTTCAGGCCGATCATCAGGAGACATTACTGTACAGTTAGGGCTGCCAGGCTCTGAAATGGGCTCCCAAGTGAGGTGGTACTCTCTCCTACCTTGGGGGTCTTCAAGAGGAGGCTGGACAGATATATGGCTGGGATGATACGATCCTGGCACCCATCCTGCCTGGGGGGGGTTGGACCTGATGACCTGTTTAGGTCCCTTCCGACCCTAAGTACTATGATACTATGACAAGGTAGATATGCATCTTATAGGCTCACTAACTAAAATACAGAGAGCGCCAGCTTTTGTGATCTCAAGTTTGCATCACAAGCCAAACTACCCACTGAGGAAGTTTATTTGAGTCTGAGGAGCCCATTTGTATCCCTGTATAAAAGTTACCTACCTGCACCACAAGACTGTACATGGGGTGGGGGAAAGAGCTACCAGTTATTAGTCGGGTACCCTGCTTCTAGGTAGGTGGGCTTGCAAAGGTTGGGAAGTGATGGCTTAGTCTTCTCCTCCCCCTGCCTCTCCCTCCCCCCTTAAATCTACCAGCCAGAAGAGCTGAGACACCACCAAGGAGGAAGCTGTGCCAAGAAACCCAGCAGAGCTTAATTACAATTGAATCCTTGCTCTGCTCCTAGGGTAATACAATTTCCCCATTCTGCCCCCTGTCCGGGCCGTGTTCCAACATTTGCAGCCAAATGCAAGTACGGGTGGCCTAAGAAAACTCCAGATAAAGTAATAGTGACAACAAACATTAGCTCTAGTGGAAGGCAGTAAAAATACGGGAAGGAAAGATGCAGAAACGTTACAGTTAACTTGTCTGGCCTAAAAACACAGAACGTCATGCATTCCAAAAAGTTTAAGCTCCAGCACAAAACCTTTCCAAAAAAAAAAAAAAAGAAGAAGAAAGAAATGAAATGAAGTGAAATGAAATGAAATGAAATGACAATTTCACCTTCGCGTAAAAGTGACCAAAGGGAAAAGAAAGCACAAAATGTAAAAGGATATTTTCCTTAAAAAATTGCTTTACATATTTCAATTCTTGTATTTCCCTTGGGGTTTGCATATTGCAGTCACATCGTTACCCAATTAAAATGAAAACTCTGTGCATTATCCTTTAGGCGAGGACAGCTGCCAGCTGCTAAGTTTTATAAAGTCTTTAATCTTGTCCATAAATATTTAACAAGAATTGGTTGGTACACAAGCTGAAGTAAAGTAAGAAATCAAAGGCAGGAGCTCTGCAGTAACCTCTGTATTGTTTGAATGGAGATGAAATGCCAGAACAAAATTATGACTTCTCTCTTTTTATATGGAAATTATTATTAAAATGCATACAGGGGACTCTCTGGATCACTTTCCCTATATTCTCTTCCTCACATAATGTATTAAAAATAGCAAAAGGATTTCAACACTAAGAATGTTAGTCTGCGCTTTGCCTGAATTTTGATGATAGTTTCTAACATGGCAAAAAACAGTTCTTGTGTTTGTATATCCCATACACCTTCCGTACAAGGGTCTCGGAGTGCTGTATAAGAGGAACTAATTGCTTTGTAGATGAAGCTCCTGCTGAAGGACAAAATGCTTCCAGGAGGTCCAGAGTACACAGAGATTGCACACCCAGCATGACACATTTTTGAGGGCCGTGTACTCCCCTAGCACTGCAGACAAGTTCATAAACAGCTCTAAGAGTTGTAATCTTTTCTCTTATTCACCCTTTTCCCACCCTTTCGGCAGCACTGTATATCACAAATAAGTAAAAAGGTACTGAAATGTGCTTGGTGGCAGAGTCAGGCCCAAACCAAAGTAGTAACTCTTTAATACTTCTTCACCTGAAATGAGATGGATAAAACGCAGCGAAGAGGAAAGGCCAGTATACTCAAACTGAGATGGCTAAATGTGAATTGTACACACTCGGGCTAAAGAACCAAAGAAAGTTGATTTTCATCACGTCTGAGAATCCACAGCAAAATCTGTACCCGGGTCTGCGCATCAGGTCCAGGGGGCTGGACCCAATGATCTCCCAAAGTCCTTTCTGGCCTTACAATCTACAAATCTATGAAAATCAAAAACACATCATGTGCAAGCTGAAGCTGGGGAAAGAATTTCAGATATAATGCATTTGGCAATACTTTTGGTAACCTAGGAATAATCCAGATCCCCTGGGAAAGGTTTCAGTGATCCATGTAGCATGTTTTCAGTGCATCAGCCATACAAGACTTGTTCTAATGGACCACTCTTTAGAAAAGTTCTGTTGAGATTTGTGCTCTAAGCATTGATAGAAGCCAAATGTTGTAGTTCCCTTCTGATCAACTTACCAATAACGCTAAGGTTATGTTTACACCTACTACACACCTTTATCCAGCTACACTATCCTTATTTTTCATAAAAGTACTTCTAGCTCAAGGTTGGATTAAGGCAAACTGGGGCTTGGGGCACACTGCAGTTTAATGTAATGTATATGACTGTAATGTGGGTAATAGCAGGTGGAGCCAGAGATCAGTCTTCAGAGCTGGGCTCACTGTTAGGCTAGGGACAGAAGTTACCCATAAACCAGTTTAAGGGATCAGAAACTGGTTTAAACCTGAAACAGAAGCTCAGTGCGCACAAACCAGTTTCAAAATGGTCAAAACTGGTTTAAAATAAACCTGATTGAATGTAGTGTCAGACTTAACTGATTCCGTCAGTTAATGATCAAATCGGTTTATGAAACTTCTGGCCCAAACCTCTTCCTGGTTCAAGTTAAATCACAGTCCCCCAGCATCCCAGCATGCTTTCCAGTCCCGGGTTGGCTGTGCTGTGCTGTCTGCCCCAGCAGAGAAGGGGCGGGGAGGGAAGGAGAGGAGAGGTAGGGACTGCCCCTCCCCCCAACAGGCAAACCCTGGCTGCGGTCTGGGGCCAGGGAGAGGGCGTTAAACCCCTCTTCCCCCAGTACAGAGCTACCCTGCTAAACTTACTGAAACTTACTGCTGGCTGTGACTGTGGACAACAAACCCCAGAGGCACCTGGAAGCAGGAAGAGGAAGTGAAGAGCAACCCTGCAGAGTCCTGTTGCTGAGACTCTGGGCTGCAAATCCGAGAGATCTTGGGGGCAGCAGGAAGAGGAAGCGAACACACAGCCCATGCTGGCTACATGCCAGAGATCCATGCTTTAGTGCCCCCAGCTTCTGGCCTGAGCCACTGAAGGCATGTGACTGCATTTCCTGAATCAAAGGTAAGAGTGTGTCCAGTTGCTTTTCAGTTTAATCTCTGCATTTTAGACTAACCTGCAAAGACTGAATTGATTCAGTCTCAGGCTTTTTGACTTTCTGTACTTAGCCTTAATGTGGACTACAGCTCCCAGAAACTCCCAGAGGTGGAGGAAGGGGGAAAAGGAAAAAAGAAAGAAAAGACTGAGGCTGGAGTAAGGGGAAGAGAGAGCTGCCGTCATGTGCAATCTGATCAGCACTGTGTAGGGTGCACAGTGAAGCTGGAGATCTCACTGGCTCCGTCAGCCAGGACTATGGCCTGAAGGAGCTGGACTCAGACTTGGTGGCAGCTGCAGGCTGCTGTTTGAGTGCTTTAGGGACTAAAGTCTTGTTTGGAGACACCTCCGCAGGTTTGGGACAGGGGGAGGGAGAGGGGAATTAAGATGCTGAGTGTTTTACCACAGTTTTGGTATTTCTGTACCTTTACCTGTTCCCTCCCTTTGGCCCATTGGCTTGTGAACACAACCCCTATGATTTTCTATATAAAAGTGGGAACTCCCCCTTACTTTCTGTGCCAGTTTCTGGGGCTTCAGGGTTGGCATACTAAGACAGTCTTTTTCCACGAACTTAAAAGAATGATAAGAATTGGCAAGTCCAAAGCTAATCTTGAAATATGCTACTTAACTCAATCTGGGCACAGCTGTAACAGGTTAGACGAGTGATTCTTAACCAAGGTGCTGCAGTACTTGGGGTGCCGTGAGATCCTTTCAAAGGTGCCAAACAATTTTTAGCACTATTAGGTATACATGATTTCCAGGATAAACTCAGAGATTTCAAATAGGAATCCACCGTGTCAAAAACATTCTGACCTGCCGTGGTCTCTCCAAGTTTTTGCAATAAAAGAATTGCTCCATTTTTTTTTTTTTTGACCACAGAAAAAGTGACTGAAAGCTGGTATTTTCTGAAGGGTGCTCCAAGTCTTGCAGAGGTGTCTTGAATCCAACAAGGCTGAGAACCACTGAGTTAGACTGTATGCAAGAAAAAGAAAATAGATGATTCAATTCCTCTCCATTTATACATGCATATCACATACCCTCTAATTTCTGGTCTGCTCTGTTCCTGTTCACGTGCTCTGTTCTTTGCACATTTCATTACCAAGCCTGCAGAAATGCAAAGCTGAGAGACAGCACGACCAGTAGTCACATATCCATAAAAAAAAATTGGCAAGGTTTCCTTCTAATCCTATCAGCCTTGACAGTATCTTTTTAAGCATCAGAAGGACAAAACATTGAACAATGCATTTATCTCTGGGTACAGGAGCCATTTAAAAAAAGGGATGGAATAGAAGACCTAATAACTATTATCTCTGTGATACTTCAGTTGAACCCAACTCCAAAGATCAGAGTGCCATTTCTAACGTGGCTGAGAGTGTTCTGCTAAGGCCAATACATTCAGTGTAAACAAAAATCATATCCATTACCAGAAAGAACATATCACTTGCAACAATACAAAATAGTAACCTGCATCAGAATATCAGCCTACAATTACCTTGATGCATACAGACAGCTGGATAATGGCACTGTGCTCAGTAAACTAAAGCAGCATATGTCATAAGTCAGTTATAGAACACACGGTGGCACCACACAGTACATCCTGCTCCAAGGGTTTGATTCTGCTCCCTGTCAAGTCAATAGGAAAAATGCTCATTAGCTTTACTGGAGGATAAAGCCACAAGAATTAAGGTCAGTGGAGTGGCACAATGCAATGGGTTGTGGCCAAGACTTCAATGAGTGACCAACGATTTTCTGGGACTCAATTTTTGGCATCCAGTTTGAGATACCCAGAGGTAAATAACCCAATTTGTAAGGGAGGATTCTCAGCAGCTTCTGAAATTGAGACACCTCTTAAAGTATCTCAATCTGGTTATCAAACCCTTGACAGTCCCACAACCACTCATCACTTTAGAAAGCGTTGCTCTACACGGATTGATTCATGATATGATCCATGACTCAAAATGCTGAGCACTGTTAAATCCTAGCAAAGTCACTGGAAGCTGCAGAGGCTCAAATACTTCAAACAGTGTCAACATTCCTGCACTACAGCCTCCCATGTCTCTATGGTTAAAACTGCTTTTTATGAGTGTCACAGGGTGGGCACCACTCCACGCCCTGGAGCTCGTTTTGCACAAAGTTCACTTCTTTTTTTAGTGTCCACCATGTGATATATGTCTTATTAGGTTTTAATTAAGAAGGGAGGCTTTCATCTCACGAGGATGTTAATGTGGTGCTCCGAAGTCTCTAAACTTCAGTTTCCTTGCCACCAGTCCAGATGATCTGCTTTTCTGATCCACTGGCTCCTGCCCTCTTGCTTCTCTCAGTAGGACTTGCCATGCTCTGCAGCTCTTTGGGTGCACTCAGGCTGCATTGCTCACCAACCCTCCTTGCGTCCCTTTTACTTGATACTCCTCCACAAGCTATCATTTTCTTACTTTGTATCTGAACCCACCTGGGCTCTAGTGGGGACCTCCTCTTCACCCCTTTTCTAGTCCCCCCTGGATCTCCAGGTTAACTAAATAAAGTCAGGCCATCTTGGCTCTCACCACAACAGAAATTGCATTCCCCTTCACCAAGGTAACTAAGATGCTCTCTCTCCAAGCCCTGTACCCAGGCTTTAGTATCCATCTCTTTGGCTAGGGATAGAAGTTGCACATAAACCAATTTAAGTGATCAGAAACTGGTTTAATCCTGTAACAGAACATAGGTTGAGTGCACATCAAGCAGTTTCAAAATGGCTAGAACTGGTTTGAAATAAGCCTGGCTGAATGTAGTATCAGACTTAACTGATTGAGCTCAAACTGATTTATGGAATTTCTGTCCCAGGATCCTTCCTGGTTTAAGTTAAATGAGAGTCCCCTGGCATCCCAGCATGCTCTCTGGGCTGGGCGCTCTGCTCCAGAGAGCCCTGCTCCTGCCCAAAGCACAGCCCCCTCTACTGGGAAGAGGCTTGCGCTCCCTAGGAAACCCCAAGATGCCCCCGTCAGTCCCGTCCCCTTGCCAATCCAGCAGCAGGGGAAGGGGCACAGCTAGAAGCCAGCTGGCAGGGCCCCCTTAGGCAATAGGGGCATGAATGGGGTTTATTTCCCCCCTCCCTCCAGCATCTGGCAGAGGGGGCTCACCCCACCACTTGCCCTGTGCAGGGCTCACAAACCTGGCTGCAGTCCCCTGGGGACAGAGGGGGAATAAACCCCCTCCCTGCCCCCTTTGCCTCAGGGGGCCATACCAGCCAGCCTCTGGCTGAGCCTCCACCCCACCACTGCTGCAGCAAGCAGGGAGCCCCAGGCAGACCCAGGCTCCGACTTTTTGAATGTCTGTCCCTAGCCTTTAAGGCTTTAATTCTTCCCCTCTTCTAACCTGGTCTACCAAGTTCAGGTTAACTTCTTAAGCCTCCTCTTACTATGACTCTAACTGCCCAGAAGGTGCACACCTTTCCTAGTAATCATTCCCTCTAGGTTCTGGAGCTTTCCTCCTTTTCCAGGTTCCTGTGTCTACCTTTATTGGCCTGGGCCAGGCTCCAAATTACTCTGCCTAGGTGTTTCTCATCATCACAGCTTGCCTCTTGGCCACCTTCTCCCTCCAGCCTGTTAGTTCTTATAACAACCTCAGGTGTGAGTTACTTTCAGGGATAAGTTTCAGATTTCTAGCCCTCATTCCCTGCCCCCTGCCACAGTGAATAATTATTTGAAAAAAATTAAGGCGGCTCAGGACAGCGGCAATGTTTCATTGCATTTAATCTGAGGTTGGGATGCTATTTTAAAATTTAGGATCTAAATTTGGAAACTATTAGCCCATAGACCTATTATCTCTTTAAAACACTCCTCTGGAGCATTGCAAGTAAGTTGAACAAGGCATTCATTGCTTTGGTCAATGTGAGAAGAACATGCTAAATATCTCCACAGAGGAATTCTTCCTCATAAGAAAAAATATTAAAGCACCAGTTTATCTCTGATGCATATTTGTTATAGGTGATGGGAACTCAACGCATAAGCAAGTTCATCAAGGGAAGTACTAGGAGAGCTTGAGAATAACTTGTGCTTAGCCTACCAAGCAAACTCACTTTTGTTAAAGAAAAGTTCTCCAAGCTCACAAGCCCCTAGGGCAGACCTAATTAAAGTTAAAAAAGGGCAGCAAGCAGTGATCAGCATGAATATTCTAGTGATGTAGAGAGCAGCCAAAGAGGAACTAGCGGGAGGCTGATGAGAATCACTGTTAGGTAAGCTACATCAAAGACAGTTTCCTTGCAGCATTTGCTATCTGTAAAGAGATGAGTGGCAGGGTGAGTAGCATACAGGCCCATGTTTTACAGTGTTTGAGTGGGTCTAGTAAGTGATACTTCTCTGGTTCATAAAAACTTTGGCTGTCCTTTTGTTAACAAGAAGTTTTCTGGGCTCACAAGGACAGCATCTACTGGGACGATTCCAAGCCACTTAATGGAGTAAAATCCATACATAAGGGGTCAGTCCACATGCCAGAACTAACTTTACAGAAAGTTTTATAGTTATGCTAAGCTACAGTTATTTGTTGTAGAAGAAAAACCTAATAGGGCTAGGTCCAAACTGGTACGATTCAATGCAAACCCACTGACTAGGCCTGACACCAGCAAAAATCTGGCTCTCGAGGACCAAGGAAGCCATCTTGAAGTAGTCAGACCACTAATATTGCAAGGTGAGAAGGGTAGACAAGATGGTGATGAATGGAGGGCATCCAGAAAGTACAGCACAGCTTGCTCACTCTCAGACCAAGTCACACACACAGCGACCACAAGACATGGCATGAGGCACGTGACTAATATTGAAAGCAGGATGTCCTGCTAAACCAGTGGTTCCCAACCCCAGGTCGTAACCCAAATGAGGGTCACGGGGGCAATGCTGGTGGCACCACACACAAAAGATGAGCTGCACCACATGCCACGAGCTCCCCAACCCTCGCCCCTGGGCTGCTGCTGCCACTGCACTCCACTCCCAGCAGTGGGTCATGGGGAAAAAAACAGGCTGGGAACCGCTGTGCTAAACTATACTACAGTTCTCTCCCTACTTGCAGGAAAAGAAAGGCAAAGATTGCTATTATATTACTAAGAACTTTTGAAACAGCACCAGCTGATTTCAACTGATGCTATTACTTTAACTGATTACTTTAGCAAATGGCCAGAAGTAGCTTTCATTTCCCAGGCTACTTCCACTATAGCAATAGAGTTCTTGTTAACAATATCCAGTCAGGAAGGAAATCCAAGAGAACTAATCTGTGATAAAGCACTTCTGTTCATAGCCATGGAATTTGAAGTATTTTTGAAAGGGAGACATATTAAGCCTTGAAATTCTTCCATTTATTATCTTCATGCCAATGAGGAAATGGAACATTTTAATTGAGTTTTGAAAGACTGTTTGCAAGCTGCTGACCTAGAAGGAAAGCCTTGCAAATCATTTCCCATAGATTTCTTACAATACTGCTGTGATACCCGACAGGCAGCAGAGCAAGAGGCCTCCCACAGAACTGTTGAATGGGAAGAGCATACAAGTCAAGTTAAATGTCGATATTCTCCATAAAGCGAAGCCATGAGCTATGCGTAGTCTCCGATTCTGCGGTCACAGAATTTGCAACAAAAATCCTCTCTGCACCACAGAATTGTGCTCCGTGGCTTAAACTCTCCTTTCAATAAAGTAACTATGGACCAGGTGCTGGTCTTCCAGTTTTGTGCCCTGCTGAGAGGCATACAGCAGACAGGCAGAAAGTCTGTTTAAGCAACCAGTTGTAGCTCCCTCTGACGTGGGGAAACAGTAGGCATAAAAAAGCTGGTATAGAGTATATATGCTCATGCTTAAATCTGATTACGGTGATACAGCATAATCAGCTTCCTAGTGTATTAATGAAAAAGCTTGATAAACATGTTACCAGTAAGCAGTAACCTAATACTTGCTATAGTGCTACATATACAGAATCCCAACAACGTGAGTGAGTTGTCTGGGTTGATAGAACTGGATTTCTAAAATGGAAAAAAAATTATGAGGTTAATGGTACACATCAGATTACAGGGCAAAATGTTCTTCACATTAAACCATTTTAGATGGGGGGCAAATGGCATGTTACAACCCTTGCTCATGTACTTTCAGAACAGAAAGATCCACAATCTTGATTCTCTTGACATTTTATATTATGATGCTTGATGTTCTGTTGCAAAATGCATTGGTGTCACATCTTTGTTCCTTCAGAACTTGAAAAACACATGCTGAACATTAAAGAACGTTGTCTGCATGAGACAATGTTGTGTGAGCAAAGATAAAAGGCAATAATAGCCCCTCAAGATACTTTCTATTATTCATGGTGTGATTGCATTGAGATATTTTAATATTAGAAGCCCCTCTTTCAGTTAAATTGTCTGTACAGTTTTGAACTGGGCAGAGTTATCTCAGTTTTCTATTATTTGAGCAAAATGTACTTCATTTATAAGGGTAAGAGTAAGATTTAGAGAGTTAAATCACTCTGAGAGTGCTATATCTTAACGTGACTAAAAGACAGCTACATTCTTATAGAGCCACACCTGCTCCAGACATCATGGGCATTTATACACATGCTACAGGAGTGGGCAGGGGCACTTTAATTAGAGCAGCTTAGAAAGCTCTAATTAAAGCGTCCAGAGCATTACGTGCATCGGCATCCCTGCACTGAAAAATGGCAGTGGGGCACTAACTGAAGCTCATCAAATGAGCTTTAATTAAACCACCCCTGCTGCCATTTTTCAGCACAGGGACACTGATACACATGACGCTGGAGTCTGCTGGAGCACAGCAATTACCACACTCCAGCAGACTTGATGAATCGAGTCTCCTCCAGTGCATTGTAATGCTCTGTTTGACAAAAATATTTTCCCTCTCTCCAGACACATAGCAGGGTAGCACTGCAGGCTGGGCACTGGCTATGAATGGGACAGCAATGGTTGCTACAGTGTTGATGGCAGTAGCACCTAGTTTTGCATTGCCTCCTCTCTAAAGGGCATCATTATTCAATGGGCATTCCCCACTTCCCAAAGGGCTGCTGCCCCAGTCACTGGCCTGCCCACCCCCCATTGCACTTCTGCCTTTTTCTCCATCAGCATCTCACTATTTTCTGTCAGTCACCATCCCTCTGTATCTCTTATAAAATAACCTTCATCAAATCAAGTATGTAGGGTCCCCAGAGTAGTTCCCATTTCCACGCACAGCCCAACATTCTGGCATCTCTCTGCCTCTGGTTGCCCTCACACTACATATTCATCATCTGTTTGGACTGTCACTGTTTTTCTGCAGTGCTTAGCACAATGGGGCACAAATCTTGTTAGGGCCTTATGTACTATCACGACACAAATAATAATAAACTTAAAAAAAACCCTCATCCTGATTTTCCCTTAAGTTGGAAGATGTAGGCTCCTGGGAGCCGCTGGCTTCCATCTGTGCTTTTAAACATGCATCTTAAGGAGGTAAGGAAGGCAGCTATCGAACACAAGGAGTCCTGCCCCTCTGACATACTCATAGCAAGAATGGACACAATTTAGTCAAACTTGAATAAATAAGGCATTTTCCCCCAATACATAAAATGTCATGCCCGGCCCTCTCTGTAGATCGCCTCCCATACAGAACTATTAAATGTTGCTGCGTTGCCGAGTTAATTGGCCAATAATGAGCATCTAGGGATGGATCTGGTGTGATCTCATCAGCATTCAGCAGTGGTATACCATGCTGGAATACCAAGGAGTGAAACACACCAATAAAAGGAAGACACAGGAGATAACAGGAGGGAGGAAGTAAAACAAGTAGTCTTTCTCTAATTGCACAGTAGGCTCTCAAGCTGGTAGGTGCCCCCCCTTCCAGCCCTCGGAGTAGCAGATCAATTAGCATGGGGTGTGTCCTGAAGACAATAGTATGATTATTTTTAGGCTGTGGGTGGCTAGGTTTTGAGGCACTGAAATTTCAGTGAGACATTAAAAAGGACAAATAATCCATTTTCTAAACAGGATTTGCATTAAAACCAGAGTAAAATTCCTTCTCTCCTCATCTCACTGAACTATGAAGCTAAGGAGATTACTTAAGACAGCAAGGACCAAAGGATCTGGTCCTCTGAAGTCTTAACTGCACTCTGGGGTCAAATTCATAGCTGATGCAAATGGATATAGATCCACTGAAGTGAATGGACCTCATTAAATGAACACCAACTGACACTCACTCTAATTTAGAGACAGCTGGAGACTCCTCAGAGGGGAAAAAAGGAGCGGGACAGTGCGCGCGAGTGCTTGAGGAAGAGATTACAGTTTTAAATGTATTGAAGCAGGGATTGTCTATGATTGTTCCTTCCCTCCACTTCATATGCTGCCAAAATAGCAAAGGGTATTTTATTAATATGTATTTCAGGTTTTTGAAAACATTCAAAGACATATGGGGCAGGATTTTGCAAAGCAGTCAGCATTTGCCTAACTCTGCTCCAATTGAAATCCATGATAAAAATCCCATGGATTTCAATAGGAGCAGAATTAAGCTCATGCAATGAGTTCTTTTAAAAACTCACGTATACAGTATTAAGCAGCACTCTGGTCGTGTCTACACAAGATGATGACTGTACAGCCACTGTGTTTTATCCCTGACATGAGTGCATGTAGTATGGGCAAGAAATGGGGCAAGAAGTGTTCTCAGACTTTGCAGCTCGCGGCATGTCCTTGCACTCCTAACCAAGAGAAATGTGCCTGGCTCTCATTTACCAGGCTAACATTGAAGCTAGGCACGGAAATTACACCTAAATCACTATAAATGATTGGAAACCAGTTCAAATCTGTAATGCAACAGAAGTTCAGTACACATCACTTGCTTTCAAAATGGCTGAAACTAGTTTAAGATAAACCTGGATGGATGTCGTATCAGACTTACCTGATTTAGGTTAAATTGGTTTATTTAACTTCTGTCCCAGATCTCCCGCCCCCCAATTCAAGTTAATTCACAGTCCCCCTGCATCCCAAGATGCTTTGCACCTCCCCTGCAAGCCCCTCCCTCGCAGGGTGGAAAGGCTAGCCTTGGCCCAAGCAATCTGCTCCAGCCAAGCTCTAGCACCCCCTGGCTTCTGACCTGGGTCACTGCAGGCATGTGGCTGTATTCCAGAATCAAAAGTGAATGTCTCTTCATTTGCTTATCAATTCAATCTATGCATCTTAGACCAGGGGTGGGCAAAATACAGCCCAGGGGCCAAATCCGGCCCACCAGGCCATTCTATCTGGCCTGCAGGGCCCCTAAAAAATTTAGAAAATTAGTATTTATTTGCTCCTGGTTGCCTGTCAAAGATGACAGGAGCCAGGGGCAGTAGGACCCAGGGGAAACCAGTGGCAGAACCCAGCAGCAAGGCCTGCCCAGCCCCACCCCACCCCCAACCAGAAGACCCTGCCTAGCACCAGAGAGGAAAATGCAGCGCTCGACAGCTTGCCAAAACTTGGTAAGCAGCCCTCTACCCAAAATAATTGCCTGCCCCTGGTTTAGACTAACCTGCAAAGATTGAATCAATTCAACCTCAGGCTTTTGACTATCTGTATATAGCCTGAAAGGCTGTATCTTTATCCTCACCTGTCAGCAGCTGTCCACCAAGAGGAATGCACACTCTTGAACTGTATAAC
>NW_017729031.1:26923764-26925963 GCF_001723915.1 Gavialis gangeticus
TGACTATCTGTATATAGCCTGAAAGGCTGTATCTTTATCCTCACCTGTCAGCAGCTGTCCACCAAGAGGAATGCACACTCTTGAACTGTATAACAGTGACTGTCCTCCCTCTGAGCATCCAATCCTCTATGAGGCATTGTTCCTCCTTGAGCTTCCATTGGGGTACCACAGTTTTGCTTCCCCTGAAAAGGTAACGTTCAGTCCAGAGTTCCTATAGCAAGTTTAGACTACATACGGTGTATGTCATGCACTGATGTATTTCTGAAATAATTCCATTGTCTTCAGTGGAATGATTTTGACTTTACAACAGTATAAATATGAGCAGAATTTGGTAATAGGGTTCTGACTACACAGCAGTTGGGAGGTTTGATTACCCCCATTTAGGCTTACCCATTCTAGTGAAGAAACAGCAGCACTGGGTGAAGTGAACTCACTAACCAGCCCCATACCCATGAATCCTGCTAGGTTCACCCTGAGATCAGTGCTGCCAGGTCATTAGTGCTGTAGATCCCCTGCCAGCCACATTAAAACTAGGTCTAGAATGCCCACATAAACTGCAGTCACCCTTCCCAGGTGCAGAGTAGACAAGGTGTTAGTCTGTAGTGGTTTTATACAGATTAATATTGATCGCTAACGATGGTTGTGCCTACATTACAGACAAGTGTAAAGCACTTTGGCTGGCACATATTACTTAAAACAAAGCTGGTGAGAGCTAAGCCTGCAAATTGCCATAATGAACCATACTACTGTAAATCCCATGGTGCAGCTGTAGAGAATAGTGGCTTATCCCAGTTAGTTGCAGTGGTGCAAACTTATCTAATGTTAGCAAAGCTTAATAAAATCACATGGATTAAAATAAAATACAGTGGGCCCATCTACATGAAACACACACGCAGACACACACACACACACGTGCATGCACAAGCTGCATAGGCAGCAGGTTAGGAATGAAGGTAGGTCTGGTAGGTCTGGGGGGAGCAAGGGGGTGCAGGTCAGCAGTGAGGGGCACCAGGGAGAGGGGTAGTCAGGGGGCTGCAGGTCAGGAGTGAGGACCATAGGCAGGGCTGGGGAGTGGAATACCATCAGTCAGGAGTGAGAGGCAGCAGCAGGGCTGGGGGGGCTGTGGCTTAGAAATGAGGGGCAGAGGCAGGGCACAGGCATAATCACTGCCCCCTGCCCCCGCAGTCATATACCTCTCTCCCCTCCCCACCACAGGTGTCCTCTTTTTGATACTGGAAATATGGTAACCCTAGCAAGTTTTGCAGAGCAAATATTCCATTTGCTGCTGTTAATACAGCATATAATACAAGGTATTGTCTCCCAATTTTACAAACCTATAATTGTTCTTGGCAACAAGTCCAGATTTGTGCAGGATGGGGGGAAGCAGCATGCAGAAGGTTGTTTGGTTTTTATTTTCATTTGTTTTTCCATAAATTGCTGGAGGGATCCAAACAAATGGTAGTTCATGTTGTTTTCTGAGCGTAAATATTTGGGCAATATTCCAGCATGTACAAGGTTTAAAAAAAATAAAAAATAGAAAAGAGAGAGAGAGATGCACTGAATCAGGAGCCTCCAAAGATGAGTTGTGGTTGAGTGAAACAGTCTTTCCTGTATCACACAAATACACATTTCATTGTGATAGATCTAGGGCTGTGCGAAATGGCAGCACTCCATTTTGACGAGTGTTTCAAAAAAACAGAATTTGGTTTAAATCGTTTCAATTCAAAACAGTTGTTCTGCCAAGACAGGGTCGAAATGGTGAAACTCTTTCAATGTTTTGCCCATAGGATATAATGGCAAAGGACAAAACAGCCGATAACTGTCATTTCTTTGAGTTTTTTGCTTGTCTGCAGCTCGAGGCACAGTTTCCCCAACCCCCTGTACCTATCTCCTTGAAACCTGGCACGCTTTGTTGCCTCCACTGGGGCTAGCACGCCTGCTGTTTTGACCCTGCTGTGGTTTAACACATACACGTGACAAGTTTTGCTTTCAAAATGTTGGGGTGCAGTTTCTCTGAACCCCCTGCACCTATCTCCTTGAACCCTTTCACGCTTTATGCCCCGAGGAGGGGCTATCATTCCTGCAAGTTTCGTCTAAATCAGGCCATAAATTACAAAGTTATAGGCCGGGCTAGGCAACACGACCGCCACATCACGACCAGAGACATGCTAGGATGGGACGGGCTCCACCTTTCCCCTA
>NW_017729031.1:26925974-26933226 GCF_001723915.1 Gavialis gangeticus
ATGCCCCCCACCCAGAGCCCCTGCCCCACAGCCCAAGCTTTGTGGCTGCCAGCAGCTACCCCAGTCTCTCCCTCCCAGTGAGCGGTGGAGGAGGGGCCCGAGGCAGCGCAGCCCCAGTCTCTTCCCCACTCCCAGCACAGAGGTGATGAGCCCGGTGCAGCTGTTTGCAGTCTGTCCGCTGCAGCTGCCCAGAACCCAGGCTGCACCAGGCTCACCACCTCTGTGCCAGGAGCAGGGGAAAGACTGGGCCTTCGCTGCCTTAGGCACCTCCCGTCACCACCCGCTCCGAGACATGCCTGCACGAGCTGGTGCAGAGCTGATGCCGGAGCCCGGCACAGCTGTTTGGAGCCTCCCGGCTGCAGCCGGCCCCGGCTCTGGGGAGCTATTGCCAGCCGGGATCCTTGGCTACTCCCAGCAGACAGCTGGGACGCTGCAAGCCCTTCTGGGAGCAGCCTGGGCTCCAGCAGCTACCCAGAGCCAGGGCTGGCCATGGCGTGCCAAGCAAAATGGCCTCGCATGCCACATTCGGCCCGCGTGCCAGGGGTTGCCGACCCCTGTTATAGGCTGTTTTGTGCTTCCCCATTATAGCCTATGGGCGAAACATCAAAACTTACTATGGGCAAAACGTTTCAACTTACCTCGTTTTCTTTCGAGGCTGTTTCAACCATATCTGTTCCACCTCAAAACAGGTTGAAACAGCATTGAAACAAAACTGGCAGTGAAATTTCACACAGCCCTACAGGGTACCCGTGTTGGCTGCTGCAGACATCTCACTTCCAGGAGTCTGGGTAGGGTATGAACCCAGAGATGTTTTGCTATTTCAGTGGGATTCTGGCTAATACAAGACTTTCAAGGGAGAGAGAAGCTGCTTAAAATGAATATTCAAGTCCAGGATATAATTTTCAAGCATTATTTCACAACATATTATAGTTAAGGGAAACTTCTCTTCCATATGGGATTCTTCCACTGACAACATTGCTGTATGTCAAATTCTCTATATTAAGACAAGCTCATTACTTAGTGAAATTCAGACAAACAGACAGTAACCTCTAATTGATTACTTATTCCTTACTACCAATCGCAATCTCTCATGTTCTGTTTAAATTAGAGAAGCAGGCTTGATTTTTTTTTTGTTTGTTTGTTTGGAAATGGGCCTTAGGTAAAATCCTGTCTTAGGCTGCAAATCTGTTGAAGTGATCATCTGTTGGCGAGTTACATTTATACTGAGAAAAGAGTCAATAGCAGGCATAAAAGATGGCAGACAGTGATGTGGTTAAGTTGGAAAACTGGGAGCCCAAAACATGGCTCTTTTCTCGACTCCACTATAGAGCATATAAAGCAATCAGGACTTGTAGTAGAGATGATATATTTTATTAGACCAACAAGATTTTGTGGGGGGGGGAAGTCTTTAAATTGCAAGTTTTGGGGCACAAACACTTCATCAGGCATTGGAGGAAAGATTGTAAAAGTTCTCCTGGGTAGAAATGAAAGTTCATATTTCATAGGATTTCACAGAGGAGTCAATAGATGGAAAACTCCTCTGGGCAGGCAGCTCATAGCTGGTGTGGAGTCTCTCACCTTTGTGTGAGGTTCTGCGATGATGCAAAATTACCTTGAAACAAAGGGAGGGGCCTGTAGCATGTATGTAAGATCTCAGCCAGGCCACTCAATCTTTCTATGCATTTTTTTCCGTAGCTATAAAACAGAGATAAGAGTTGCAAAGCTAAATTGATTTGCATACATAAAAAACCTTGAGATCCTTTGACAGAAGACAGATAAAGATATGCAAGAATTATTGGTTGAATGTTAATGATTTAGTATGTGCAACAGAAGTTAAAGAAAGACACTTCAGTTGCAGAGTCATATACACAACAATTAGTAAGTACCAGATTTGTGGTTGCTTTAAATTCTCTCCCCTTGTGCATTAATCCTGGGGGTCCTCGTTCTCCGCACTGCTGCTCCCCTTAGCCCTGACTGGAGCAAGACAGGAGCAGCCAGGATAGCAGTGGTGGCAGGCAGGTCTTCCCTTCCTAAATCCAGAGATGTAAGTAGAGAGGGCGAAGTGGGGAAGGAAAGGGAGGACACACCAAACATGAAGGGAAGGTGAAAATATGTTAGATGGAGTGGTAGGAATTCTTATTTGCTTCGGGGACTTAGAAGTCCTGGGCTGCTGCTGCCGCCTTGGTGTAGTCTGCATGCCCTAGAGAGGGGGACTCTGGGAGTGAAGGTGCAGCCAGTCGTGCAACACTGGTCACCCCTCCACTTTTTAAAATCCTAGATTTGCCTTTGATTGTGAGAGCAGGTGCTGCTGGCGGCAGCCCCACCATTTAGCATGTTCGTGCTTCATTATTGCATTGGCCGTCTGCCGATATCTTCTTGAGCACTGCAACCAAGAGATGCTCAAGACTTCTGAACCCTGCTCTGCCTGCTTGGAACAAAGAGAAGGCATTTTTTCTTGCCCAAAGGATTTCCCCTTGCCAAATTTCAAGATTCTTCTATAAAGTAATAGAGATGGGAGACCTTCTCAGAGAAAAGCTTACAAGGAGAAAATGTTAAGGGGAAGTCTTCAGCCACCTAATACTGGCATCACTAACAGCTCGCCTAAGAGCATGGAAAGTTTTCTAGTTCCAGAAAGAATAAAAAAATCGATCGAATGCCAGATTAACTCAACTATGGCTGAGAGCAGAAGACCAGAAGAATCCATCCAGGGCAGCAAAATAACTTTGTGCTAAGCATACATGGTGCACAAGAATATTTTAAACTATTTTTATACAGGAGAGAAGAAGGGACAACTGCATTGCGACTGAATCTGAAGTTAAAGAGGACTCTATTCTGGGCTCCACTTGCTCTTCTCCTCTTCAGACTGAGAAGAAAGCAAATGAAATTTTCTAGCACGCAGCAACTTTACAGCACAACCAAGGGACTGGGCCACTAACAGTGTTGGTTATATAGTAGCCCTAAGGAGACCTGGTTATGAAATTCAATCAAGCCCACCTAGTAACAGGCACCAGGTGTCTTTTGTCCAGTCCAAAGCTCTGCAGCAGGAAGGTAGAGCGGGTACTGTATGTAGAAAGTGGCACAGTCAGTATTCAAATTCATATCTTCTTAGCCCAATTGCTCTCTTTTCTTCAAATAGTTTATTTACTGTAGGAGTGTTTGTTTAAGCAGCCCAACAGTGGCTTGAGAAAGTGAGTGAGAAGTATCCCATGGCTGCAAAACATCACAATTTTATTAAGTCTCACAATATTTTCAATTTTCTCTTAACTATGCCAAACCCTAGCACCAAAAGGCTTGATTTCATAGACGTTTAGGCTGGAAGGGACTCTGGAGAATCACTGAGTCCAGCCCCCTGCCCCAGGGGCAGGAAGTCAGCTGGGTTCATAGGATCCCAGCAAGATAAACATCCAAATGGGTCTTGAAGGCGTTCAAAGTGGGAGTTTGGGGGCATCTCAGCTTTTCTTTAAGAAACAAAAGTAAATTTCTAGCCTTTGCAGTCCTGAAAAAGCCTTGAAAGTGTAAAGTGAGCAAATTGTAAATGCTGAAGAAACAGATGGAAACACCCCCAAATTACATATTCAAGTATCAGATGTTTAAAAAAAACACCAGTCAGTCTCATGGTTTGGGGCATTCGATTCATGACTTCCAAATGGTTCGGGTTGGCAACACCTCTAATCAAGAATGCCATGAAAATAATGTCCTAAAATACTAGGAAATATGAAACTCCATGAGAGGCTATGTAGCTCGGGACAAGGCACCCGCTGCTTGTCAGGGAAAGGGAAATCTGACCATGGTTTATAGCACTGTCCTCCTATTCTTCAGTAGTACAGTGTTATGGGGAGGTCTTATATGCATTGTGTCTTATACTTTATTCAGGAATGTATTTAAGCACGTGCATAAATTTAAGCACATAAGCAGTCCTATTTAAGTTCCTTCATAAAACAAAAGATTCTGCGATGTCTAGATCAAAGGCACACCAGTTCATAGATTATATAGCCAGAAGGCCTTTGTAATTATCTGGACTGACCTCCTGTACAACACAGGTCATAGGCCTGCCTCAAATTATTTCTTGTTTGACCTACAGAATATCTTGCTTGAAGATTTTTTATTTATTTTTTGCTAGCTGGCAGGTCTGCAAACTCAGCCTGGGATCCGAGAGTTATACAGGTTCTTTCTTGTACATCCTCAATGCAAAAAGCTGTGTAGGGTAAATTAGGTGCTCTGTGTCACCTATGTAACCCTATTGCCTTCAGTGCGTTTCCCCAGATAGAACAGTTTTGCAGAAAGCAAATGGTTCTACTGATTAAGGGCAATAAGCAAGAACTCCTCTCTCCCTCTTTGACTGCTGGTCTGCCCTGCTAGCACAACATTCACTAACAAGAGTGAAAAGCAGAAGAAAATGTTGCCACAAATCAGTAGGAATTATATTCCAAGGGTAAATCTACTGAGTGATAAAGGGGCCGTTTTTGCATCATTTTTTTTTTTCTGGCTTGGTCTAACATTAAATTTATGAAGACACATTTTAGAAAAAGAGAGAGATCAGACTAGTAGACAAAAGAAAGAAAATGAAACAAGGACTAAAATGAAGCTGGTAATGATAACAACATGATTATTTTTTTTTTTTTAAATAGAGAGCTTTCTTTACTAATGTAGATATCCACCAGCGTGCCTGCCTTTCACAGACTTTTAAAACCTGACCTGAAGCCAGTTAAAAAAAAAAAGAAAAAAAAAAAAAATCAAAGAGTCTTTCTGTGAGATGAGATTATCTCTGAACATCTTTGTTTTCCCATCAGTGTTGGCTCACATCATTTTTGTACATTATTTGAAGTTGGGCCCAGCTCTGAGAAACAGCTACAGCTGTTACCAAACTGGATCAAGGTACAGTGTCTAGAACAGAGAGTCCCTAATCAGGGTCGTGGCCTCCGAGTGTTGTTACAATACTAAAACTAATAAGGATGAGTATATATTCCGGTAACAGGCCAGATCTGAGCAGAAACCCTATTAAGGTTAGGTACAGACTTTCAAAAAGTCTGAGGTGGATTTGATCCAAGTTATGCCATTTTCAAAACAATGCTGCTTATTGATCGGTAGCAAACAGAACATGGGCTGTGCAAAGCTTCGGTTACCGATTAAATACTGATCTGGCGGCCAAATCTCTGAATCTGAATTGAATTGGAGGGATTAATGGGTCCTCCAAAGTGAATCAGAAGCCTCTGATTTAATTTGAAGAGATTCGATGATTTGGCCATAGACACAGTTTTATATATCTTTCCTACATACCTCAAGGTACCAGGCCCAGCTTGTGAACTCTGAGATGATGGGGCAGATGGAGCGTCCCACTGGAGCACTGTGGGGGAGGGGGGGGCAGGCATACCCTGCACGCTCAGCAACAGACCCAAAAGTGGACCAGAAGTACTTCCAGTCCAGTTGCAGAGCATGTGGCTCCCCTCACTCCCCTCTATGCTCCTATGGGACACTCCATCCACCCCACCATCTCAGCGTTCATTAGCCGCGCCTGGTACATCGAGTTATGTACAAGACATATAAAGCCGTGTCTATAGGGGAATCACTGATTCTCAAAAATTGGAATCAAAATCATCAGATTCAGTCAAATCGAATCAGGACAGTACTCCAATTCAGCAAATCGAAATAGTGTCCCCTGAATCAGGCTGAATCCAAATCAAGTACTTCCCGTACCCCTACAGAACACATGTTTGCCCTTTAGTCAGGAAGAGCAAATCTTAGACCAGGCTCCGCCATTTTTAACCAGCATGTGTGCACCAAACTTCTGTTCTGTTACAAGTATAGACTGGTTTCCAACCACTTCTACTGGTAATAGTGTAATGTTTGCACCTGGCTTAAATGAACAGGGGTGTAACTCATGGTTGAATCTGTCCTACTTTGTACCTGTTCCAAAACCCATTCAAGTAAAAGGAAGAGTTTCCATTAAAATTTCAATATGCTTTCCTTCAGGCCCCTTCTTTTGTTATGGAATCCACAGACAGTAAAATGAGCAATTCAGCTTTTCATGAATGCATGAACACCATGTGCCCCCAGAGATTGGGGGGGCATGACAAGCTCCAGCAAGTGGCAACAGGACTGTTGGTGGTGGGAGCATGGCAACGCCAAGTGGGCTACACAAATCTGAGGGCACATAGCCCCCCCATGCCCCACCCTGGGCATGCACACAGTAGCAGGGAGCTGCCTCCCCAGCCTAAGCCTGCAGCAGGCAGCCTGCATCTGCCCCCCCATAATGGGTTCTGCTCTGGCCATGCCACCCACAGGAGAAGGGGAGCAAGGCTCCATGCTCCAGTCTGCCACAGCAGCCACCACCTCCCACAGGTGGCAGCTGGGGTGCTGCTGGGGAGGGCAAAGGCAAGGGGCTGCAGACCCAGATCCCTAGCCCCATAGCTCTGGCACCTGGGGGCCCCCTCTGGCAGGGCTGTGGGTGGGAAGTGAGGGGAACCAGCATAGGCAGGACACCAGAATATCAGGGCTTCCCAGTGCCACAATGTGAGTATGTGTGTGTGGGGGGGGGGGGGGGGGGACACCACAGCCACAGCTGGATCCCAATCCTGGTGAGCAAAAAAGGGCAGGGGGGTCTCTGCTTTTTCATGATAAAAAAAATAAAATAAAATAAAATACAAGAGCAAGAAGTCCAAGATTTATTGGTACTTAGAATTTATTTTATTGTAGTGATTGAGGTACTGGCAGGCTTCCAAATTGCTTTAAAATTGTAAATATATTAATAAGAGTGTGTTCAACTGATACATACATACATACATACATACATACATGGCATGGTGCCCCATGGCAGCATTTCATTTTAACCACAGAAAAACATGGATTTGGTCAGGTGGGGGGGGAGCAGGGGGGAGGTAGATCAGAGAATTTGCAACTTTTAAATGGAGAAAGCCAGGATCCCTGGTTATTATACATTTTTTATGGAATAAACTTTGTGGTTTATTCCTTGCTTTATAACACTATTAATTACTTTAACATTTGGCCAGGTTACAACTTAAGATGTGATTAACAGGTTAATCATTTCTTAAATGTAATATTTGGCAGGGGCCATGGGTAACTGGTGCCTCCTGAGTCTGGGGGGCACCTGCAGTGGATCGCCAACCCTGGAAGCACCGGCAACAAAACCAGAAGTGTCGGCAGTGCTTCTCTTGGCATCCCCACTCCCCAGCCAGCAAACGCCAATCTCAGGGGGGGCACATGCCCCCCTGTACCCTCTCCTACGTGTCACCTA
>NW_017729031.1:26938226-26942988 GCF_001723915.1 Gavialis gangeticus
GTGGCATTTCATTTTAACCACAGAAAAACATGGATTTGGTCAGGTGGGGGGGGAGCAGGGGGGAGGTAGATCAGAGAATTTGCAACTTTTAAATGGAGAAAGCCAGGATCCCTGGTTATTATACATTTTTTATGGAATAAACTTTGTGGTTTATTCCTTGCTTTATAACACTATTAATTACTTTAACATTTGGCCAGGTTACAACTTAAGATGTGATTAACAGGTTAATCATTTCTTAAATGTAATATTTGGCAGGGGCCATGGGTAACTGGTGCCTCCTGAGTCTGGGGGGCACCTGCAGTGGATCGCCAACCCTGGAAGCACCGGCAACAAAACCAGAAGTGTCGGCAGTGCTTCTCTTGGCATCCCCACTCCCCAGCCAGCAAACGCCAATCTCAGGGGGGGCACATGCCCCCCTGTACCCTCTCCTACGTGTCACCTATGGCAGGGGCCTTAGGGTAATTTGGGTAGAGGTGTTAATGTGTGTAAGGTAAATGTAAACAGGTATCATAGAAAATTAGGGTTGGAAAGGACCTCAGCAGGTCATCTAGTCCAACCCCTGCTCAAAGCAGGACCAGCCCCAACTACATTATTCCAGCCAAGGCTTTGTCAAGCCAGGCCTTAAAAACCTGCAAGGATGGAGATTTGACCACCCCCCTGGGTAACTTTTTCTAGTGCAGGGGTGGGCAAAATGCAACCCAGGGGCTGGATGCAGTCTGCCAGGCCATTCTATCTGGCCCGTGGAGCCCCTAAAAAAAACATTTAGAAAATTAATAATAATCTTCCCTGGGCTGCCTGTCATGCGGCCCTTGATGCCTTGTCAAAACTCAGTAAGCGGCCCTCTGCCCAAAATAATTGCCCGCCCCTGTTCTATCGCTTCACCACCCTCCTAGTGAGAGAGCTTTTCCTAATGCCCAACCTAAACCTCCCTTGCTTCAGCTTGAGACCATTGCTCCTTGTTCTGTCATCTACCACCACTGAAAACAGTCCAGCTCCATCCTCTTTGGAGCCCTTCTTCCAGTAGTTACAGGCTGCTATCAAATCCCCTCCCACTCTTCTCTTTTTCCAAACTAAAACCCAGTTCTCTCAGCCTCTCCTCTGCAATCATGTACCCCAGCTCTCAAACCATTTTCATTCCTCTCCACTGGACTCTCTCCAACTTGTCCACATCTCTTATACGTGAAGGGCAGTCCTAAGCAAGTGGGCCCCCACTATAGAAGGGAAGTCCTGAGCAAGTGAGGTTAATCTCACAGAAGCTTGTGCTAGATATCCATTTTGTATAGTCTACAAGGTGCAAATCCATCCTGCCTTCTACAAGCATGCTATAAGACACAGAAAAACCAACACCACAGCTGCAGCTAGACAGAGTTTGGCTCAATAAGCTGTGCTGAGGCTGCTGGCACTGGGACAGGCAGTGTATTTCCTTAGAGACCTTGAAAGGGTCTTTTTCACTAGGGATTTCTCACAAAGAACTCAGCTCAAGGCTTAGTTGGTGGCAAACGGTTTATTATCTATGCAGCACCAACTCACTATCACTCCTGTCCAAATAATTAAACCAGGTTGTTAGCCCTGGCAGTAAGGCACAGGCACAACTTGCAATTGCTTATGGCTCAACCTATAGGAATTTAAGAAATGGAGATGCTGAACTAGAACTTCAGCAGCAAAGAATTAGACATGGAGGGTGGGAAACCACTACTAGAGCTGCTGCCAGAGGACCAAGTTTGGCTCAGAAGTTCCCAAGTGTGTAAAACTGTCCAAAATACAGCAAACATCCCCAGACTCCAGAAGGCCTTCTCCAAAGAAATAGGGTTCATTTTAAATATTTTCCACCGCAACATAAAGATCCATCACTGAAAGGGACAGGGTCAGAGCATGAAGGTGAACCTCATCCTCAAGGAAGTCAGCAGGAAGACTTGGAGACAGGAGCTCTAAAGAGGTTAGAACAAGGTCTAGAAGACTGAGCAGACCTCCTCAGGAGACTTGACATTTAAGGATCCATTGATAGTATTAGGTGTATGTATTGGTCAGTTGGTACAGCAATGCAAGTAGTTTTAAGGGTTATAGTTTGTTGATAATCTTTTATAAGGAGTTGTAATCTTATCTTGTCTATCATAAAGAAGGGAGATGTGGAGTGGTCGTAGAGCCCTGGTCCTGCTGGAGAGGACCAGAGGGCTGTATTAGGGGGACTGCAGTAAAGATCAGACAAGCCTGGAGGAGGGGCAGATTACACTACACACCGGACAACTACAGGTGTCCGATTTACCCACTTCACAGTATAGGCATCTGTGTTTATTTTATTATTACTCTAGTGAAGCCTACATTTACAATCTCATGGGAGTTTTTCAAGACTAAAATAATGAATGCATGTAAAATGCCTCAGTGTCCCTGGATGAAAACTTCTAAGTGTTGCTACTTAGATGTATTCTTAAGTCCCCCAGGGCAAAGAGTAAAGCCATATTCCACAGACTCAGCCTCTGAGAATGACTCATTTCAATGAAAACTGGAGTCAGTACAGTGAAACACAGGGGGGAAGGGGACTGGATTAAAGCAACAGGATTCAGAAGTCTTTAGTAGGAGGCAAAAGATTTATGAAAGAAGAAAGAGCCAGAATGCCTGTTTTTTTAGGTGCCAGCCAAGATTGTATTCAAGCGACCCAGTCTTTTTGAAGGATGATGCCAAGTATGGTCCAATGCCTTTCTAGTAATTCCAACTGGACACTCCAAATCAAGATCCCTAAAAAAAAAAAAATCACCACTTGCTTTTGGAAACCTTAGCCCTAGAGCTAGTAGGGTGGCCATCAGAGATTACATTCTGGTTTTCTGCTACTCTGTCCTCTATTGATATGAAACCCAATGTCTTTACGTCCTCAATTTTTCTCTTCAAGAGGACATAAGAGGCATACAATTTTGTATCAATAGAAGACAGAGGACAACCAGACTGTCCTCTCTGATAACCATCCTAGTGCAAGTAAGTGGAGTTAGGCCAGCAGAAAATTTGGCCTTCAGACCAAATTTTTTGTTCAATTTTGAAAAATTAAATAAGTTAGCTAACCCTGACATTGCATGTGTAGAGCTATGCTACCGTGATGAATAGACTCAAATGCAATGAGCTTTCATCCACCCTTTTCTACACAGGTGACCTTGCAATGAGTTACAGTCTACAGCTGGATTCAGGCTGTCACTGCACTATCCCATGCATTTCTCATTTCTTAATATCAAGCTACTACTTAAGCCATTTCCTAGAAACAAAAATAAGTTGAAAATGGGATCAACAGACCACATCCAAGAAACAAGGTATCATTTTTCATATTTAAAGGGAACATTCGTAATACAAATATGGAGCTAAAGGGTGTTGTTATTATTTACAATCTGCCAGATAAGGATGGTTTCTATGGCAGCAAGAAGTCTAAGGGAGGGTTTTTGTTCCAAAGGAGTTACTGAATTTAAGAAGATTCACTCATCCTATTAAAATATTTGTTCTTGTTTGATGAGATGCCAACAATTATAAGATCAGCCATTTCCATCACAAGGGTTATTCCACATTAAAAATCTCCCTCAATGTATCTGCAGCTATACTATCTTTCTGCTGTTTCTTGCGTTAAGAGAATTTGAGAAGTAGCAATAGCTTTTTTACTGTATTTGAGAAGTAGCAATAGCTTTTTCCATGCATTCCCTAGCTGTACTGCAAACTAATTAAAGACTATTAACCTAGGATAGAGAGTGGGAGAGCAAACTTGGTCACAGTTTTCCATTAATCATTTGCAGGAAGCTAGCTATTGATTTATATGAATTACTTTATTTTTTAATATAATTAGTTGTGCAACTGATGATTGTTTATACAATTTAAAAGGAGATGCTATTAGATTCTCCTTTTTAATGCCTGACAACAGAGCTTGATGTTATCCACATTATGCAGCAAAGTAGGAAGTCGCGTTCATAAGGTCGATTGGGCTAAGTAAAAGATTTAAAAGAATTTTTTAAATCCATCCGAGTTCATGCAAAATCCAAAACCTGTGGCATCTTCATGTTGCCTGTGAGAGAGTTGTGTAACTTCATAGATTTCCCATTTGATCTTTTCCTACCAAAGGAAAGTGAGGAATCCCATCTGCAGCCTACTCTCCCTTGCAGAGAGACTTGCAACTTCTTCAGACAGGTCTGTGTCTTGAGAAAGGGTCTTCAGACAGGTCTGTGTCTCAAGACCCATTAGTGAGCCATGGTTGAGATCATGGCCAAATCAAGGGATTGCTGCCACTACAACATCATGCCAGAAGGGACGGTATTGCAGGACCATAGTAGTAGAACTATGTTGCCCTATCATACTACCATGCCACTAACAATTGGGTATGAAACATTGCAGCAGGTTCAGGGTTAACTACCTCCCTTAGTCTTTCAGTGCCCTCTTACAGGCTCACAGCCATCATTTATCATCCATGCTCCCAGCCGGGCAGGTTCCCTCCCAGAAGTTCATCAGTATAAGTACTTCACACAGTTCAAACAAGCCATATGGTCTTCTCCCAGACCACCCAGTTCATTCTGACCATATACACAGTCTCCGATGCACTCACAGTCTCTGCATGTCCCAAAGTTGTCTTCACACTTGCAGGCCAACTGGCATGATAACAGCACTCCAGGGGTGGTCCCCAGGCCTACCATGAGCTCACTGACTGACTCTCTCCCATTCAGTCTCTCTAAGTGGTCTCTGGCTCCTCTTCCTAGGACCCTAATGCCCCCCCCCCCCAAAAATAGTTGGGGGGGGGGGGGGG
>NW_017729031.1:26943135-26947852 GCF_001723915.1 Gavialis gangeticus
CCCCCCCCCCCCAAAAATAGTTGGGGGGGGGGAGAGGGATAGCAGAGATGCCTAGGAGTCTAATACTCCCTCCTCATGAAATCTCTCTCTCTTTCTGGCTCTGCTTCCTGGGAGCCTTGTATCTTCCTGCCCACTAATTATCCCTTTCAGCTAGCCCCATTGCCCAGGCAATATGTAATCACTTCTACTGCTTACAGCTGGGCTGCTGGCACTAGCAAGCTGCTATGGACCTATAACATTTTCTTTCATACACCATTCACCTTTTCCCAAAAGCAGCTGATGGAAATTGAGCTGTATGTAAAGACATACAGTAATAGGAGTGTCTGCTACAAAAGATTTAGCTAGGTAAAAGCAAAAGTAAATATGCTCAAGCCACAGGGAGCAGAACAGTGAGCTACAGCTATTCGCTTACTTCTTAATTCTGCATTTCAAAAACAAGGTGTGTATCTTATTCTAATGCATGTTGTATGCAAGAAAATATGTTATTTAATTTTTTAGTACCTGAAGCCTGTTTCTGTTTCCACTGAAGTCAATGATAAGATTCCCATTGACTTTCAAAGTATAGGCTCAAGTCCCTGATTAGATGAGCTCCCTCTGTCTTTCCCTCCCCCACCCCAACTCCTGAAATAACCCAACATCTTCCCAATGTACTTGCCAGAGGCCCCACACTAGATAACTATACGTAACTCTAAGATGCACTGAGGTGTTATGGATGAAGCTCCATTCTAGTCGTGCATAGGGACGGTCCCTTGGGATAGCAAAATTGTTAAGATGTATAAGAGCAAGGGCTTCGATCCATTGAAGATCACCTGAGCAGGGGCAAACCACAGGGCTCCTTCATGTTATCCATATGATCTGCCCAGTTTTTTGTTGATGCCAAAGCTACATCCCAATACATATTAGGAAAACAATTAGAGGACATCATTTCCTCAGGAAGTATTCAGTCAAACAAGAGTGTCAGTGCTAACGTGGTCTTTGAATACGTAGTTCTGCTTTATGATCTTCATATTCTCCATTTGCAGTTCCTTGGAGGTCACATCTTGCCACCTTTGGCCCTGATCATATCAACACTGCTGCACAGGAGTAATTATATGCGAATGAATAGACCGGTTTTCCTAAATGTACAAAGTTGCACGTATTGAACTGAATGCAGCTACACACATCCATTAATTATTTGTGGAAGCAGGGCCTTAGCCTGCCCATACATTTTAGAGATGTTAAGAGTCATTACATTGTTTCTGAGTATCTGCAGTGCCAGACAGCACTTAAAGCTAAGCTTTTCCCTCTTGAACTGCCATCTTCTTGAAATACAACTTTCACTTAATACGCAAACCTAAGCATAAGCGATTACAAGAGTTTTGGTCCTGTTCCTGCATCACTTAAGGTAACAAGATTTCTTCCCTTGACTTGAGTGGGAGCTGGTTCAAGCCCTTAGACAGCTCCATGGAATGAATGCATTGAATAAGTGCTTCTGCTTTGCTTTGCAATCAGGTCTCTCTCTTCCGTTTTTGCTTAAGAAACTTTTATGAGAAAGCTCCCCCTAAGTGGAAAATGGCTGGTATCTGGAGGAGGGGAGAAGGCAGGAGAAACAATAAAAAATGCTGCCACATGTTAATGATTTCTTTCTTTCACTTGATCTCGTGAATACCGTTCCACTAAAGTTCTCCTGAAATCAGACAAAATTGAATAATATATTTTAGTATCACTGCAGGCTAAGTTTGACCTTTAAATATTAGTATTTAAATATTAATGAAATAGCAAGAGGAAGGCAGACTGACAGGTGTAATACAAGTCAGAAAAATAGCATAGTAAAATTATATGCTGCTTTGAAATTCCCATTAGTGATAATGAGATATGCACACATAACTCCACGCACTGATCTGAAAATGCACTTTGAAAAAGCCAAGCAGAATAAATGAACAGGAAATTTTGTTAATAATTATTCTTAGTTCATAAGTTTTGGGGACATTTTTTTAAAGGAGGCAAAATTGGACACTTATATTTATGCATGTAAGTGGACTTAGAATTATTTTTTTTAATTGGCCTCTTAAACACATTCTTTTCCTAGAATATTTTACCCAGAAGGCCACTTCTATTCTACTAGTATAGGCAAATCTTAATCTTTACATAATAGCAGCTCACTACGCTGTTCCCTATTAATCAAAGAGTACCTTCTAGTCATGTCCTGAATACTGGTGTGGTTTGACATTGGTGCTCGTGAGGTTGTGTAGGAATGATAAAAAAAAAATCACATACTGAGATTATTTTCAGAGGCATAGTTTCACAAGTGACCTCCAAGAGCACTTTACCTCCTTACTCAAACTCACATAGGCAATTTTGGACACCTGCACATTTAAAAAAAAAAACAAAACGAAAGAAAGCTGAATTGTACAAATCATGTAAGGAGATAAAAACTGAACGTGTCAATCTATATAATGGATGCATCTACACATGCGGTTATCTACAGAGTTGACTAATTAGTTCCACAATAAAGTGTCACCATCTCCATGTGTGCTGGTTTTCATAGATTCATAAATGTTAGGGTCGGAAGGGACCTCAACGGATCATCAAGTCCGACCCCCTGCATAGGCAGGAAAGAGTGGTGGGATCAGGTGACCCCAGCCAGAAGCCTATCCAGCCTTCACTTGAAGACTCCCAAGATAGGGGAGAGCATCACCTCCCGTGGGAGCCCATTCCAAATTCTGGCCGCCCTTACCATGAAGGTCTTCCTGATGTCTAGCCTAAATCTCTGTCAGTTTGTGACCATTGTTCCTTGTTACCCCAAGAGGCACCCTGGTGAACAGAGCATCTCCAATCCCTTGCTGTGTCCCCCTAGGAGGCCACAAAATCACCTCTCAGCCATCTCTTGCAGAGGCTGAAGAGATCCAGTTCCTTTAGTCTTTCCTCATAGAGCTTGGCCTGCAAACCCTTAAGCATATGAGTGGCCCTTCTCTGCAGCCTCTTGAGGTTATCCACATGCTTCTTAAAGTATGGAGCTCATAACTGGACTCAGTACTCCAACTGCGGTCTGACTAATGCCGCATAGAGGGAAGTGTCACCTCCTTGGATCTATTTGTCATGCATCTGCTGATGCACGATAAAGTGCAGTTAGCTTTCCTGATGATTTCGTCACACTGACAACTCCTGCTCATCTTGGAGTCCACTGTGTCTTTGAGATCCCTTTCCGCTGCTGTGAGGCTGAGAGGGTCACTTCCCAGCCAGTAGGTGTGCTGGATATTTTTGTGCCCTAGATGCAGCACTCTGCACTTGTCCTTGTTGTGCTGCATCCTATTGTGTTCTGCCCACTTTTCCAACCTGTCCGGGTCTGCCTGCAATTGTTCCCTACCCTCTGGTGTGTTCACTTTACCCCACAATTTAGTATCATCCACAAACTTGGACAGAGTACACTTCACGCTCACATCCAAGTCACTGATGTAGACATTGAAGAGTACAGGTCCAAGGACCGAGCCCTGTGGCACCTCACTGCTCACATCCTTCCAAGTCAATACCAACCCGTCTACTAGCACTCTCTGGGTGCAACCCCCAAGCCAATTTGCCACCCACTGGACTGTGCAATCATCTAAGTCACAGCCTCTTCATTTATTTATGAGAATGGGATGAGATACCATATCGAAGGCCTTCCTAAAATCCAAGTAAATGACATCCACCTCTACTCCTGCATCTAAGCATTTTGTGACCTGGTCATAAAAAGAAACCAGATTAGTCAGGCATGATCTACCTGCTATGAATCCATGCTGGTTGTCCTGCTGCATTACTTTTTCCCACTGGACTCCCACAAATATGATCCTTAATAATTTTTTCAAAGACTTTTCCAAGGATAGAGATGAGACTAGCTGGCCTATGATTACTTGGATCCTCCTTCCTCCCCTTCTTGAAAACAGGGATCACACTGGCCCTTTTCCAGTCCTCTGGGACCTGACCCAAGCACCACAAGCACTCGAACAGCCGTGCCAGTGGGTCTGCTATGACACCAGCCAATTCCTTCAGTACCCTCAGATGAAGCTCATCCAGACCTGCCAACTTAAACACATCCAGTCCATCCAAGTGACTCTGCACCAAGTCAGCACCAACAGTTAGTGGGCTGGTGTCCATCTGATGCCAATCTAAGAACCCATTAGGATGTTTGTCTTGACCCTCGTTCATGAACACTGAGGCAAAAAACTTATTAAGGAGCTCAGCCTTGTCCCCCCTGTCTGTCACTAATTGCTCCTGCTTGTTCAGTAGGGGTCCTATTCTGCCCTATGCCTTCCTTTTATTCCCTACATACCTAAAAAATGACTTTTTGTTGTCTTTAATTTGTGTTGCCAGCCTCAGTTCTGTAGTTGCTTTGGCCTTTTTATCTGGTATTAGGGCACAGTAAATTAATTTACTCTACTGTAGGACAGCACTATCAGGAACAGTACTATCCTAAGGCAAAGCAATTTACTCCACCAAAACACATGTGTACACAGTGACAGGGGCTGGCTAGGGCAAGAGGGTGCTAAAGTGCAGGGGCTGCCTGCCACTTAGCCCCTTCCTTTAGCACCCTTGTGCCCCAGCCAGGCCCTCTGCCACCTGACACCACCACCTGGAGTCTGGAACTAACCCCCTGGGTCCCGTGCCACCCCAGGGCTGCTCTACCCTGGCTCAAATTGCTGTGTTTTTGGGCATACATGTAAACTGCTCCCAGGAGCAACTGACTCTGGCATGAACTACA
>NW_017729031.1:26947907-26981783 GCF_001723915.1 Gavialis gangeticus
TGTGTTTTTGGGCATACATGTAAACTGCTCCCGGGAGCAACTGACTCTGGCATGAACTGCGCCAGAAGTTATTTCATCACGCTAACAGCATGTGTAGCTGCACCCACCGTTTTGTACCTGTGACCCAAAGAATCTGGCTCAAACCCAGAGAAGACAAGAAATTCAGAATCAAGCTTTACTCTGTTTCTTCAGAGATATGCACTGTTATAGGACATTGGTTGTTTAATGAAAGGATAAAGTAATACTAGTAAATATTTAATCTATAAATGATTTGCAAATATCTTATTTACTAATCCAGGCTGGTTAATTATTCAGAATGATACAAATATTCATGCTGGGAGTGTAAAGGTGAACTGTCCTGAACCATCTGAGAAAACGAAATATCCTACTTTATTTCAGGCTTGCTGCGGGATTCTGCTTTTATACCTAGAAATGCTTCTCATGTTCACCTCTCAGGGTCAGATTCATTTTGAACCATTCATTAGTCTGTCACTAGCAAAATCAGTGGCAACTGTGGTGGAACAAGATACTAAAGTTCGGTCCCATTGATTGCAGTGGAGCTACTTCTGCAAGTAAATGTTCTCCAAAGTAAGCAAGAGCTCCATGATATGTCCCATAGCGACCATCCAGCGTCTCTACAGCCAGTATGAGATTATTGAATAGGCTGTCAACTCAGAAGATACCTGAAAATGTTATCTTTATAAGACTCCTTGCATCCTGGACAGGAAGACAGCTTGTGCATATCTTAAACTTCAATCACTAACATGACCACTGTGCCCTTTATTTTAAAACAAGTGCAGGTTTATGACAGTACGACTGGCCCACAGGAGTTTTGGCTCCATGAAGAGAGAAGTCATGTGTCTTCTGGACTTTCTGTTAGGACGGACAGCTAGGTAAGTGTGAAACCCCTCCTTTAGAGCAGCTGAAGAAGAAAGCAAATAGCCAGCTAATATCAATTGGTGCAGACACAATGAGGTTAAAGGATTACTACCTCTGATCATAAGGAGAGGGGGCAGATTTAACTAAACTGTTTGTTTCCCCAGTGGCCTGGTTAAATAGGGCTGTTTGTTTTGCAGTTGTCTTTTTTAAATATTAAGATATTATTTTTAATTATTAGATATTATTATTTATTAGATATTATTTTTAAATATTAAGATATTAATTTTAAATATTAATTACAGAAACATTAAGGTACCATGTAAATATTCAGGGCAAGACCTTCAACTGGTGCTCAGCTGAAATTATTTGAGCTGGTAGAATTGGATTCGGCTCTCAGAATGAAATTCCCAAGCATAAGGTCTCTTGGCGCCCTCTAACATCTCAGCTATCAAAACAGTTAAAACAGATACCATGGGTCTATAGGCCTTTTTTCTGTTCTTTAGAGCAGTGAATTTCATGTTTCACAATTCCTTGACCCGCTTAAACAAATGTGAGAGGTCTACTTGCAAATCTGCTACATTTCACTTCTATTGAGCACGACATCTCTATGGCCGTTGTTTATGCAGAAGGTCAGAACACAATCTTCAAATCTTTGAACCCACAACTTGTAATGAAATCAGTTCCTTAGCGTCTCAGTATTTGATTCACAGGTTCACAGATGTTTCGGGCTGGAAGGGACCTCGTGAGATCATCAGGTCCAACCCCCTTGCTCTGGGGCCGGAAAGACTGCTGGGGTCAAATAACCCCGACAAGGTGTGTGTCCAGTCTTCTTTTGAAGATCTCCAGGGTAATTCATATGGAGTGATTCACAGTGATTCATATGGAGCATCTTCACTGTGAGATGCAATGTGTTGTGTATGGGCAAATTGTATTAGTATTTTACAGATTCTAAAAGCCTTGTTCCTTTGTTCTAGTTCTGCCTTTGCATTGTGGTTTTATTTGTCTTGAATTATACGAAACCTAACACAGGGATTTTCATCTGGCATTTTACCATCGGAATGTGTTCGGGCTTTTTTGTACTCCTAACCCCATGGTGTGATGTGACATATTTATTGCTATTTGTGGCCTGTCACTAAGGGCAGGTATGTACTCCAGGCTCCATAGAAAGATCTGAATCATGCTTTTCTGGGGGCAAAAAAAATATTTTTCTGGGTACATGTGTTCTCTGCGTGGTGCTTCCTTCCACAGATTTGCTGCCTCTTCTTCCTCCTCCTCTGTCATTCTTCATTCAGTATAGACACAGATGGGAAGGAGTAACATGTTGTTTAATCAAAGCACAGCATTATCTTTCATTTTCAGATGAAAAAAAAAACATCTGTTTCATTTGTTTATACTCCTGTTAACCAAACTTTGTTTCATCCAGCATGTTCCAAAAAGGAAATCGTGGCCTTGCTCCAAAAAAATATTTAGGCACGTAAGTTGTAAGTTATTGCTGCTCCCTTTTGTCTGCTTTAGGAACAGGCCTAAAGGGAGCAGGATTTATCATGAGTCTTTCTGAAGAGGCTGAAACTTGGAGAGTGCAGAGTTTCTAGTCTCCCTGTGAAAAGACCTGAATGACAGCTTTAGAAGGAGCAAATAACACTGCCAGGCATGGAGGAAAGACTGTAAAAAAAGTGGGAAAGGTCCTTGTGCAAAGAAAAAGAAGCCTGGACTGAATACTTGCTTCATTCTTGGTGCCCCAAACTGCAGTTTCTGGTAAAGGAAAACAGGGCAGATGGAGCTTCACTTCACTTCCTTGCTATATCAACATGGCAGCAGGACATAAAACCAAGGGGGAAGCCCAGTATCACGAGAGGCTAGGAGGAAGATTTTGTATGGAACTAAATTGAGACGTTTTTGTTTACCCAGGGGGCTGCACCTTTCCAAACAGCTGGAGGTTAATGTTGCATAAATTGCTGATTTTATCCCCTGGAGGCTAGTCCAATTCACCTCTAGAAGAGAGTCACACTTTCAGGCTGGATCCAACTCTATTTTATGGCTTGCAAGCAGGCCGACAGAGGAGCTTGTTGCTCAGATCAGTGTCGACCTTAAACAAAGAGCGCACGTGGCTTTTATTGAGCTAGCATTTTTTTCAGTTGATGTGTTACATTTTGATTGGTCATTTCAAACCAAAACCTGAGCAACCTATAAGACATACGTAGTGGGCCATCCTTTACCATGTGCGTGGAAAGTTACAGAATGCAGGGGTTAATACTAAAACAAGGAACAAAGAAACATAGAGAAAAGTATCTATTTTCGCTACATTAATGGAGGTAGTGTCTCTATCGATTGATGAAAACTTAAGCCACCCACATTGGACTATTTCCTCCCTGAGTGCCACAAACCTGAAAAGAAGGACAGATAGTCACTACAGATGGGACGTGCCCATTGAAAGCTACATGGAGAACGTCAGAGACTAGCTTGTGGATTAAATTTCAACACTGTAACCCAATCTTATCATACGTAAAGCCAATGAAATGGCTACATAGTTGGATCTCACTTCCACACTTTGTTCATTTATTTTATCAAAAGCAAAACCCAAATCACACTGTCATCATGTGACATTGCAGAATTAGCGCATTAACTTCTTGAAGTGTTTCAAGCTCTCTAAGCAATCATCAAAGTTGAGGAACTTGAGTAACGCTTACAATGGGGGGTCTGAATGTCTCATGTTATATTATTTTGGAAAGTGGAGATCTTCAAACTCTTACTTTTGGCCTTTAATACAGGTAAATCTAAGTTCTCTTTGAACAGCAGACAAAAGATTAAGGAGTTGAACTATTTGAAATGTCATCCATATTTGCAGAGCCAGGGCCCAGTTCTGTTTCCACTAATATCATTGCAGGTTCTGCCATTTAATTTAGTAGGAAGATAAACAAGTCCTCTTTCAAGGTCTTAGTCCTGCAAGTCATTGCACCGTGGTCATCAGGAAGCTTTAGGTTCTTGCATTTCACTGCTTTGAGAGTGGACGCTAGGAGTTCACACAAATAAGGTTGAGTGATTATTCTCAATAGGACTTTTGCTCCTATATTCTTGGGTCAGCTTTAAAACTCTCCCACTAAAAGCTGGCTTACTTCACTAAGTAAAAGGATGTCCTATATGTGTTACATGCCCCGACCCCACACTTAAAACAACTAGGTAAAAATAAGCTCTAGGAAGAGAATACGTGTGTCTGAAGATACGTCATAGAATCATAGAATCACAGAAGTTGGGTCAGAAGGGACCTTGTAGATCTTCAAGTCCGGCCCCCTGCCTGGGCAGGAGAAAAACTGGGCTCAAATGACTCCAGCCAGGCAGGCATCAAGCCTCTTCTTAAAGACCCCCAGGGTAGGAGCACCACTTCCCTTGGAAGTTGGCTCTAGATCTTAGCCGCCCTGACTGTGAAGTATGTGGGTTTAAGCAGAATCTTTAGCATTCTAATGTACTTCTGAGTTGCTCATTTTCATATTTGGCCTCATTTTTGTGAGTAGGCACAAGTAACCTGGTACCATACAATGGCAATCTCATTAATGCAGGATCAGGTTTCATAGCCCCGTCACTCTTTTACCTGACACTTCATGTATGAGATTCATTCCCTAAATTGCACAGCATCCTAGACCTAGGTCTATACTGTTAAGAGTTAAAATATAAACCATCTCAATGCATCTCTGGGGGTCTTATGTTGAATACTTTAACTAAAAAGGTAGAGATCAAATTCTAAAAATGCTGCATGGTATCAGCCCCCATTAAAACAAGTGTGGGCTATAAACTTATTTTGAAGGCTCTAGCTTGAACGTTCCAAGATCTACTACCAAAACTAGACCCAAAATTGTATTTAATGCAGTTCCAATTGTGTGCTTGGATCTTAAATTGGGTGTGTGGAATGTGACAGGGGCCAAAGGCCCTGTCACTTTAAGGCTGCTTACAGACATTTGTGGAGATTAAGGGGAGGGTCAATCAAGTTAAAAATGGCCACCTGATTTAAGGTAAGTTGGGATGGAGGGGCTAGCTGGGGTACGGAATGAATTGGGGGGCAAGCAGGTGGCAGGGGGGGATAGGAGGGGTCTGTGGTGGGATCGGGGAGGCAGACATTTTTCGTGGGGGGGATCCGGGAATCATGGTGGGGTCCGTGGAGGGGCTTGGGGGAACAAGGGACTCTCTTCCCCACTCCCTGGGACCAGGGGCTGTTTTTAGTCCCTCCAGTCCCCAGACAAGCAACACCCCACCCGTGAACCAACACCCACATCCCACCTGCCCCTCCCAGCAACCTGACTTAATTGCTCAGCTCCTGGCGCTGGAGAATGCTGGTAAAAATGGCACCAGGAGCAGCTTGCAGAATGGGGGGTTTGGTGGGCTTGAAGTGGGGAGCTGGCTGGTCTGCAGGGGTGGGGTTGTCCATCTGGGGTTTGGGGGTAGGGCCAGGGGGGCTAAAAATAGCCTGGTGCCAGGGAGATGGTAAGAGAAGCACAGCCCCGGGGTTGGGATTGATGGTTGGGCTTTCCCAGCTCTAGGGCTGCAATGGGAACTGTACAGAAGTTAGGGACAGTTAGACTGGTCTAAAAATGACCAGCCAGCGTGTACCTCAGAAGTAAGGTTCACTTAGATTGGGTCAGCCATTTTTAAACTGATCTAACTATCCTGAACTTCTGTATGGTTTGCACTTAGATCCACCTAACTAGTGTAAGGTGGAACTATGTTAGATGAGGTGGCCATTTTAACCCGATCTAACCTCCCTGTAACCTCCCCAAATGTCTGTGTGCAGTCTAAGAGAGAAAAGTAGCTGGCTGATGCAGCAAAGGAGGGCAGGCTGGCCACCAGCCTCAAGTGGAAACCCCTATGTGTGGCCACAGAGCCATGGGATAGGAAGGGGTAGAACTTCGGGGCACAGATGTCCAAGGTATGGCCTGTGGGCAATATTAGCCCTGAGTGAGGGATACATTTTGTTTTGAAGCAGCTTGCTTGGGTTTATGTTCCATTTTTGAGCTTTATACTGGAGGACCAGTTTGTGGCTATGTGGGAGATGTGGATGCCATGGAGGGATGCCTGGGGTACTGAGGGCCACTCAGTAGCAGACAGCCTAGCCTGGGGTCAGGAACCTAAGGGCTGAGGCAGAAAGTAGCTCAGCCTGGGGCCAGACCCCAAGAGGATGAGAGATGGGGGCCAGGGGCTGCAGACCTGGGCTGAAGGGCACAATCAGAATAAAAGAGCTAACGCTGGGAAAGCTGAGGTCTGAGCAGAGGCTTGGGTCCTGAGGGTCAAAAGCTGCATTGGGGTAAGCACCCCCCGCAATGAAAATGGAGTAACATATGTGAGGCATGGGTGTGGCCAGCAAGTCACAAATAGAGCCCCTAAGGCAAATGGTGCCCTAAGGCATTGATAAGGCCAGAGCACCATAACTTAGTGCCCAAGGGGCAAGACTGGGGCAGCCAGGAACAAGAGGTACTAGCTGGCCAAATATAAAGACTCATTCTGAGACCCTGGGGCAGCCTCCCTTAACATCATAATGATACCATCAAGGCATGGCAGGAAAAGGTGGGATGGGTCTCCCAAGGACCTGGGTTGGGGAGGCAGGAGCCATGTGGTCACCGGGGGGTGTCACGGCTACCCCTGGGGTGTGGTCCTGCTACCGGATCTAATATTAAAACTTTACAGATAGAAAAATCTCCGTCATTATAACAGCATAGATGGAAAATGACTCCAAAGCCCTAAAAAGTTTAATTAAAAAATATATATCTCATCTTTCTAAACAAGGACAAGATAAAAAGCAAAGAGCATCTAGAGTTTTCCCAAATGATGGGTGCCTGTCGACATGCAGGGACACTGCACTGAATTGCTGTAATTACAGTGCATTGGAGCAGACTCAATGAATCAAGTCTTCTGGCACGTTCTAATTAGCACGCTCCAACAGCCTCCACATTTCATGTATTCTGCATCCCCACTGAATACACATATTGGGCAGTCCAAAATGTGAGTGTGGTGATGCACCACAGACTGATGACCACTAGGCCTGTGTGAATAGGGAAGTATTCGATTCAGATTCGTATTCAGAGAGATTCGGAGATTTGGCCACAGACTATAATGGAGAATCACTGAAATGCCTATAACTTTGTCATGTTTTAGCAGATTTGGATAAAAACAGCAGGGATGGTAGCCTGTAACAGGGGGTCCTCCCAGTGCCAATTAGAGCTCCACCCACCCACCTGTTTCTGGGCTAGCTGCCTGCCCCTCTTCTGCTCAGGCAGTAACAGCTCACAAAAGGGACAGAAAGGCTGCAGGCAGAGGCTTATGTGCTTTTTCTACGTCCCTCCCCAAGACCACTGTGATTGGAAGGGGACTCAGGGAAAGATCACAGTCACTGGCCAGCTACAGATTTTCAGTCTTTCTCCCCCTGTTCACACTCCCTCTTCTCAGTTTCTGTTCCCCTGAAAGACTACCTTCTGAATCTCCCTCCTAATCTTTTTCCAAATCTTTTCCAAATCGATTCAGAGGGGTTTTTTTGGTCTCCTGATTCAATCTGGATTTGGTGATTTGGCCTCCAAATGAGGTCAAATCTTCTCCAAATTGAATTGGTGACCGAAGTTTGCACATCCCTACTGACCACCTCCTCACATGTGTAGTGCATCAGCACATCCAGGATGAAGACCTGGCAAGTGTCAATGATAAAGCAGTTGTGTGGCTCCACTGCATTAATGTTGTGCAGAGGGGGAAATGAAGTATATGAAGAAGTGTCCCTGCGCTTCAAAATGGCAGTAAGAATGGTTTAACTAAAGCACCCCTGCTGCCTTTTTGAAGTGTGGGATGCTGAATACATGAGATGCTGTGGGTGCTTTAATTACAGTGGCTCTCAGAGCTGCTCTAATTAAAGTGCCACCCCCAGAGGACATGTAAAGAAGACCAATATATTTATTCACTGTCAATTCTTACATGTGTATTTCTATTAAAAGAGCATGCATGATACCATTTGTAAGGGTTCTGATGTTCCCTTTCAAACATAGGGCCAGATTTTCAAAGCCAGTGATACACCTAAAGATACAGGTAGATACCTAATGGGATTTTCACAACTGCCTGAGCAGCTGAATTCCTATTGTTTTCAATGGAAGTCTAGTACCTAACCATCTTTGGTGCTTTTGAAAATCTCAGTGGGTGTCTATCTGCATCTTTCAAGAGTTGTCTCTTAGGAGCCTTTGAAAGATGTCCCTTAGGAGCCTAAATCAATATGGGAATCAATGGGATTTATACTCCTAAGGCCCAGATCTGCCAAAGTGTTTTGACTCCCACTAGACATCAAATATAGGTTTCATGTTAGAAAGACAATCCCATTCCACCTAGGAAGTTGTCTTTCTCTCAATGGGCAACTTGGCAGGCCTCCAGAGGCTGATCCTGTTCTGCTGTGTGCCTGTGCGCAGAACTGACGGAGACTATAAGCACTAAACTGCCCACAGAAAATGCTAGGCACAGGGATGTGTGAACTCCTGCCCCTCAAGAAGAGTGCCCACCCACCTTTGGTCTCAGAGGCGTAGTGAACATTACTTCAATCAACTTGTATTTGCCTCCCTTACACAGACATATCTTCTAATAAAGAATTATTAATTCCTTTAAACAGAACTTCAGTATCTGCACGCAGTGTAAATGACCTGTGTTTTAATGGTGACTTGCTGTCATGCAACTAAAGAAGGAACATCTCCTTTTCATGACTCAATGATTTAATAATTATTGAGACATTATGCCTTTGTACATGTCTGGCGGATGATTAAGTGAGCTATAAAAGTTTAACATCGCTCTTTCAGATTTGCATTATGACGCCATGCATCCAGAAAAGGATCACATATGGCGATAAGATCAATTCCTGTATTTGTTGAGTTCCTGCGGAGAACACAAGCTTCAGTCCATTTTTTCCACACTTCCAGTGTGTCAAGAAACTTGGCTATATCTTGGAACTGTGCTCCCTTGCTGCATGTATGACAAATATATATCTGATCATGTATTACTGTTTAAACAGTTCCCTTCTGCAAAACTGACACACTGGCAAGTCTAAAATCATTCACTTTACTGCTGGTAGTGCATAGTGTCCTTGACACTAATTTATGTCAAGGGAGGGATTCTATGTACTGTTCTGATGCAACTCCCCAGCCACCTGCAAGGCCCTGAAATCTACTGCCACTCAGCAAAGGAGCAGTGAGATGACCAGTCATGTCACACTAGAGGCTCAGCAGAGGTGCCTTGACAAAGGAACACTATCCACCCATTGGGAACCTCCAGATCTGAATATGAAGAAAAGGTCTATGTTAACATTAGCTCAAAGAGGATAGTTTTAGCGTCCATAACATCTGGCAACTTACTAATCCTGGAGGTATTGCTGCCCAAAGTGGCTCTAGAAGCTTACTCTGGGAGAGTAAAATCAGTATGCTTGGAAGCTTCCCTATATAACACTGGCATACAGGAGAATTAAGGACTCCAATGGGCACACGGGGTGCTTATAGATGAGCTGGTAGGCTGCTCCCATGCACTGTAATTAGTACAGTGCATTGAGCAGAGTCAATTAATGATAATTACTGTGCTCCAGCCAGTCTCTGTATCTCATGTATCAGCATCCCCGCACTTCAAAATGGCACCAGGGGTGCCTTAACTAAAGCTTGTTCAACGAGCTTTAGATAAAGTGCCCTTACCACCATTTTGAAGCATGGAGACGCTGATACAGAAGATCCTTCAGGCACTTTATTTAGAGTGGGTCTTGAAGCCGTCTAATTAAAGTTCTGTCTCCCCCTCTCTCCCCCCACCCTGCCCCCCGCAACTCCCAGAGCATGTGTAAAAATGTCCATGGGGTTTTTTTCTCCCTTTTTTAGCTACCTCTGCTCTCAGCTCCACATAGCAACTGGAACGTGAGATGAAGTTCATCTGTCTGAGATAAAAAAACAACTATACCCATTCTTTTTTGTGTTCAGTATTGTATCAAGGATATTATTCGTTACCCGTTAATCAACAAGTGTTAGTTTTAATGTAGTTTATTGTAGTTATGGCCTGCAAAACAAAAGGTTACTTCATAAGAGAGCAACATGTTAGTCCAAATAATCCATGAACCAATAATAATGAATATAGTAACCTGCCACACCTCTGTGCAAGCAGGTCATTAACTCAGGCCTAGCTTTGTATGATCTGAGAAGGAACAGAGGAAATGACACCAGAAAAGTTGAGAGACATTTTGGGGGTTGGGAAACTAAGTGTGCATGGAGGGAAGTGGAAGGTGTTGATCTCATTTGAAAATTCCTCACTAATTTTAATCCATCTTAGGTGCATGGCTATAGTGAAACCCATTTCTTTGGTCCAGCTAAGATCAGTAGAAAGCAAGAAGAGATATTCAACCAACTTGGGTTCCCCTGATCCTGGAGCCACCAAGGCTATGTTTATACTTTTTTCCCAGCTCTGTTGAGACTGCTGTTGGCCACATGGTCCAACTTCTCATGCACCCTGGAAATGTAACGGTGAAGCCATTCTGAGGGTGCCCCCAGCACTACTCCCAAGATGTGTCTCCAGCGGACACCTCCTGGGCAGCTTCACTGCTCCATTTCTGGGTTCGTTGCATGGGGAGCAGGAGTAAGAGATAGTTCTGCAAGTAGTCCTGAACACCGGAGAAATTGTGAAATACGTGAAATGCAGTGGTATCTACTCAGGCCTGGTCCAATGTGACAAAGCAGTTTTACCAAACTAGGAGATTGGGTGCCAAAAGGGCTGTCAGCAGGTAAAACTGTCTTGATCCTTGTGAATGGGCTGTCCAGAAACTGTCATTGGGTTCAAACAGGAAGACACATTGATGGACAGAGGCTCCACAGAGGAGTCTAATGAGCTAGTCCTCTTAGCATTCCCATGCAAAAGGTTAAGCTAGATGAGCTAGACATGCATGTATTGGGGTTATTATTTTTAAGATTTTTATCTGAAATGATTTTGTTCTAAATAAATTAAGCTTTAGGATGAAAGCCTGGCCTCTGAATTGCATTGTCATTGTTCCCAGAAAAAATAGACCTGGAAAGACCACATTAGACCTCCTAAGGCAAGTAAAGAGACTGCAACCGAGAGTAAGCTCTGGGAGAATCCATGTGCAACCAGGCTAGAGACTCTGACTGCTTTTCGATGTGAAAAAACGAACTAATCGCACTTTACCAGAAGAAGCAGCACATTAGTTCGATCTGACTTTGCAGTATCTGTATAGATCAGATGCTTCTGAATAGATCCATGGGGCTTTTTAGCTGGCGCTTTTATGTAAAGTTGATTAAAACAGACATTAGATAAAAGAGCCAAAAATGCCCCACAAAAGCACCCAATACATACAGATGTTGGGCAAGCGGGGGCCAATTAACTCAATGCCTCTTCTAGTCCAGAGTTGGGCTCGCTCTGGGAGTGCACCGAGTTTAAAATAAAGTGCCATTTATGGAGAGGTTGTTAATGTCTGTAAGCAGCCTCTGAGACTTGAGAGGGAATGCACTCAAGACCAGGAAAAGCTAGAGATGCAATTCACTTGGTAACATTGGCAGGGGTTATTCAGTTAGACAGGGATGGCTGAGAAGCAGTGGCATCCTTTGTCCTTTTTTACAAGGCCCTAAGAAGGGGATAACATAAGAAATACTAAAGGTCTCTGTCTCAGCAGAGGATTTCTCTACATAGGACATGCTTGGATGCACCAAGTTTGGCTGTTTTCCACCCATTCACAGGCATGCAGAAGCAATGTTGAATAACCAGATATTGGCCTTTCTTTGTTTTTAATGTTAGTTTGTTTTTCTTCCTGATTCCACATTTCCTTACTCAAATTCACTGGGCCTACTCACCCGAGCAATGATAATGATATGAGTAAGCTACATAGGATCCAGCTCTTACACTGTATTTCCAGACTAGCCCCTCACCAATATCCCGTTATCACTGTTATCCATTAGGAAACACTGCCACCTCCTGGCTTTCACTAATGACAGTCTTTGACAAAAGAAAAAAAAAAAATAGAATCATAGAAAATTAGGGCTGGAAGGGACCTCAGGAAGTCATTTAATCCAACCCCCTGCTCAAAGCAGGACCATCCCCAACAACAGCATCCAGCCAAGGCTTTGTCTACCTGGGTCTTAAAAACCTCCAAGGATGCAGATTCCACAACCTCTCTGGGTGACCTGTTCCAGTGCTTCACCACCCTCCTAATGAGACACTTGTTCCTAATATCTAACTTAAACTTCCCTTGCTGCAACTTGAGCCCATTGCTCCTTGCACTATCTGCCACCGCTGAGAACGGTCCAGCTCCATTCTCTTGTGAACCCTCATTCAGGTAGTTGAAGGCTGCTATTAAATCAGTCTTCTCTTCTCTAGAGTAAAATAAGCCCAGTTCCCTTAGCCTCTCCTTGTAAGTCATCTGCCCCATCCCCCCTAACCATTTTTTGTTGCCCTCCACTGGGCTCTCTCAAATTTGTCCACCTCCTTTCTATAGTGGGGGGCTCAAAACTGAATGTTCCTCTGGTTATAGAATATGGTTGATCATAAGAACAGGCTTGCTTTTAACCATTAAGAGAAAGAGTAATTTATATTAGAGGACAAAAAACTGCATTTTGCAAGGCTATTTGATTAAAATGGCCCTAGACAGGCTGAGTCAAAGCATGTAGTAATTACAGCTATCATAGCTTGGTACAGTTTATAAAGGTTTGGCCTGTTGACGCTCTGAGCCTGATCATATAAACTGCTGAGCACCTCTTTTGAAAGGCTGAGTGCCCTTGAATCCAGCTGAGTTCCAATAAAAAATAAAATATCAGATACACAAATCATGAATTAATGGTTATGATTGGCAATAGTAAAAACGCTTTTCACTGCCCTGGCAGTGTAAAAGGGCCTTAAAAGTGCATGTAAATGTAATTTATGCCCACTTCAAAGCCTTTCATACTGCCAGAGAGGTGTAAAAGAGTCTTGATGATGGAAATCTCACTGCTTTAAATCTTCTATTTTGATGTCAACATAGTATTTTACCCTTGATTTCTAGATTAATATTTAATGCTTCTGGGTGGTCATAGCCGTAAGTTTAATCTTTGTTAAACACTCAACACTTCTGTTTAGAGAGCTAATTGGATTTTAAAATATTTTTATAAAAAATACTACCCTATTTTTTATAAAATATTAATAGTGATGTACTTGTCTTTGTTATTAGACGCATACCCAGAGGTCATGCCTGAAATGAGGACTCCATTGCGGTAAACTCTATGCAAACAGAGTAAGAGTCAGTCCTTGCCTTAAAGAGCTTATGGCCTAAATAGACTGTGGAGGAACTATTTCTATCCTTGTTTTACAGATGAAAACACACTGCATGGTTCTCATTTTACAGTTGAGATACAGAGAGAAGAAATGATTGCCCAAGGTAACAGAAGTCTGCGGCACATCATGTAATTGAACTCTGATCTCTCAAGTCCCATTCTGATGCCTTAACTCACTTACCATCCAGCCAATAAAGAAATAAGCATTTAAAATGTAAGGGAGCCTATGCTCTCAGAAAATATTTCAATTTGAGGGATCAGCTGCCATTGTATAGCGAGAAAAACGTGATTCAGAGGAATCCTTAAGTTTAATTAATACTTTTCTGTAGAGTTAACATTTTGACTCCTTTTTTCTCATAAGAGACCATTTTCTTGGATTGTTACATAGGTCATATCAAATGGAAAGATTATTGTCAAGATTTTAAAGAAAAATGTTTTATCGTGTTCAATCCATCAGACTTAAAGAATGCTTCAGTGAGAAGCGCTGGGAATAATCTGGATGATGCCATCTGGAAATCTTTCACTTTTGGCTAAGTACAGATGTTCAAAAAGCCTGAAGCAGAAGTGCTCTAAGTATAGCGCTTTATTCCAAATGCTCTAGATTAGGTCAGGACTGAACACAACACATGTGCTTTTCGGTTGGGGGGATGTTCAGAGCCTGCCTGCAGTGGCTGAGGCCAACAGGCTGGGGGTGCCTCCCAGGACATGACATAGACCTGCCTATTCCTACGTATATACATTTCTCTGATTTTTAAGTCTTATTGAAATGCATTCTAATAGTCTTTTGCAGACTCAAGACTAAGGCTCAAGTTAAGAAAATGTGGACCTTAAACTGGAAGCTGAAAGTCCATTCCCTATCCACTTACACTTCACTGACTGTCCCAGGTGTTTCAGCCTTTGTGAATTTAAATCTGACTTTGTGTTATTTAAACGCAGCTTGTGTAGATAAAAAGATATACATGATAAAGTGGCATACACCTTTGCTGGAAAGAAGACAGTAATATGTTTATTAGGATTCTTTACATTAATACAGGCAATGTATTATAGGAAAACCTTGCGGGAGAATGCCTAGCCCAGCCGAGGAGCCACAGCTGACCACCCTTGATTGACCAGTACAGCCCCTCTCCCTGGCCCGACACCCTCCACCAGCTGGTTGCTGTCAGTGCTGGTGACTGTGGGGTGAGGAGGGGAGGGGAGAAGAAGCCCCCCGCTGTGTGAACCCCCCCTGCCAGCTTGCGGGCTGAGGTCTTGGTGCAGGCCAGGCCAGGTCCAACATTGCAGAGAGGCGTTGTTACCCCCCTCCCACAACAGCTCCTGGTGTGGCAAAAAGCAGTGCAGCCCCAAGCTGAAGTGGGGAAACGGAGCCTCTCTGCTATGTGGATCCCCCCACCCCCAAGCTTGCAAGCACAGGTCTTGGTGGGGACCAGGTCAGTTCTGTATGACAGGGGGGCTCATCTCCAAGCCCTTGTGGAGATGAGCTGCCCTGAGCTACAGCTCCTGGTGGCAGCTGGGGGAACAGAGCCTCTCTGTCACATGGACCCGGATCGATCCCTGCTAAGCCCGGGGACAGGGCTGGACTGGTGCTTGCCCAAAGCAGATGAGCACTGGCCAAGGCTAGCAAGCTGCCCAGCGAAGGGCCCCTGGGATGCTGGTAGAATGCGACCTACCTTGACTCTGGATGGGATACGGCATAGATATTCAATAAAGCACTTTAACCTAAAGCTTTTTAGCCTGAGAGCACATGTATCCAGGGTTAACTTGGAGGGGGATCCATCATTTTTAAAATGCTCTATGTGTTGTGAATGTCTATTCAGTTACAGTTTTAGAGGATCTTCTGCATGCTTAACAAGTGATAAGTGTAACTTCTGTACAGGCCCTTTAAGTCATCTTCCAGAAGCGCTTTTAGACCTGTAGTTATAGGATGAAACTGATAAGCACCCAGAACAATATTGCAGGCTTTCTGTTCTCAGTTTTCTACTTGACCAAGCACAACAGATGGAAAATACGTGACCACGCATCACTGAAACCACCATGGTAGAAGTCTGCTTCTTTACTCATTTCTCTAATTTGTATTGCACAATTATTTATAATTAGTTGAGTTAAACTGAGGAGAGGCAGGGGGGAATATTGTCCATTGAAACAGGATTTTGCAATAAATGAGAAGTTCCAGTGATTTTAATAAAATCTACAGGAATTATAAATGGGGAAACACATGTAATGAGTATCCTGCAAAAACCAACCAAACAAACAAAAACAAGCCACCTCAATCTTATTGTGTAAATCTTCCTTCCCTTCCCTCTTATTTCACTTTTCCCTGTGTGACTTTATGTAGTACTTGAATGAAGCAATGGAGTGACAGTTTGCATGTATTTTCTTTGCAAAATGGCATAGACCTGCCTATTCCCGTGTATGTACACATCTCTGATTTTTAAGTCTTATTGCAATGCATTCAAATAATCTTTTGCAGACCCAAGACTAAGGCTCAAGTTAAGAAAATGTGGACCTTAAATTGGTAGCTGAAAATCCATTCCCTATCCACTTACACTTCACTGACTGTCTCAGGTGTTTCAGCTTTTGTGAATTTAAATCTGACTTTGTGTTATTTAAACATAGTTTGTGTAGATGAAAAGATATACATGATAAAGTGGCATAAGTGGCACACCTTTGCTGGAAGGAAGACAGTAATACTTTTATTAGGATTCTTTAAATTAATAAGGGCAATGTATTATAGGAAAGCCTTTTACCCCAGAGAAAATTATGATTTTAAGGATTATGAACCTGTCAGTCCGTAAATTATGAGCTAGCTGCTGCATCTGCAGTTTTGATTAATCTATTCATTACTCACTTGACCCTACTTGCTAGCCCATACAGCATTTTGGAAAATCTGCACTGAGCATATTTTTTAAAAAGCAAAGTATCAGAACTCAAATGCAATGGAAGATTGTCATGTTTTAAAAGACTGTTCCAATGCAAGTTACACTGCATGCCAATAAAGGATGATTCTGTGTTTTGATGTAGGAAAAAACAGTGAAGCCATTTCTGAGCACTCATATCAGTGGAAAGGTTTAAACCTGATCAAAACAGACAAGTACAAACAACTTGCTAAGATAAAACAGAAAACAGGTTTCAATTATTTATTCATCCAGCGCAGAAATGCAAGGCTTCTGAGTACCCAGAATTCTGCTGGTTTGGGAGTCTGAACTGCAAATAGGAGAAGCAACTTGATCCAAAGCGATAAAATTCCAAGTGATCTAAAATTCTGAGAGTTCTAAGTGATCCACTTCTATATGGGTTCTGATTATCCCCACAGTATCGAGTGCCTTCCCACGGTGACTACATAACTGGCATGTATTGTTTCTTTTCTCATTCTCTCCATAGTTGGGAGACAAATATACAGTAGATTGACTCACTGGGTTCTTTTTTTAAATATACATACGACAGCTATTCTGAATGAAGAATGGGTGCGGTTTAGGGTTGCCCTTCATTTTTAGGAGGGTTTACCCCAAAGTTTTGGACCGGCTCCCGAGAAAGTTTTCTCTCTCAGAAAGTCGACGTTTACCCTTATGGTAATCAATTAATTTGTGCCAGTAGAGTATAATTGTCTTTATCCCAGGGTATCTGTACCTTGTGCACCCCATTCTATATGGGGTGCCTGTTTGCATTTGGCAAATCCAGAAATATAGCAGCAGTGTTTCTTCAGGAGGCATTTCCCCAGGCTGGCTGGTGAGACACATTGGAGAGAGTGCTCAAGAATGGCTATGGAGGGAACATCACAGAAGCAGCTTCACCGATGCATTTCTGGGTTTGGCATGTGTGAGTGCTAAGTGGGATGTGTTTGGGAGCCCTGGAGATGCAGTGAGGATCTACCTCCAGATCTGTAGATAGATGTGCTAGGTCTGTGGCTTGTGTAGACCCTGACATCCATCTTGAAAACTTGGAAATCTGAAGCCATTTTGAAAGCTTTAGCATGAGCTGGTAACCTTTAAGTGGCCCACTGACCCACTTAGGTGAGTGCTTATATAGATGCCTGAATAACTGCTTGTATAGCTGACCTAGGAAGATGACAGCATCTTATTGTTGGTGGAGGAGACCCCATGAAGGAGAAGCGCAGCAGTGAAGAAGGTCAATAGTTAAGAAAAGAAGACATTGTGCTGTTTGGGATTGAGACCCTCCTCCCAGCCCTGGTGCTTGGAGGATGCCAAGCCAGCCAAACCCTTGCTACCAAGTGGAAGGCCTCTGTAAGATTCCCCTTGTGTATCTTATACAGTTAACAAATTGAGTTTTTCAAGCCAGAATAGTTTCACTGGTCAATCAAATCCATCCATGCCACCGCTTTAACAATTTAATGAACTAATAAATTTTGGTGTAACACCATGAAATGCCTTAAAGATAAAAACCAAAACCTTGAACTGGATACAGAATTATAAAAGATGCCAGGATAGGGAATGAAGGACAGTGTTTGTCGTGGCCTTTATTTATGAGGAGATATGCTTTGCTGTGTCCTCTGTTTCTGTACAATATTGGGCGCATTTACAAGTCACCCTACATAACTGCGGTGAGACACTACATTGCCATACAGTATGCTACAGTGGTGTAGTGATCACGTGATTCTACTCGTGATCAGCAGCTACTTCTCCATAGAGGTGCGCTCCCTGTAGCGGTGAAATCTAACCACACGCTGTGCGCATGGCGCAGTACAGGTGGTCATGCTTTAGTACTTCCTTTAGTACTTCCAAAAGGAAGTACTAGAGCACGGTGCTGTAGGAACATCACCATACGGCAACATGTAGATGTGCCCATTAAGGCCTAGCTGAAGCTTCCCAAGTGCTGAAGACGTAATATACAAGTGCCGAAAAAGCAAATAACTGAGGCCAGGTCATTATTCTCCAGGATGGGATGAAGTCTTCTTGCCAACATGAGATGACAGAAAGCATTACTTAAGACAGACATTACTAAGTGTGAATTTCTGGTCAACAATGAACCTCAGAGAACTGACTCACAGGTTGAATTGACCAAGCGTGTGTGATTAATTAAGACTGCACTGTGACTGCAAATTGTTCAAAGGTGTGACAGGAGTATCGCTACTGGAGCCTTTCTATTGGTGATGCCGCCCTCCTGTTATGGGCCAACCGCCTGCTTACTCTCCTGCCACGCCTTGATCTTAATTGATTAATTGAGATAATTAATGGGAGGCTGCCCACTTTACGCACCCCGGTGCCAGGGGGCACTATCTGCGGCTCCTTTTCCTCCCCTACACTGCAGCCCAAGCCTCGCAGATGGTACTGACATGGTTTTGACCTGGCCCCTGTTGTGACTTGGCCCTCTCCTTTACCTTCTTGGGGCTTCTCACAGCCCCCCCTTGCTCTGGGGCTTCTCACTGCCCCCTTCACTTTGGTGCTTCTCACTCCTCACGGCCCTCTCTCCGGGCTCCTCACTGCCCCCTTGCTCTGGGGCTTCTCACTGTCCACTTGCTCTGGGGCTGGGGTCAATGCACCCCAAATGCTGCACCCTCTCTGGCACCAGGGTCCCCACACTACCATGGAGCCCCTAGGAGGCCTCCTCCAACCCTTAATAGCCTCACCCGGTCCTCCGGTAAAAACAGAGAACACAAAAACACAAAGCACCTGGGCTATAACATAAAAAGCTAAACCGTCCAGCCAAACAACATTCAATCCCTACCGGGAAAACACTCCAACCCCCAGCAGCGACCAGGGGCTGCTCACGCAGTCAGGGTTCTCCCCTCTGTCTGCACTGGCCAAGCTCCTGCTCCCTTGACCACCAGAGGAGAACTGCCCTCCTGGCCTCCAGCCTGGGCTTATATGGGCCAGGCCCTGCCTCTTCCTGTCAGCTGGCTCCCCAGCAGTTGAACTGGCGACCAGCATCTGTTACTCCAGCTGCCCTGATAACTAGCAGCTGGGCCTTCCTCTTCTTGCCACTAGGGGTCTCTCCCGAGCTGTTTTCTGCTCTCAGGCGCAGGGCACCCAAGTGCTCTGCGACAAAAGGATTTTCTCTTCCCTTTGCCACCATGTCTGTCCTACTTGGTTTCATCTTTGAGCTGCTTCCATCTGAGCAGCAGGCCACCTCTGGTGCTACTGGTATGGTCCTATGTAATGAAATTGCAATGTCACTGAGCTGTCTCATACTTAATGGTTATGTCCCTGCTCCCCAGGCTAATAAACTGCCCCAGTTGGGAAACTAATAGGGCTATGTGAAATTTTGCTGGCTGTTTCAATTCGACACTGTTTTGACTCATTTTGAGCTCAAAACAGTGAAATTTAATTGAAATGAAGGGTTTCAAAACAGCCTTGTAACAAAATGAGGCTAGTCAAAACATTTTGAAAGTTTTGAAACTTTGCAAGTTTCGAAGCAGCCAGCAGCGAGGTGATGAGAGACCGGGGAGAACCAGGGCTGCGCTCCCAGCAGCAGCCAAGTGTGCAGACCTGGCTCTCCCCAGGCTGCGGGAAGCCAATAACAGCATAGGGGAAGGGAACTGAGCACAGGCTCAGTTCCCTCCGCAGCGCTGCAATCTGGCTGGGGGTGGGGAGTCAACCCAGCTGAGCTGACTTCCTTTCCCCAGCCCATCTAACGAAATGTCGAAAAAGCCTGTTTCGAAGAAGCAAAATGGAACAGCTGTTTCAAATCGAAATTAAATTCAAAACACAACTGTTCCGTCAAAACCTTGAAACTCAAGGCGAAACAGAACATCGCCATTTCACACTGCTCTAGAAACTATGTCAGAAGAAAGAAGTTCTCTTGGATGCCCTGCTCTGCGAGGGGTACTTTCAGTCCATAGTTTTTACCTTGCCTTGAACAGAGTTCTGAGAAGCATCTCATTTCTAAAATGGCCACAGACAATAACAGTTCTAATTTCCTGTTTTCTAACGCAGTATTTTTATAGAATGCAAGCTTAACACGTTCCAAAAATTGGATCCCTTTAAGTGGTCTCACACAAGCAGCAAAAATGAGGCCCCTAAAATCAATAGCAACCTTTGAAAATGTTAGCCTTGTTTATTTTAGGGCTAAAGGCTGCACTCCATCATGTTGATCACTACTATACAGTAAAGCAATCCCATTCAGTAGTGTAACTAGGGCAGGCCAACCAGGTCAGCTACCCTGGACACCAACTTCAGTGGGGAGAAGGACGGACAAATAATGCTACCACTGCAGCCTCACAATTACGCCAATGGCACAATGGCAGCCAGAATGTGCCATTTCTCTTGTGTGTCACAGCTGCTCCAGGTACCTTGTTGCATTGTCAGGTTTCTGGTCCCATTTAGATCATAGAGATTACTTTTGCACAAAGGTACTAGTCAATAGGGCTGTGCAAAACGGAAGCGTTCCATTTTGACCAACGTTTCGACGTTTCGATAGAGCAGTGTTTTGTTTTGACTTTTGCTTCGAGTCAAAATGGCTGTTCTGTTTTGTTCTGTCGAAACGTTTTGCCATTTCGACCCTGTTTCAATGTTTTGCCCATAGGATATAATGGGGAAGGTTGAAACAGGCTATAACTTTGTCATTTCTGGCCAGAATTGGATGAAACTTGCAGAAATGGTAGCCCCTTCTGAGGGCATGATATGTGCCAAGGCTCAAGCAGATAGGTGCAGGGGGTTCAGAGAAACTGCACCCCAAAGTCTTGAGAGAAAAACTCATGTCGTGTATATGTTAAGCCACAGCAGGGTCAAAGCTGCAGGTATGCTAGCCCCTCTGGAGGCCACAAAGCCTGCTAAGGGGCCTGGGACTCTTCATCCTGAAAAAGAGAAGGCTGAGAGGGGACTTGGTAGCAGCTTACTGCTACATCAGAAGCGTATATCTAGGGCTCGGTGAACAACTGTTCACCAGGGCACCCTTGGGGACAACCAGAAGTAATGGTCACAAACTCCTGGAAGATCGTATCAGGCTTGTTTCAGGCTCAACATTAGGAAAAACTAGTTCACAGCTAGGGTGTCCAGACTGTGACCATTACTCCTATGTAATGAACATGAGCCGGCAGTGCGATGCTATAGCCAGCAGGGCCAACAATACATTGGCATGCATCAATTAATGCATCTCCAGCAAAACCACTGAAAGAAGTGATTCTCCTGCTCTTCAGTCCTGCTGCCTGATGAGAAGCAGCAGTTGTACAAGCACCCATGTCATGAATTTTGCCTGTCAGCAGCTAGGGGTGCAGGGCCGCAGAACCCCCCTGCACCTATCTCCTTGACAGATGGCAGGCTTAGTGGCCATAGCAGGGGCCTAGTAGCCAGGCCTGCAGTAGTTTCCCCTTCCCTGTGCCCCAAGACAGACACAGTTGCACAAGCACCTATGTCACACCCATAGCCTGTCAACAGCCAGAGATGCAGGGCCCCAGAACCCCTGCACCTATCTCCTTGAAATTTGGCAGGCCTTGTGGCCTCAGCAGGGGATAGCACGCCTTCAATTTTGACCCTGCTGTGGCTTAACACATACACATTACACAAGTTTGGCTCTAAAGACTTTGGGGTGCAGTTTCTCTGAACCCTCTGCACCTATCATCTTGAAACTTGGCACACTTTATGCCCTCATAAGATGGTACACCTCAGGCTACCATTTATGCAAGTTCTATCCAAATCTGGCCAGAAATGACAAAGTTATAGGCTGTTTCAACCTTCCCTATTATAGCCTATGGTCGAAACATTGAAACAGCGTTGAAACGGCAAAATGTTTCAACTTGCCTTGTTTTGTTTTGAGGCTGTTTCAACCATATCTGTTTCATTTCAATTTTGCTGTTTCGACCTTGAAACAGGTCAAAACATCATCGAAACAAAACTGGTGGTGAAATTTCACACAGCCCTACTAGTCAATGTAGTAAACTACTTATGTATATGATTGAAATCATTGAAATCTGTCTTTAATGATAGCCCTGAGAAACAAAGCAATGACATCAAATACATATCATTCCAAAAAACTGATTTATCTTCAGAGGTAGTCTCTAACAAGAAAATTTCTTTGAATGTATATGAAACTCTTTCAGTCAAAAACATAAATTCCCTACAAACCTTCCTGCAAGATCTTTTGTGCAGAGGATATGAGACATTTTTTGACAACAGCTCAATAGCTGTTTGTGAAAATCCTATTGTTAGTAACGATTGCCTGATATGAGACAAGCAATTAGGAATGAATCTATTGGACAGAAATGAGACACACATGCCTGGGGGAATTTATATGACGTCTAACAAATGCCCCAACTTCAAAGAAAAAAATATTAACAAGAATTAGTGGTTTAGACTAGTGTCTGGACCTGTCACCAAAGAATTATCGATATTGCCTACTCCTGTTTCATGATTTTCACCATTGCTGTTTGAATAACAATCAAAAAGAGACAGAAAGCAACTAAACTTTAAACTGTAGCTCTCAATCATGCTGGATATAGTAATCTCAAGAGTGGTAGCATGGGGTATTGGAGGGTGGCTCAGCTTCCTCATTGTGAGGTTCATGGCGCAGAGTGAGTAAACTGGATATGACCCTTCATAGCCTTCTCACAAATGCTGTAAAAGCTGTATAGTCCTACCCTTAGGCCTTACAATGCTCAGTGCTGAAGGAGCTAATATTTAGGTGTCTAGCCACCAAGGATGCCTACAAACAGTCAAGCTCCTACTCTAACTTATGGCACTTTACATAAAGCGCCATGAGTTCGAGCCCACTCCCCCCACAACAGGTGGTCGTCTTTTGGGTCAGAGCGACGGGCAGCGGAATCAAGACTGCCTGAATCTTCCCTGGCCATCAGGCGGGGGCACTCCAGAAGCCCAGAAGGAGGTTCCTGAACTACCTCCGTCCACACCCCACCTCTCCACCGAGCTCTGGGGCTGTCAGCTGGGCTTTGCTTGGGGGTAAGAGAATAGCATGGAGCTGCCAACTGGGCTTTGCTTGGCCTGAGCTGGAGGGAGGCGGGCATGGAACAGAGCCCCCTTGCCTTGCTGCACCCTGCCCCAGCTACCCTGGCTGGGGTACCAGGGGGAGCTTAACTGGGTCTGTGAGGCAAGGGGGCTCTCTTCCATCCCCCCTCCAGCTCAGGCCAGGCAAAGCAGGCAGCTGCTGCTGCTGCCACTCTTAAGAGACCCAGCTGGAGCTGGTGGGGAGGGGCAGGGTGGACTGGAGCCTGCCCTGCAAGCCTGGTCCAGCTCCCCACAATACCTCAGCTGGGGTAGCTGTTGGGGGGTGGGGGAAGATACGAGGCAAGGGGCCTGTTCCACCCCTCCGCTCCAGCTTAGGGCCAGGCAAGCCGGCAACTCTGTGCTGCTCCATTCTCCCTTCCTCCCCACTGAAATCCCCATATCTGAATGAAAAATTAGCCCTTGAGGGAACACAAGTTCCCTAAGTCACTCTAAAAAAGAAAGCTTTAATCCAATACCTTATTTGATGATGAGGATTAATTTGTTGCACAATTGGTCATTTTAAATGTGCTTTGTAGCTGTGCACATGTTACATCATGGCTGTGGAATGCTTTCAGAGTCATATCACATGAAAAATGTCACTTCCATCTGCACCCCATGTGAAATGGGGTCCCTATTTTCAAGAAAGAGAGGAAGGAGGATCCAGGTAACTATAGACCAGTTAGTCTCACCTCTATCTTTGGGAAAAAATTATTAAGGATCACATTTGTCAGTGTCCAGTGGGGAAAGCAATGCTAAAGGGCAACCAGCACAGATTCATAGCAGGTAGATCCTGCCTGACTAAGCTTGTTTCTTTTTATGACCAGGTCACAAAATGCTTAGATGCAGGAATTGAGGTGGATGTCATCTGCTTGGATTTTAAGAAGACCTTCAATACAGTATTTCATTATATTCTCATAGACAAACTGAGCAGCTGCAACGTTGGGTGCATGGAAAATTGGCTTAGGGATCACACCCAGAGAGTGGTGGTGGATGGGTTGGTATCAACCTGGAAAGATGGGGGCAGTGGAGACCCACAAGGCTCAGTCCTTGGACTGGTGCTGTTCAATGTCTACATCAGTGATTTGGATAAGGGTGTAGAAAGCACTCTGTCCAAATTTGCTGATGATACCAAATTATGGGGTAAAGTAAATGCACCAAAGGGTAAGGAAAAAATCCAGGCAGATATGGGCAGGTTAGAAAAGTGGGTGGAACAGAGTAGGATGCAGTTTAATAAGGACACATGCAAAGTGCTGCATCTAGGGAGAAGGAATCACCAGCATACTTACAGGCTGGGGAATGACCTTCTCAGCAATACAGCTGTGGAAAGGGATCTTGGAGTCACTGTTGACTCCAAGATAAACCTGAGTCGTCAATGTGATGAAATGATCAGTAAAGCCAACCACACTTTATCGTGCATTAGCAGGTGCATGACAAACAGGTCCAAGGAGGTGATACTTCCCCTTTTAGGTGGCACTGGTCAGGCTGCAGTTGGAGTACTGTGTTCAGTTTTGGGCACCGCACTTCAAGAGAAATGTGGACAACCTTGAGAGGGTTCAGAGGAGGTCACTCATCTGGTTGGGTGCCTGAGGGCAAAGCCCTACAAGGAGAGATTGAGGACCCTGGATCTCTTCAGCCAAGATAAGGTTGAGAGGGGATCTTGTGGCCGACTACAAATTCATCATGGGGCAGCAGCAAGGAATAGGAGATGCTCTGTTTACCAGGGCACATCTTAGAGTCACTAGGAACAACAGCCACAAACTGACAGAGAGCAGATTTAAGTTAGATATCAGAAACAACTTCTTCACGGTAAGGGTGGCCAGAATCTGGAATGGGCTTCCAAGGGAGGTGGTGCTCTCCCCTACCTTTGGGGTCTTTAAGAGGAGGCTAGACAGGCACCTGGCCAAGCTGGGCTCCCTCCACTTAACATTTGCAGGCCTAAGACTTCTCCTCAAAGTAGGCCTCTAAGCCCTTTCTTTTAAAAAATAATGAGTGTGCTAATCTTTTTACTCAAAATATGGCCAGAGGAAGTGGTGATGCCCCACTTTAAGCCAGTATTTCTGCAGACAGAGAATTAATCCAGGGAAAGCTGGATTCAATTCCCTCCTTTGCCTCAAAAAATTCAAATCCATGTGTCTCCGGAAGGTGCCCTTAATATCGATCAGCCTACAACTATTCTGGAGCAGGAACAGTCTAGGTTTTTCTTGTTTAAATGTTTCTACTTGTTCAGAAAGGAGAGTAAGCACAATTATATACCTTAGTAGTTAAGGCACTCACCAAAATAGCGAAGTGAAATAATATTTATCTGGAGCTTTTGTTCAGGTCATCATCAAATTCCAGTCAAGACCTTTTGGAGTCCAAAGCCCAGGAGTATTTTGATGTGTTTGTCAGTTCAGTCTCATCCCAGTTTTACTGCTACACAAAAATGGGGGGTGGACCCATCTTTTTGAGAGCAGAAACTGAAAAACTCAAGTGAAAAGTCATGTAATTTCCGTAAGCAAACTTATTTTCTACAATTCCGGTTGTCTTAGGTCACTTTTCTGTGTACATGCCTCCTTCCTTCCCTGCCTCTTTTATATCCTTTCCTCTCTTGAAATTCTTGGCATAATGGATTCTAAAGATTTCTTGAGGAAGATGTCTGTGTTTGAACAAAAAAAATGACAAGACTGAATTTATCTTGTTCAGTATGGAAAACTTATCAACACTTAGTGATTTTGTCTAACACTGGAAAACTGAATATGGCTACTCGAACCTGTCTATGAACCCTTGTGAATATGTCGAATAAAATTCTTGCGCTCCCAGCATTGGAGGGTCAGGCTAGCCTTTTTAATGTCCATCCCAATTATTCACAGGAACTTTCCGAAGCAAAAATTAAAAAAGGAGACTTATTTGACCAATCTGATTTCAAATTCAAGAGATTTTTTTAGATGTTATAATGGAATAAATGTTCTGAAATTAACATCAGGGTTCTGCATGGTGAAATTAATAATTCACATTATAGTAAGATATTACGGGTTGATAGTTATGTTGCGTGTAATGCTTCAGGTTTCCGAGAGTAAGTAGTGATGGTTGGGTTACGACAGCAAAGCCTTCTACAATAGCATTCCTGTACTCTTTGTGCCATCTACTGGTTTAAAAGTGCCTATAGTCAACTGTATTTCAATTTTTTGGCATTTCTTTAGAAAAGGGTAGGGAGCCAAGGCAGCAAGATGACATTACAAGAAAGGTCACGTTATCCATTACTAGAACCGAAGAGCAGCTGGGAAATCCAGCTGGCCAACTGGAAAATGCTGTGTAATAAAAATCCAGGAACTCATGCCCTGGAACAGATAGACTCTAAAATTTGGCCTGCTGTCTGAGGACTGGCTGGTGAAAGTCCAAGAGATTTTTGTGTTATGTCTTCCCATCACTAGGTACAGACAGCAAAGCAGATGGTTACTAAAGATCCCATGCTCTAGCAAAAGACATTCACTGAAGATATGTTCATGTCCCTTCTTGGCATGGTCAGCATCTGGGAGTGAGTAATCCTGGCAGTTTCACAGATCCTTAGGATAGTAAGTTAGGGATCAAATGCCGTCTCTGCACTACAATTTCACAGATACTACTGCTAGTGGAGCTATACCCATCGGGAAGCAAAGGTCTGAAAAACCCTAGTATAGACATAGCCTGTGTCTGTTCACTGGCAAGATGGTAAGCCAACATAGCAATAGCAGTTTACCCCATCTCACTGCTGCAGCTGTTGCTGCTCTGACCAGGTTTTCTCTGTGCATAGGAAGAAGCAGTAATATGTTGCCAATAAGAGGCATAAATAAAAGTTTCCCCTGGAGCCCCTGCATTACTGTGTGAAATAGGGCCATGTGTACTCACACAAATGAATAATGAGGGACTGGAGCATATACTGCTTTTTGCTTCCCTATGTGAATTAAACATTTGTAATCAAGAGAAGCTGCAATACCACCAGGAAAAGGGGTTTCCAGTAGAGGCAGTTTCTGCAGGAGGTTTATACTCTTTCTAAAGATGTAATACAGCACATTGATCATTCCATGTCATCTGAAAGTCATGTAGTGTCAGGGCATTGTGGGTTGAAGTACATGCATGGCATATTTGTGCAGCACTGGAGGACAGGAGGACACATGTCTGTGGTGGGGCTCCTATGTGTGAATGATATTGGTCTGCCTGTCTCTGGTGAGGGTTACTATTTGTGAAGAATGGTGTGTATGGGCAGTCCTCAGACATATGACAGAATTGGTTCCCGAAAACCAGGTCTTAAGTTGAAACGTTGTAACTCAGAACCAATTTTCCCATAGGAAACAATGTTATAAATGTGGGATTGGTTCCTGAACTAAGGCCCGATACCTTATATTCACCAAAAATAACCCAGAATTTTGTACTCAATCAATTATAGATGAGCAATACAGCTACATTCATGTATTCGTATTGTAAAAAGCAATGATATTGATTTGGAAAGGTCTTCTTTAAGGTGACTTTGCTGGAGTTTTTGAAGGGGTCTTGGTTGGAGTTTTCTCAGGAGTCTCGGCTGCAGGTTGTTCTGGAGTCTCGTCTGCTTTCTTAGAGAAAGTGCCCTAGGAAGTTTGGACAGATGTTCTCTGGGGAGAGATGGGCGATGCAGCAAACTTGCTTGCTGGCGTGTCCTCGTGTTCAGTCAAGCATCATCACGTGGAAACTGACCTCAGAAAGTCAAAACAGGGTGTCGATTTATAAACGCTGTCAGCACTGTTCCTTGCAACTCAAAACCTTGTAAGTTGAGGATTGCCTGGACATATCTCCACGGTGCAGTGCTGTCAGGAATCCGGTACAGGCACGGTGGCCTGATGTGAACTGCACCTGACTGCAGCATGTGTCCTGGTGTGAACTGTGCGTGACTGCAGCATGTTTCCTGGTGTGAACTGTGCGTGACTGCAGTGTGTGTCCTGGTGTGAACTGTGCGTGACTGCAGCGTGTTTCCTGGTGTGAACTGTGCGTGACTGCAGCGTGTTTCCTGGTGCAAACTGCGCGTGACTTCAGCATGTTTCCTGGTGTGAACTGTGCGTGACTGCAGTGTGTGTCCTGGTGTGAACTGTGCGTGACTGCAGCGTGTTTCCTGGTGTGAACTGTGCGTGACTGCATGTTTCCTGGTGCGAACTGTGTGTGACTTCAGCGTGTGTCCTGGTGTGAACTGTGCGCGACTGCATTGTGTGCACGGGTCCCCATGGCATGGCTCAATGCATGTGTACAGCGGGTTATGTGCACACATGCATTTTCCCTCTCCGGGGTGTAAATGCAGCCAAGTAAGAGGTATCGAATACAAAGAGAGTTGCTTCTCTGAGACTTTTGCCCTGCCACACCTTGGTTATACGTGTCAGGGTGTCTTTAAGCCTCCCTCGCAGGCATTGCCTGGGCTGCACCAATGCTGCAGCTGACACCAAACCCGGACCGTCTCGCCCCTCCACTCGGGATCAGACCGGCAGCCAGATTTGGGGTCAGGGAGGACTTTCACCCACCTGATCCCACTGGCACAGCCTGGGCAGGGACTGTCTTCCTCTGCCTGGCATCTCTCGAGCGGGCTGCCCCGCTTTCCCTGGCCCTGTCTGGCTATTTTAGGAAGAGTTTTCATTGGGGCTGGGCTGGATGGGGCCCTCCCACCGGCATGTCACCCCCCTGCTGGGTGCTGGGAGCAGCCACCCTAGAAAACCCCACCCTCTCCTAAACCTGCAGGCGCCGCCGCCGCGCTGCCTCCTCCGCGCCGCTGGAGGCCGCTGCAGCCGCGCGGCGAGGGGCGCTTCCGGCTCCACTTCCGCTTCCGGTTCCTAGCCCTCGTGCGTCCGGCAGAGATGGCGATGGCGGCGAGCGGGACGCTGCCCATGCGGCTGCTGCGCAAGAAGATCCAGAAGCGTAATCTCAAGCTGCGCCAGCGAAACCTCAAGCTGCTGGCGGCCCGGCACCTTGGTAGCGGCCCCGCGGGGATGGGGAGGCTGAGGCCGGGCGCGGAGGCCAGGCGGGGCACGGGTGGTTACAAGCGGCCTGCCTACCCCCCGCTCTGGTGCTCGGGGAAGCAGAAATTTGGGGAGCTGGAGAGCGGTGGTCATGGCCGTGGCACTTCTTCCTCACCACCCAATTTCCAGCCCTGCTTTTTCTGTAACTCTGAAAATACTGGGTTTTGTTGGGGGGGTGGGAGAGAGGGAGCGAGGGATTGGAGGATTTTTTTTGCGGCGGGGGGTGGTATTTTTACCATTGCATCAGATGGATTTGCTCTTTAGACATATGTTTGTGTTGCTTTGTTCCTTTGGCAGTGGAGGCAGGCGACCCAGAGGAAGTGACAGACGAGGCCGTTTCGGAAGAAATGGCAGAGGTGGAAGCAGAGGAGGAAAAGCAGCTGCAGTCAGTGTCCAGCAACAGACAAACGGCAGAGAGGCAGAAGCCCGAGTCAAGGAAGAAAAAGAAGAAAAGGCAAATGAGCAACTCGGAAAATTGTATGTTTTCATTTTTTTTTTTTAAGGTTATTTTCGTAGTTATGGCCTATGCTTATTTAGCGGTGGCCTTAGGGTTGTTGGGGCCCTGGGCAAGAGAGTCATTTAGGGCTCGGGTGGCCATCCTAGAGGACAGTCTGGTTTTCTGCTACTCTTGTCATCTTTTGATAAGAAACTCAATGGCTTTATGGCCTCTATTTTTGTCTTCAAGAGAAAAACACAGTTAAGGAACCAGTCAGGAGAAAAATAGAGGCTGTGAAGGCATCTGGTTTCGTGTCAATAGAGAACAAAGGACAACTGGACTGTCCTCTATGATGGCCACCCTATTTGGGGCCCCTTAGAGGCTTAATTTGAAGGAACTATAACAGTTGTATAGTGGATCTTTTTAATATTCTTTGGGGGAAGTAGATAAATAGTCAAGTGTTAAAATGCAAATAGAGCCACTTCCTTGCAAAAACCACCCCCCTCCAAAAAAAAATTGTTGCAAAATTTTAGGGGCCTCTAAAGTGGGGGCTCCTGATTTGCCTTCCCCTAAGGACACCACCGGCTTATTTTTGGACTGTTTCTTTTTCTTCCTTTATCCCAGTGTTTCCCAACCAGTGTGCCAGGGCACTAAAGTGTGCTGTTAGAAATGAACAGGTGTGCTGCGTAATTTGGCCATGGGAATGAGCTACTATAAGTATGAGGATGGGGAATGCCTTAACAGATGTGCCACAGAAAAATTTTATTAATGTAAGCGTGCCTTCGGCTCAAGAAGGTTGGGAATTGCTCTATCCATATCCATCTCTGCATTCCCTCCAATAAACTGCTGGTGCGTGTAGTCTTGCCACAATTCCTACAGCTGTGCAGAGAACTGGAAGGATTCATAGAGCGATTCTTATAGGGAGTGCTGAGATTTGACAAGTTTCATCTGAGCTGTGTGCCAGACCCTGCTGTTGTGTAGCAAGAGAAGTGGTACATGAAAGTTGGAGATGAATTTCTGAATATTTGCTGAGATACTCTGGTTTGGTTTGTTGGTTTTATTTAACCAAGTTTTGAAGAGTCAGGTGTACAAAGAAGCTGAATATAATTAGTTTCTATATGCCCTGGAATGCAGATGCAATTCTGCTAAATCATAGTAGATTTATTGTTGTAGCCTCTCTTGAACATTTAAAATATGCATAGTTGGAAAAGACAGGAAAATCTGCTGAGAGATGGGACTACTGATTTTCTTACCTAGCATCAAAACATAGGAATTCTTTAATGGCAATGCTTAGTCCTTGCTAGACTCTGCTGTTTCTCAGATCTTAATGAGGCTAGGTAATAGAGGATTTGGTTTAAATGCACAACACTGAAGTAGCCTCGATAGCACTAGTCTCAGACCTAAAAAGTAGTTTTAATTCTTTAAAAAGACAGGCATAGTATTCGCAGGCCCAAATGCCAATGCTGTATAACAGTTGATTTCTGCTGCTGATTTGCCCTGAACTTACAACCTGAGTAATCCTTTCATTTGTACTTCAAGATTCTCTGGTTAATAGAGTTGCAAGGCAGTACTACTCTTAAAAGACTGAAACTTTAACAAAAATATCTCTATCTCAAATCTGTATTGCAAGACCTACCACATGAGATGTTTTTAAATCAAATTGGACAAAATTTCTGTAAAAGTACTTGAGAAATTGAACCTTACAGTTTTATAGTTGTTTACATCTTTCCCCACATGAAAACTCTGTAGCAGAATTTAATGACTGTTACTTTAGAGTTTTGCATCTCAGAATTTAATGCATCAAATTACTTTTAATGAAATACAAGTTGGCTAAGTGCAGATGTAATAAATTATATACTCATTTAAGGGAAATAACCCTTAGAATATTCATTTTGATACTAACATGTAAATATGATGTATTAATAGCAGGTGATTAACATGGTGTTATACAGCTGTTTTTCTTCTAACTGCAAGATCTATATGCCAAAAAAAAGTGTATGAAAAACAATACCGGCCTATTTGGTTCTTTTAAACATATTTTGTTTTTAATTTCTTGAAAAGGGGTTTTATATGCTCTCTTAGAAAACTTTTTAAAAAATTGTGTAGAAATGGAACTTTTGTTTCCTGTTTGATTTCTACAGTAGGCTATCTATTGATATTTTTTTTTATTTAGAAACACCTTTCTTCAACTTTTAATAGCTTATATTGTACTCTATTTGAAGTTTAAAGTAGAAGTAGTATACTACAGACATTGCTCACTGAATGCACTCATCTGCTATTGAAAGGAAGGGAAGAAACTTAACTTTTAGAGGAGAGGTTTTTATCCCTTCTGGTTGGGAATATAAATCTGAATGGAACTGACTGTTGGTTTTAGCAGGCTGCAGCAGAATGACTACTGTTGTAAATTATTCCATCTAAGCAGGGAGTTACCTTTAAAGCTTGTCTTTCTGTCCCATCAATAATCTCTGGTCCTGTCTATGCTACAAGCTTAGGCTTGATATTGCAAAGATTTGTACTGAGGTCTAGGAGAGTCCTTGGATACCTAATTTTAAGTACAGGTATAAGCCTGTGGATGGCCAGGGACTAAACCATGTTGGGAAATTTGGAGGCATGGAAACCTCGTAAGAGGGATCTGTTTATTAAGGAAATGAATTTCACAGCACAAATGTATTTATATTCTTTGCATCTCTAGTTTTATGAGCACGGTAGACTTGTTCGGTATATTCATTCTCTTTAAATAATCTTGTAGGCACAGCAACAAAAAAGATAAAGACTGAAGAACAGCAGACTGCAGAAGATGAAGAAAACAGTAAAGCTCCGGAAGTAGAAGAAAATGCACATGATTCTGGAGAGGAAGACCTGAATGAAGAGGATGCTGAAGTGCCTAGTTTACCTCTTGGTGTAACAGGTAATGTGTGTTCTGGTTTCCATATGTTCACTACCACTAAATTTAATAAGATGCAAGTTCTGAAATGTTTCCTTAGAGTAACCCAGCTGTTTCAAACTTGACTGTTCAAAGTTAGATTGTATATAAGCTGTATAGTTCTAGGGTTTTGAAAATGAATGCAGAATATAAAGCTATTTGTAGGGGTGCACTGATTAAAAAAAATTTTGGCCAGTACTGATAGCCAGTTATTAATATTAACCAGCTATATCAGCCAATACCAACCCGATTGCGGATATGCAGCCCGGCAGCGTGGAGAGATGTGTCCGACCTGTAAGTCTGTGGAGGGGAAGGGGAGTTGGGTAGGGCAGATCGGGACCCTCTTGATGAGGGAGGGAGTGGGGCTGGGGCAGCAGCAGATGCTACCCAGCTGGGGCAGAGTGGGGCGCAGGACGGAGCCACAGTCGGCTCATCCAGAGGGTGCAGGGGGGTGGGGCACACCCTGGAAGATGTATATGGGGCAGGTACCCCCTGAATTTGTGTGCAGGGTGAGGGCAGGCTGCCTGCTGCAGCCTCTTCTTGGCAGCAGTGGGCCTGGGCTGAGGCAGTACTGGGGGCGGCGGGGTGGGCAGTGGCAGTGCTGGGAGGAGGGTTACAGGGCAGGTGCTGCAACCACCCCAAAATTTGCCGTAACCCCCCTCCTAGTGCCACTGCTACCCACCCTGATCCGGCCCAGCTGCCCACCGGAAAGAGCCCAGCACAGCCCCTGGCCCCAAGCTTGCAAAGGGTAGCCCAACCTCACCCTGCACACAAATCCGGAGGACACATCCCTGCCCCCCCCCAGGGGGTGCCCACATCAGTGGGAGTCGCCCCACTCTCCTGCTGCCCTGGGCGAGCCATCCACAGCTCTGTTCTGTGCCCCACTCAGCCACTGCTGGGCAGCACCTGCCCCTACCCCAGCCCTGTTCCCTCTCTCACTGTGGGGGCCTCGATCTGCCACCTCCCCACAGGCTTACCAGCCGGATACTACTCTCCAAGCTGCTGGGCTGTACTCTTGACCATGTGCATGCTGTGGCTGTGCGCATGCACGCAGCGTTTATCTGACTCTGGTCATATCTGCCAAAAAACGCCGATTGCCATCAGTGTCAATTTTCCTTTTATCGGTGCTGATACGATATGAACCGATGTATTGGTGCACCTGTAGGTATTTGTAAACCTGCAAGTGAAATCTTTAAAAGCTTTTCTTTCACTTGTTGGTGTGTTGTATATTAATGCTTCTGGTTTTCTTTTTCATGTTGGATTAATGAACGTATGGGGCACTAACCCTCATATAAGACAAACTGCTGCAGTAATTGCTGGCAATAAAATAATATGAAACGTTTATAAGTGGCTTGACTTGTATACTCCAATATTAAGCAACTATTATTCAGCGAGTTAGTATGTATGTTAAGGGGCTTTGGTTACACCTCCTCATTTCACTCTTGCTTTAAACGTTTTCTTAAGTAATTTT
>NW_017729031.1:26986783-27004134 GCF_001723915.1 Gavialis gangeticus
CGTGGTAATTGTTAAAGTGTTAGCCCTGCTCTGTGCTAATGGGAGGATGGGTAAATATTTACAGCATACATTCAGGTGATGATAAAGTCCAAAATCTCACAAGACAGGTCCTCATTTCACTCTTGCTTTAAACGTTTTCTTAAGTAATTTTTAGCAGTATATTTTTAATTATTAAAGGAGAACAGTGCAGCAAAAAGATGGTGGGTGCATGAATGCTAAATACAGTGGAAAGAGGCGCATTCATACACGAGTTAAATGACCAGCCTCATGCAGTAGAAAATGTTGCAGCAGGTACACATCAGTATAAAATATTTCGCCAACAATTTAGGGGTTGGTTGTTGTTGTAATTGCATGAACTTGATTTGATTGATGAACAGTCACTTTAAGTTTTTAGTTCAGTTGCACTTTTACGAGTGTCTCTAAAAGCTAAAAATTTAATACTGTTGGAGAGGAAGTTTTCTGTCTGCAGCTTTGATTCTGAGCTAGATAATTTTAGTGATGTACACAGAGGAATGGGCAGGTGTTGTGAGGAAATGAAAGGTGCTTTTTTTTCAGGTGCTTTTGAAGACACTTCGTTTGCTTCACTTGCTGATCTTGTCAGTGAGAACACGCTGAAAGGAATAAATGAAATGGGCTTTACACACATGACAGAAATTCAGCATAAAAGTATTAAACCCCTTTTGGAAGGCAGGTAAGAAGCAGATGTTTAAAATCCCAGCATGTTCACTTAATTTCATTGTAAATGCAGGGGTCTTAAGTCTGGGGATACCGTCTTTCTGCTTTTTTATAATAAATATTTATATAATGTATATATTTAGGTAAAACATTTTTTTAAATTAATTTTACCTTGGTACTCATACATTATAAGTGCTTTTTTTGGTATCCATTTCTAAAGTATCTGAATGCTTTCCAGGCATTCAAAAGTAGAAATAGTAGTTTGTTTGCTTTCTTCTAGCCTGTAGGGGAATATGACTTGTTCAATTGATAGGGGGTTATTTACTTTCATGAGTCTGTATTTTGTATGTAAGGCATAAAATAATAGCCAGGGAAGTATGCCCGGAAACTAGTTGTGGTCTTACAAATGAAAAGATTTGTTTTCATTCCTACCTGTCACCTGAATGCATTCAGTTATATCTAGCTTCCATGAAACCTGTCTCTTGTTCCTCTGCTTATACTGGATGCTTCCAGTTACTGTTAAACAGCTAATACTTCCTATTACCAATCCTCTGAGAGATTTGCTAATTACTTTTATAGGAAAAAGAACATTAAGTGCTGTTGGCTATATGTAAACTAAAGTATTTCTCTTCTTATCTGTGCTCCATTATAGAGATATTTTGGCAGCTGCAAAAACGGGTAGCGGCAAAACACTTGCATTCCTTATTCCTGCCATAGAACTCATCTACAAGTTAAAATTCATGCCTAGAAATGGTAAGGCTCTTCCTTTGCTTCCCAGTTAAATGTCACAGATTTGATGTAGTTCTTGGCCAAGGAGGGAATAATGGATCTAACTGGTACTACATGGATGATTCTTTTTCTAGGAACTGGTGCTCTGATTCTTTCACCCACACGAGAGCTTGCCATGCAGACCTATGGAGTTCTTAAGGAGCTAATGACGCATCACGTTCACACTTACGGGTTGGTGATGGGAGGCAGTAACAGATCAGCTGAGGCACAGAAACTTGCAAATGGGATCAATATTATCGTGGCAACACCAGGTAGACTTCTAGATCACATGCAGGTAGGTAAAATGCTAGGTGGCTTCGAGTGGCTAAAAAAGAACATATACACGGTTCCACCGGCTGACAATTTTGTGTTTGTTAAATTTATAGAATACCCCTGGCTTTATGTACAAGAACTTGCAGTGCTTGGTAATTGATGAAGCAGATCGTATTTTAGAAGTTGGGTTTGAGGAAGAAATGAAACAGATTATAAAACTTCTGCCAAGTAAGTAAAATCTCTGTCATTCTTAGAAATCATGACCCTCATGATTTTTAAAAATAAAGGAGGTATAAAACGTTAGCAAGAAAAGGCATAATGCTCTTTAAGTTAAGAGGAAACGATTATTCTCATTTTCCTTCTGCTCTGTTTTCCTGTAATAGTAGTAAATACTAAGTTCAGCACATGCTAATCATGAAGAACAGGCTTTTTAGCAGCACCCAAAAAAGTCATTCAGTCTATAGAAGTTAAGTTACCATGTTTTTTCACATATAGCACACCCCCAAATATAACACATACACCATGTTTTGGGAAAGCCCTGAGATGGTACTTGGGCTGATTTTATCTGGATTCTGTTTTTAGAGCGCAGACAGACCATGCTATTTTCTGCTACACAAACCAGAAAGGTTGAAGATCTGGCTAAAATATCTCTGAAAAAGGAGCCTTTGTATGTTGGGGTTGATGACAACAAGGAGACGGCAACAGTTGATGGTCTTGAACAGGTAAAGCAGAAATGCTAGTAAATCTAGGTTTGCTTTTTGACATTTATTTTAATATTTGTTCTTACATGGGTTCTAGTGAGCGGTTGTTTAGAATGGCAGGGAGCCTTGGACTTCAGTTGGGCAACTGATAGCAGATTGATTAACTCGGTCTGCTATTAGCAAGCTATAAGGATTTATCTATGGCTGCAAACATGTCATCTGTGGTGTGTGATCAGCTGTGCTACAGTATGTCATGGGAATGCTGATTGCTTCACAGGTGTTGTCAGGTGCTGTGTCCTGACTTGGGGCACATCTACAAGCGAAGGAAACCCTTCTGGGTAGAACTGACCCAGTGTCAGAGAGCAAAGCACTCTCCCTGCAGGAGATTCCTGCAGATGCATCTGCAAGCATGGAGGAGGAACATCTCATAGGAGGTCCCCTCTCCCTGCTTGCAGACAGGCCTCCCACGTTGGGGTGCAGATATTCAGGGGATTTCCCTGGTATGTATTTGCAAATGCAGAGGGGGATAACTCCCCTCTACACTTAGAGACACCCATCAGGGAAATATCTGCTGCGTATCACTCTTGCAGTCTGATGCAGGTTATGTGTCTGCAAGCAGGGAACCCGATTTGTAGACACGTACCCTGTACCAGAGCGAAGCCCTAAATTTCCCCATTTTACTGAGATGCATTCCCAGAGATCCTAAAGAAGCATCTGGGTAAATAGGGAAGGTGAGGCAAGTGCTCCCAAGGCTTGAGGAGCCCGGTCCTACCCAGTTATACCTGTGGGGTTCAGGACCAGGCCCCTCAGGCCAACAGAGCCACTTCGGGGGTGGTTGAAGAGCACAGGCAGCTTTGTGCTGTCTGCACTCTCCCACTATAAGCAAACAGGCATCAGCCACAATAAAGCAGCGTGATTTATCACTACCTTCTGTCATGGCCACAAATTTGAGCACTTGTAGTGCTACAGGAAGTAGCCATCTGTCTGCTTTCACTTAGTGCTGCCATAAAAATGCAACATCTGTTTCCTCCCTACATATATTAGATGTTGCAAGATAGATGACATGAAGAGTTTAGCAAGTGTAATATTTATTAGTTATGTTTTGAGAACTTGTTCCTGACCACATTGCATATTTAAAGAGAATTTACATGAAATTGAACTTTTTTTTTATTTGTTTTTGTATTTTTAAATCAATTTCAGTGCCATTTTCATTCTGTGAGATGGTTTTTGGAACTGTTTTATCAACTAGGAATAGTCGTTATTCCCTACATGATATTAATACATAAAAAGCCTTTATTACTGCTTCAGACATCCATTTCCTTAATACTTCTACTTTTCTTGAGGTATTTTTAAACAGAAGTCACCTTTGATTTAATGTCAAAGGCTAAGTCAATTAACACTATACTGTACCTTCTAAATCAGTGGTTCTCAGCCTTTTTTGTACCAGGATCCATTTGTAAACATCAATGGTCAGTCCCGGCCCAGTGCCCCTTTCCTGCCTGGCTGCCCCTGGTGTGTGGAGCAGGGGATGGGTGTGTGAGGCATGGGGGGGCGCCAGGCAGCCTGGAACTTTAACAGCCTGCAAGGGAAAATCCACGGTTTCCCACGCTTTTCTCCTTTGAAGAAGAATACATTTTTTTAAGTTTGTTCCTGACCCTTTCATATATTCTTGCGCCCACTTTCGGGCCCTGACCCATGGTTTGAGAAACAATGCTCTAAATAAAGAGACTTAGTAATATACATGGAGTTCTGCAGCTGGTAATATGTGAAAGTTGTGGCACAGTTGCAGGCTGTTAGATATCATCATAGATTTGATCTGAAGTAAAATTTCGTTTGACTGATGCAGTAGCATTTGGAGTTATCGTTTAGTTCTATCACCTTCAGCAATTAAGAGTTTTGAAACAGCTCGTTTGTGGATTTACCAAGTCAATTAACAGTATTTCCTGACACATTCCTCCTCCTTAGACAACTTGCCAAAATAAATATTTCAGCTCTCTGAAATTATATGCAGTTCGTTTCCTGGATAGGTAGGGAGCCTAAGTGTGTAAAACTGTTTTGCTTGATCTGTAGAATCAAGAACTTAAATGTGTGTTTTTGAATCTCTATTTGTTCTACTAATTTAATTGCGTTATTGGAAGTAAAAGTAAAGCATGCATGTTTTAACTCACTGAATTTGAATTCTTTGTAGGGCTATGTAGTTTGTCCATCTGAAAAAAGGTTCCTTCTGCTCTTCACATTCCTCAAGAAGAACCGGAAGAAAAAGCTCATGGTATTTTTCTCATCATGTATGTCAGTGAAATACCACTATGAACTACTCAACTACATTGATTTGCCTGTCATGGCCATTCATGTAAGTGTTTTACTCGATAAATGTTGTGGAAAAACAGTACCGTCTTGTAGGTCACCAGCTCCAATCTCATTGTATAATAGTAAATGAAAATTATTACAGGCTAATGGATTTTCTTTGGCCTTAATTATTCCAGTTCATTTCTTAAAGGACAGTTACCTTTATCACAAAACCACTAACACTCCTGGATTTTGTTGCTGTCTTAGGAGACAAGATTGCAAAGGCTTAGAGGATGAATCTCCATATATTGACCTTGCCTGGCTTTGAGGGTCCCTGTGCTGCAGAAAAGGAGAAAATCATAGGAATCCATTGCCAAAACTTGAGCTTCCTGAAACAATTTGTTTAATTTAAGGTTAAATGGCTCAGATATGAGTTTAGGATTCTGAGATTCCTGTGCCAAAGTTTATAATCTTCCTACCATCTAAACTAAATACCTTGTGTGGGATGCTTATGAAGAGTCCTTCATCCAAATCCAGATATTCTTCTTTAATTACTAGCTGAACACTTTTTTTTCTCCTGTGAAATTAACCTGCTTTATAGAGGGACTCTATGAGCACAGCATTGCATTACTGTTCTTAAAAACTGAAATGAATGCTGTGAGAGTTTCTTGGATAGAAAGATGCATCAGGTTATTGTAATTTTTGTTTGTGGTCATACAGAATGTGAAACCATGTTGTACGTGGCTGACGGTTCTAAAGGCTGATTTGCAAAATCATTTAATTGCCAATTAAATCTGAATGTGGTCGTGGCATGTTTTTTTTTGTTCCCCTAGGGCAAGCAGAAGCAGACCAAACGTACCACCACATTTTTCCAGTTCTGTAATGCGGACTCTGGAATACTGCTGTGTACTGATGTAGCTGCCAGAGGACTAGACATTCCTGAAGTGGACTGGATTGTCCAGTATGATCCTCCAGATGATCCAAAGGTAACTTGTCCCCAAAAAATTCTTTTGCTTTCTCTCTCAGACCCTCTTTGCCAAGGAAAGATGGTTTTACTTAATTACTTCATAGAAAACTGCAATACTCAAGCAGCTGAACTTTCTGCTGTAGTTTCTGGGAGAGAACCCAATTATAAGGTTCATATGGTGGGAGTACCTGTTGTGCTCAGTGCTTTAAGTGCTTCTAAAAAAGTTTGGATTTCAGTGTGAAAGGCAGCTGGCTGTGCTCTTAAGGGGGTTAAAAAGGGAAACCCATTAACAATTATTAAAAGCGGTGTTGGGTTGTATAGTCACCTTTAAATCTTTATTCTAGCAATTTTATTCTCCTCTTAAAGAGGTTCTTTTCACTCTTGTGTGTAAGAATAATGGAGGAAACAAGGAAAACTATTAAAAAATGTTGACAATCGTTTGATCTTTCAGTTGCTGAATAAGTGACCGTTATAGCATCAGTATTCCCAAATATTTTTTTTTACATTAAGTGTTCCTTTTTACCTTACGTAATCATGCTTTAGATTTGCACCTCTTGGTTTCTGCGTCCTACGCTTTCCATGTGCAATTTGCAGCATTATGGAGGATAAACTCCATAGCCGAGTCACTGTAAACAGTTCTTTATTGGGCTGTTTGCATGATTGACACAGGAACTTGAATTTTGAGGCATAGATTTTTTTTTCAGGGAGTTGAATATCAAATTTGACCATACCATGTGCATTCATATTAACGTATTATTCAGAAAGCAACAATGTATATTAAAGAAAATACTTAGAATATGAGAGTATAAAAAATTAAATTTCTATTACACTTTACTAACTTTTATTAATTTAAAAAAAAAAAAAGGAATATATTCATCGCGTTGGTAGAACTGCCAGAGGTATTGATGGCCGTGGACATGCGCTGCTCATTTTACGACCAGAAGAATTGGGTTTCCTTCGTTACCTAAAGCAAGCCAAGGTAAACTTACATGCCGCATTTTTACTATGCTATTAGATATTTAAAGTAGAATCTGCATTGATTTATCAGATGTTTCAATATTTGAATAAAGGCCATTTCATTGCCTAGAAAATCATTAACTGAATCATGTAGTGGAAGTATGAGGTTTCTCCTGCAATGGAAACTCTATAGTAATTGAAACTTAAAAGATTAACTAGAATTGTTTTATAGTGCAGCCTGAACATGTGCTGAGAGGGGAAAAACTGCTTCTGTAAGCCCTCCAGCAGAGCCCATTAAGTAAGTGCATGGCCCTCCAGTAGAAACCAAGTCAAAACCTAGTAGTTCTTAGGTGTGTATTAAAGTCTGTTCTAAGAAATGTCAGTTACAAAAGAAAAAATATTCCCATTTGTTCTTTGAAGTGAAAGTCACTGCTCCCTTCTGCTACCATAAATGGGAAGGGTTGCTTTTCTCATTTAAGAGACATTAGAAATGATGTCTACGCTACAGGCAACCCCCCCTTAGTGCTTTTAATTGGTTCCAGAAAAACGAAGCATTAAGCAGGACCACGCTAAGTGAAACCCATTTCCCCATAGGAATGAATGTAAATAGAAATATCGCCACCTCTCCAGCCGCACATGCCAGCCTGGACCCGTGCTCTTGCTGCCCCAGCCTGGCATCGGTGCAGGCCCTGTGCTCACGCTAACCCCCCACTCACTGCTTGTTACCACCAGTGCCTCTCCCCACCCACCCTTCTGCTGGCCAGTCCAGCCCTATGTGCCAGCCTAGGCACCAGCACTCCTGCCGCCCTGCCCTGGGTGCAAGCCCCTGCTGACCCTGGCCCCAGGTTTGGGCCCTGCACTCACTGCCGCTTCTCCCCAGCCCCTCACACTCGCATGTGCCCCCCCACTTGCTGCTGCTGCCACAGTTGCTTCTCCCTGCCTGCCCACCCTGCCTTCTTGCTGATTCCACTGAGCACTATAGTGAATCTGGTTAAGCGTTCAGTGAAATGAGGTATCCATTTTAAATGAGCACTATAGTGAGGACCTAGTTGGGGAACTTCTGGTGGGGCTGAGCATGTTCAAATCAGCAGGTCCACATGATCCCCACCCCAGGTTGCTGAGGGAATTGGCAGAGGTCATTGCGGGACCCATGGCAGGGGTTTACAAGCACTCGTGGTGCTCTGGTGATGTGCCAGATGACTGGAAAAGGGCCAGTGTGGTCCCCATTTTCAAAAAAGGGAGGAAGGAGGACCCAGGAAACTATAGGCCCGTTAGTCTTACCTCGGTCCTGGGGAAGCTCTTTGAGAAAACTATCCACGTGCACATCTATGAGGGGCCAGCAGTGGAGATTATGCTAGGGGGAACCAACGTGGGTTCATTACGGGTAGGTCCTGTTAGACCAGCCTGGATGCTTTCTATGACCACGTCACAAAAGCCTTGGACACAGGTGTTACGGTGGACATAGTCTTTCTGGACATTAGGAAGGCCTTCAACACTGTCTCTCACCCCATTCTCACTAAAAAATGAGGTGACTGGCGTCAATGCCTACACAGTCAGATGGGTTGCAAATTGGCTGGAGGGTCACACCCAGAGCGTGGTGGTGGACGGGTCATTTTTGACCTGGAGGGATGTGGGCAGTGGGGTCCCTCAGGGCTCAGTCCTTGGGCCCGCACTGTTCAACATCTTCATCAGCGACTTGGACAAAGCGTGAAAAGCACCCTGTTCAAATTCACGGATGACACTAAGGTGTGGGCAGATGTGGGCACGCTGGAAGGGAGGGACAGGCTGCAATTGTATCTGACCAGGTTACAGGGGTGGGCGGATGAGAATAAGATGGGATTCAACACTGACAAGTGCAAGGTGAGGAGCACCTGGGGAGGAAGAACCAGCACCATACCTACAGGCTGGGGAACTCCCTTCTCGTCAGTGCAGAGGCAGAAAATGATCTTGAAGTCATTATTGATCCCAAGATGAACATGGGCCACCAGTGTGGGGATGCGGTCAGTAAAGCTAACCGCACCTTGTCATGCACCCACAGATGTATCACAAGCAAGTCCAGGGAGGTGATCCTCCCCCTCTGCGGCACTGGGCAGGCCGCAGCTGGAGTACTGCATCCAGTTCTGGGCACCGCACTTCAGGAGGGATGTGGACAGCATCGAGAGGGTCCAAAGGAGGGCCACTCGCATGATCAGGGGGCAGCATGGCAGGCCCTACGAGGAGAGGCTACGGGACCTGAACCTGTCCTTCTCGATCAATTTGTCCAGCTGGAGGGCATCTGGTGGCCATCTATAAACTTGCCAAGGAGTCCCTGTTCCCCCGAGCACTACCAGGAGTAACTAGGAACAACGGCCACAAGTTGACTGCGAGTAGGTTCAGGCTAGGCATCAGGAAGTGCTACTTCACAGTCAGGGCAGCTAGGATCTGGAACCAACTCCCAAGGAAAGTGGTGCTCACTCCTACCCTGGGGTCTTCAAAAGGAGGCTAGATAATCACCTAGCTGGGGTTGTTTGACCCCAGCATTCATTCCTGCCCGTGGCAGGGCGTCAGACTTGATGATCCGCTCAGGTCCCTTCCGACCCAACCAACTGTGAAACTGAAATAGCGCTAACCGAAACCGCGTTAAGCAGGGGTTGCCTGTAATATCATACTCTGGTTACATGCCTGATGCTCCTTCTTTATTCATACAGAAAAAATAGAAAAGGGCCATTGTATTCTGGCTTTACAGTTCACTTTCTCCATCATTTACAAGTTCAGAATTCTGCACATTTCTATGGAAAACATGCCGATTTCACTTGGGTAATGAAATGTTTTGTTAGGGGAAAGGCTTGCAGAAACAGTGTGTGGAAATTTTAAAGAATGGTAGCATTTTAAATAATACTTGAATGTCATATAGAAGGCAAGTGATTCTTAACTAGCCTTCTTTAGGGTTTGTTTTCATTATGCAATTTTACCATTTTTGTATGGTTGTAAGTGGCAAAACTCTCTCTTGTGGATCCAGTTAGCCTGTTCTTAAAATGTGTGTACACCGGTACAGGCTGAAGGTCTGTTGTGCTAGCATGGTTAAAGCGTGCCTGGTTCTGTGGACAGTAGTACACATGGGAGCGGTTAGCATCAGATCTGACTGCCTTTGACTCTCCAGAGTGATCAGGTGCCAGTTCACAGGTGGGTTTGGCATGAATTCATGGTAAAGCTAGAAGTCTCCTTAAGTATACTTTGATACTGCCAGTGTAAGGCATTTCTAGCCCTTTGTGAGGGCTTTTGATAAAGGAGGATCCCATCTCTGTCAGACAGGTTATGCTGCTATAACTTTTTAGCATAAAACAGGCTTTGTTGTCCATCTGATACAATCTGTATCTCTTCCTTAAACCTTATATAAAGATATATAATGCTGAGTAAAAAAAAAATACTTTGTTTAGCTAATTTCATACTTTTTCTTTTTAGGTACCATTAAGTGAATTTGAATTTTCCTGGTCCAAAATTTCAGACATCCAGTCTCAGGTATATTTCATACATCTCTGAATTCCTGTAGGAAAATAATTTCAGTAAAGGGTATTATATTGCTACCAGGTAAAGGACTCCTTGAAATGACTGTATGACTTGTATAGGAAACTTTCATATTTGCCATGTGCTTGGCCTTCCCGTCATTTCACCTTCCTATGCCTTCATAATGACACAATGTTTAATTGTAATGATGCATTAACTGTGACATTCTGCTCTCCTTATATACCTTGTACACTGTTAAATTCAGTGAGAATTAATTTGTCTGTTTTAGAAATAGGCTCTTCCCTTTTATAAAATTTAATCTTGATATTGTTATCTAGTGTATTCTCTGTCTTCCCAGTTGTGAATTAATGATTGAAGGTGAAGTGTTTGTGCTGAGCACAGTAAATATAAGTTTGTGCTAACCTCTATTTTATCTTTTCTAATTGTCAGCAAACCTTATTTTAAAAAATCTCTATACTTCAGAAGGAACAGGGAAGTCTAGCACCTTCATGTGTAAATCCTGTTATGTATAGCAGAAATCTCTTTAACTAGTTTGATTTATGTATCAGTACCATAAAGCAGCAGCCAGATTTTTCTTACCCTTTCTCACATGATTTGAAATCCTGACCCAGCAAAGTGTAATGTGTTTTCTTTTTTTTCTTTAACCTGGATAGTCAGCTGGGTTGGTAGTTCAATTTGTCTTCTGCTTAAGCTAAATTAAATTTCAGAAAAGTGTAGTGCCTTTGTTTTCATAAGGATTAGTCATTTTTACTATAAATGGGGGAAAAAAGTAATATGGCAGCATATTTGGAACTTGGCATTTTTCTCGAATTATGCAGTCTTTTAAATTTTTTTATGATTATTAAGTATGAATCATTCCTTTTGTGGAAGGTCGGTAAAGTTGCTAAATAACTTGTATTTGAAAAAATCAGCACCATTAGAGTTGTGTGTGTTTTAAATCCTATTTAAGTAAAGGCTCTTGCAGCCGCTGCAGAGGGAGTTACCCATCGTTAAGAATAGTTGGAAAGTAGTGAATAATATTTTTAATATGGTGAATTAATGCATGTTAAAGGTCAAAGCACACGTGTTCAAACCCAGTGCTGCAGCACAGTAGGGATTTTGAGTTCTTGGCAGTTCTGATTAGTAAAATCCTCTGATTTAAAGAGAAAATTCAGGTGTGGGCTCCGTTAAAAATAACCATTGCCTGCTTTTAGTATTTTGAAACTTAGCAATATACAAATGTCTCTGTAGACTAATTTTTAATTTATCAGACAACTCTCTTTTAAAAATAAAAATAATCTAAAAAGACTATATAAAAACAATGAAAATCATTGTTTTTGCAACGCTTGTCGAGATACTGAGGCAATGTAATGTAAATCTGTTTTATTTTTTTTCTCTCTGCTCAACACTGAGATTGCAAAATGCTCATAAACATAAGAGCTATTTTACTGAAATATATGTCCTCATTACAACTTAAATTCAGATAACTTGATTTGTTGTGCAGTTTGAACCTGCTATAACCATAATTGGATACATTATTTTTCTCCCCCTCCAGCTGGAGAAATTGATTGAAAAGAACTACTTTCTTCACAAGTCAGCCCAGGAAGCATACAAAGCATACATTAGAGCTTATGACTCCCATTCCCTGAAGCATATCTACAACGTCAATAACTTGGATCTACCTAAAGTTTGCCTTTCTTTTGGCTTCAAAGTCCCTCCATTTGTTGATCTCCGTATCCTTTTGTTATTCTGCTTAAAATTGCCAACTTGTACTTTCTTGAGGAATATAGTTAGGTGCAAGCCCATAATTTTGCTATTAATCATTTAAACATGTCAACAAGTTCAAAGAGAGTAGTTTTATCAAAACTTACCCAGTAGTTTGGCTAGTTTTGATATTTGTCAAAATACAGATACAAATATAATGGCATTTTAATTTTTGCCTATTTTGTGCATCTGAGAATGCTATATGCATGTGTTGGGACATGTCTTCCCTGCTCTTATCTGCATTCACAAAGGAGGACACCACAGTCCATGTGCCAGGTTTAGGACATAAGATGGTACAACCATCTTAGAGTGCTGCCAGGCATCGCCTAAGGGCATCTCTTAGGCCCCCTGTCCTGGGCATGGCACAGAAGTGGGATAGACAAACACTTCTTTCCCACCCCCCACTCCCCCAGCATGATTTGTACAATAGGGTACTTTTTACTAGGGCTGTGCAAATTCAATTTTGGAGGAGATTTGTCCCTATTCAGTTGCCAAATCTCTGAATCAGATCAGGAGACCAATTAAAAGGTCCGAATCGATTCAGGAAAGATTCGGCGCCAATTGGGAGATTCGGCCATAGACTAAACAGGCAGCAGTCCTCACCGTGCTGGGCACAGCTGCTTTCAGCTGGTAAATCTGTGGTGGGAAGGTGGGGTGGTGCAGATTAACACCTCTACAACAAGGGAAGGGACAGCTGGGGCTGGGACAAGCTTCGCAGCCAGGGTGGAGGGCGCAAGCTTCCCACCTCTCAGCCCTGGCCCAGCCTCAGTCCCCCACTGCCTGGGAAGGGCCCAGAGCTCGAGTGGGACCACCATCAGCAGCACTGCCAGGCCAGAGGGGGTGGAGCCCCCAGGACACCCCTGCCCAACCTACCCCAGGAAGAGTCCGGTGACTCCTCCAGAGCCGCGGCGCCAGGGAGCCAATCTTTGCATGGGGCAAGGGCAGACTACAGTTGCTCTCTGCTTGCTCCCTGCCTCCGCCCCTCACTGCAGCCTTTGAAAGTGGTGTGGTACCACGTGTGTCCTGCCACTGAGCAGACGGGGCAGCGAGGCACATGGCACCACTTTCAAAGGTTGCAATAAGGCACGGAGGTGGGGAGCAGGCAGAGCCCAGCTGCAGCCCGTCCTTACCCTGTGCAAAGATCATGGGCCACGGCCCCCCACCCCCTTGGCTACCCCACACCATGGCTCTGGAGGAATCACGGACTCTGATTTTCCCACGACCTGGCCGGGGCCCCATTCGCCATGAACAGGGCCCTGGCTGGGACGGGTCATGGGTCAGTCAGAGCCCAGTGGCTCGTCCAGGGGCATGGTGTGGGGGAGCTGGAGGGAGGGAAACAAATGTGCCCCCCTTCCCTGGCTCCCCCGCAGTGCGCATAGCCGCAGGAGCCACCAGCCCACACCCCTGGATGAGGCACCCAGGCTCCCATTGCCCCGCAGCCCAGCCCAGCCAGGACCCCATTCCCCATGAATGGGGCTCTGGCTGGGCCAGGTTGTGGGGCAGTCCCCACAGTGCAGCAGGGAGTGGGGCAGGGGTGAATGATTCGCCCCTGCCACAAAACCGCTCCCTTCTGCACTGTGGGGGTCTCGATCTGCCTCCCCCAAGCCCAGGCAGTCAAAATAAAATTACTGGTGTGCTGTGCTGGGCCAGCTGTGATCCTGGCACATTCCTCCTCCCTGCTGCAGCAGTCTGCAGCCAGGCTCCCCTAGCGTCACTGACTCAAATCACCGAATTAAATCACCGTCCCTCCAGATCGGCTGAATCTGAAGCGAATACTTGCCACTTCGAACAGGCCTAGTATATACGTAAATGTAATAGTGGCTGAATATTATCTTGCTGGGGTGAGAAAGTATTAGGACTGCCTCGAGGAAAGAGTTGATTCCCAGAATAGCTTTACTTTGGTCCTAGTCAAATGAAATCAAATCAAGACTGGAAAGAAAGAATAGTAGACAACGTTAAATGGAATAATGGGAGCTAGTTAAGTTTTAAGAGATTTGCTCCAGGTTTGCAGCGAGTAAGCTTTATTTTGTAAAATACCATCCATGTTACAGAAAAATGTTCCTCTGAATAATGTTGAAATATGCAGCATGTAACTCGATTTAAAATATGTTGTCAACCTTCCTTAACCAAAATCTTCCAGACGTGAACAGCAGCCAAGGCAAAAGATTGCAAAAAAGAGGCGGAGGTGGAGGGTTTGGTTACCAGAAACCTCAAAACGTTCACAAAGCGAAAATCTTCAAACAGATTAACAAGAAGACAACAGACAGACGGCAGTTTTGTCGTTGAACCTATCACTATCCAAATGGCTTCTGTCACTGAAAAAGACTCTCCTTTTTTAAACAGTCCAGCAGATGCGTCTTCTATGAGCGTGAGCTGCGTTGTTGAAAATTTGATGTTGAGTTTGATTTCTGGGTAGATATTTAGCTCTTCTCTTGCCTAAAAACTTCTTGCCAAATAAGTGAGACATGGCTAGGTGGCTTTGTCAACATTAATTCCAAAGCTGAGAGTTGGATGTAACCATTTTCACTATGAAACAGTGAAACAAAAGTTGTTCTTGAAAATTGTGCATTTTTTTCTAGCTTCCCCCACCCCCACAAATAGGAAAATCTAATTTACCTTGTCTCACCCTGAAAACACCTCTTAAAGGCTGGGACAACTCACTGCTCTCCAGTTTTGAATACAGAGTGGATATTTTGCATAGCAGGAGTCCTTTTGTCTTCAGAAATTAAAGAGGCTGGTAAGTCATTGGGATCATGTTTACAGTATAAAAACCATTGTTTCTGTCAGTGGAATCTCTTATACAAAACTCATTGCCTTTCCCATTAAATAGCCAGAACAAAGTAGTAGATCTTTGAAAAACAGACAAGTTTCTATGAGTCTAAAACTGAAGCATTAACCCAAAATTATTTTAAAACCATCAGGGATACTGCATTGATCTGTTTATCAAATAATACAAGTGGTCAAGGGTACAAAATAAAATGTAACTATATTTTTATGCTGTGTGCTTGAACTTTTTTTTATATTGTGCTAATACGTTTATATTCGAGAAGAGCAGTCTGTTTTACTTAATCATTTTTGACATTTCAGTCTAAATTTAAACATACATCCCGTAAAATTCCTGAAGTATAGTCTTTAAGATTCTGCAAGGATACACACTAGTTAAGTTTCTTTAATTTGAAGTATTTGTCCTGGTGAATGTTTTTAGTCTGCTTTAAGTTTTAAGTGAAAATTGTTGCAGCTGTTTGGTTTTTATTGAAGGCAAAAACATTTGCTGCTTTTTATTTTTTGGTTCCTGGATCAGTGGTGGATAAAGCCATAGTGGGTGGAGATAAATGGGTGCGGGGAGGGGATGGGAGAGTGCAGAAGTGTAATTTAGAAAGTATGGTGTAAACAGGGAGATTCTGAAGGGAGGAAAGGAAAAGACAAAATACAGAAGAAAAAAAGGAAAGGAAAATACAGAAGAAAAGGTAAGTGCAGAGCTATGAATGGGGAATGAAAGGGAAATAACACAGGGTGGGGCAAAGGTAACTACTCTTGTAGGGAAAGGAGCAAGAAAGTGGAATGAAGGCAGTAAACTGATTGACAATGTTACAATTAAATGCAGTGTGCAGCATAGAACACAATTTATTACTGTAGGTTAAGTGGCAAGGCCATGTATTTTTCATCCCAGTTGATGGGTTTAATCCTTGGGCCACACAGTGTCAAGTCTTGGTGTTCTGCATAATGCCATCACCAGCTATTTTTCGTGTTTGTCCCAATATCCCTTACAAGGCCAGTATGAAGCAAGCAAATGCCATTAACCCCCATTTCAGAGATGTCAAGTGGACTTGTCAGCAATCTGGCAAGGAGTCGGGAACAAAAATCTAGAATTCATATTTCCAGACCTTGTAACATAGCTAAATTCTTTAGCAATTCAAGTTACTTTACTCTCCCTTACCTCCAGGAAGTGAATCATAATCATAAGAGATCTAGGGCTGGATCCATTCCATGCCGTGCCTGAGGCAGGATCATTCCTATCCAAAGCATCCTATGCAAATCCATTGTCTAACCTTTTAACAAAATTAGTCAACCCCGACACCAACACAAGACCGCACCAACCTGCCACAGGTAAAGCACGGGGACCATGCTGGCCATTGTCCTGCTGGTGATGGCCAAATTATGAATGTGTGAAGTTATCAAGTTAGACCTAAATGTAAGAGATACTGCATAGAAGCATTTAAGAGGCAGGCTTAAGTTATTTTTCCATGCAGGGAAATGACCATTTTATTATCACTGTTGTGCTTTGAATGATTAAGAGCAGACTGATATTTCTTTATAATGGAATGGCTGTATTTTGTCTTCTGTAATTTTCCCCTAAATGGGCATGGCTTCTAAGACTAAACTCGGCATAAGATTCTTAAAATGGTATTGGTCAATTAGGTAGTAACATTTCTGATAAATCAAGTAGCTTAAATCTTTTGAACATCTTCAGCTAGCAATTTAGACTTGAAGCATAGGAGTTTCTTAGGTCGCATGTGATGCGTTTCAGAGGTAAAATGCTTTACCCATTTCAGGATATATTCCTGAAACGGCAGTGATAACATAGTTATTAGGGGTGTGTGCAATGGGCCCTATTCTATTCAGATTCGGGCCAAATCAGGGACAGCGATTTGATTTGTTGATTCGGATCCCTGTCCCAGATGTGATTTGGCTGAATCCGAACCTGAAGGATTTGATGCTTATTCGGAGAATCAGCGATTTGGAAGCAGACGCAGCTTTAAATGTTTTTTCTGCCTACCTCCAGGTACCAGTGTAGCTAGTGAACGCTGCGATACTGGGGCGCATGGGGCATCCCACAGGAGCGCAGAGGGGGCCCTCCATGTGCTTGGCAGCGGACCAGAAATATTTCCAGGTCTGCCGGGGAGCATGCGAGGGGGCCCCCCCACACACACACACTCCCTCCCCGGCTGGGCGATTGGCCGCATGGGGACCCCAGGCTACAGGGGTGGGGGGGACCCTGGGTGCTCCCCCCAGACCCAGAAGGCACCAGTTGCTGAGCTGTGCTTCTGGTCCACTTCTAGGTCTGCTGCTGAGCACACTGGGGACCCCCCTGCGCTTCTGTGGGACACTCCATGCGCTCCAGCATCACAGTGTTTACGAGCCTCCTGGTAACTCCTAGACTTCAGGAGGGCCAACTTCGTTGAGATGAGGAGATTAGTGGGAGAGGCACTGGGGTCCTTGAGGGCAGAGGAACTCAGTGTCCAAGACGAGTGGTCGTTTCTTAAGGAAACGATACTCAGGGCCCAAGGGGTGTCCATCCCGACAAGAAGCAAGGGGGGCAGGAGTGTCCGTAAGCCCCCCTGGCTCACCAAGGGCGTCCGGGACTGCCTGCTTGCCAAAAAGGCGGTGTACGCCCGGTGGAAGGGGGGTGAAATCTCCAAAGAGGAGTATACCTCCTCTGCTCGGGCCTGTAGGCGAGCTGTTAGGAAGGCCAAGGC
>NW_017729031.1:27004225-27028208 GCF_001723915.1 Gavialis gangeticus
TACTTCACAGTTAGGGCGGCTAGGAGCTGGAACCAACTTCCAAGGGAAGTGGTGCTGGCCCCTACCCTGGGGGTCTTTAAGAAGAGGCTGGATGCCTACCTGGCTGGACTCATTTGAGTCCCGTTTCTCTTTTTGGGGTTTTGTTGTTCTCCTGCCCTGGCGGGGGGGCGGGCTAGAAGATCTACTAGGTCCCTTCCGACCCTAAATCTATGAAACTATGAAACTATAACTAGAGGTATGTAGCAAAAACATAAAGCTGTGTCTATGTCTGAATTTCTCCAAATCAATTTGGAGAGATTAAAGGGTCCTCTTATTCAGATTTGGGCCACCGAATCGGGCGGAATCTCCACCAGATCGAATCGTGGACTGAAGCTTCACACAGCCCTAATAGTTATGCCCACAGTTTTATTTGGGTGGGTAGGGAGGGAGCAACAGGAAAATTTTATTCTGAGATGTTGCCGTCAGTAGGAAAGATGAGATGAAACCAGTACTGCAGTGCCTTAACCACGAAACCTAGCCTCTTACTATTTGTAAATCTGAATGGTTCTCATATCGCTAGCAATAATGGGCTCTGTTCCAATGTAAGCTGGATAGAAACCAGCTATAGAGTTGTTAGACATTTTCAAGCACTAATTTGTATCTGATTGGCTCTTTTTATAGCTGGATAGTTATTTTTATCGTGTGAAAATTACTTTGTACATGTGGCCAGTCTAAATTTATTGTGCCATTAACCAGTTTATTGCATAATATATGTAACGTGTAGCAGGGGCCAGTGAGTGCTGCATTCTCACTTCCTGATGCAAAGAAAAACTTGTTGTGCCATTTAAACCTGATGTTAAAATCTTGTCTTTTTTGGACTCCTTTGTGCAGTCTAGTTTTTAATGCTAGAATATTGTTAATTTCTATAGTTTAATAGAGCCCGGTGTGATTCACTTGTAATCTAAACTTTCCTTTTAGTCATCCTATTTCTACCTCCTTTTCTTTAGTTTGTCTGCTTCATGACTGACATCAGTGGGGCCAAGATTTTGCCCTTGGTTCTTAACCTTTCTCAGCAGACATTTTCTCCATTTCTTCATTAATTTTCTGATATCTCTCTTTGTCCACATCTTTTAGTGATTAAATGCCAAGAGCAGAATAAATACTTCTAGCTGTGATTGCATGAAAAGCAAAGAGAAATTCAATTAAACTACTCTGGATTATGGAAGTGCCACTATATTCTTAAGTTGGCTTCATCTCAGAACTGGGTTTAGGATAGGTTTATGGAAGATGACAAGCCCTCTAGAGCCCATCTTAACAAAACAGCAGGTTTTTTTGTGGGGTTTTTTTCGGGGGGCGGTTGTTTTAATTTGAAGGAATATTATATTTTGGGTTTACTAGGTATGTCTAGGAATGGTCAGACATTTCATGTAGCAGTTTCCTGACTAATGAAAAGACGAATTCCAGAGCTGACTACATAGGTGCTGCCACTCACTTGAACATACAAATATATAGTTATCTTTCTCTTTGGTTATGGGATCATAAATGCAAAATACAGCTTGTAAATGAAACCTCTGCCCATTCACATCACCTCTGCCCTTTCTACAATCAGTGGTGTTACAAGAAGTTTAAAAGATCGACAAACTGATTGGAAATGTACAGTTCCCTTTACATTTTACCATGTTATCAATCTTGTAAGCAGTTAATAGACTTCAGCCGTCCTATTCTCAAGGCTTGTCTCATAATAATGACTGATGGGTTTTGGACTAATAGTGTATTTCTTGCGAAATTGCCTCCTCTCCCTCCCCACCCTGCCCCTCTCTCAGAACCTTGACAAAGAAATTGGACTTTTTAAGACACTTTAAAGGGTGATCAAAACTACCTAGCTTGAACTAGAAGGATTTCTTGACAGTTCCCAGAGTAGATCCATAAAGGAAAAGTCTATTGCCTAGATATTGCTCATAATCATGAAAGTTTGTCATGACGCAAGCCTTTCTCCTGTGCTATAATACTGTGCAGTCTAGATGGGCATAAAACTAGTCAAAAGTGTCGCTATCAAATCTTCCAGGGTGAAATGTCATAGGCAGTGAAGATTTACTGACAGCACAGCAAGGTTATTGAAAAGCTTGATGGGATAGTATTTGTGTTCACTTGCTCCACAGTGAATGGGGGGAAAAAAGATGTGTTAGGTTATTCTCTGCAGTCTTAAGCCTTTGGTTTCTCCTGCATTGGTTGATGTTTGAGGCAACCCTCAAAAGGGGTGTAAAGCAGGGAGACTCCTTGCAGGATGTAAGCTAAATAATAGGCACAACCTACTTTACTGTATATGAGCTTCAAGCTTTCTTATTCCCCTGAAGGTTAGTCAGAAACAAATATGGAGATCCATGGGAAAGTTATTGGTCTATTGGAGTGAAACCAGGTTTCTACTAATGCAGGTGTCCTGTTTGGCTGGTACTGGACAAATTACTTCCTTTCCTCATGTCTCGGTTTGCCTATTTGCACAAGGGAAGGGGGAAATGATGCCATAAAGGTCTCTTGTTATTTGTTAACAAGTTGCTATATGAAACCTAGGTTTCTTACTATTTAGTTTCCAAAACCAGGTTCTCAAAATCCATCAAGGATTGCACAAGAGGCCAAGCATGAATTGACTTGCCGTGGAGATGAATTTTGCCTTGTCTCTAGAGCTGACCCCTGCATTTAAGGACTTGTTTCACAGGGTAGCAAGAACTCTGTCAATAATTTCTGGTGCTTTTTGTCTGCTCTGCGGATTTATTGAAGACTGGATTGTAATGCTATCAATCCGGCCTCTTCAACTGGCATTAAATTCACTTCTAACAGCCTTTCCAAAGCTGTAAACACTTCATGCGGTATGAGTAGCCATACTCAGTCAGATCCATCTCATCTCTATCATTCAGCTGTGTGGTCTTATGAGAAACACCTGCATTTCCTTCCTATGGAAATCAGCCCTTTGGGATTATAAGAAGAGGGACAGGGCCAGGACAGTCTTGTGGTTCAGGCATGCTAGGTCTGGCCTGAACCACAAGTTCCTGGCTTTGCCACAGGCTCTGAACAAGTCAACACATCTGTGTGCGCCTCAGTTCTTCATCGCTTACAATGCAAGTAGGAGTCTTCTTTATCGCCTTCCTTTATCTTTCACCTTTTATCTCCTTTAAGTGCTGTGCCTTTTTTGGAGAGGGACTGTGTTTCTTCCAGCCCACCTAAGAACGACACAATGGTCCTTGAAACTACCAGCATGTTTTTCCCTGGGGAGAGGTAGTTAGCTAATGACAGTCCAGTACCTCAAACCGCAGTATCACCGCTGTAAGTTTAGGTATTGTGGAAATTCATACAAAATTCTGCCTGGGCTATTGGGGTTTTTTTTTTTTTTCCCCTGGAACAACTTTAAAAACAGAGAAGCTCTTAGTTCTGGCAAAATCATGTATTGTGGCTGCCCAGTGCCCTGAAATAGTTTAGGCATTTCTTTGTTTGGCTGCACTTTCCCCCATGACTGTTGAGTGGTGATGGGGGAGAGACAGTAGAGCAATGATATAACTGAGCAAGAGGGTCCTGGGCAGCAGCCTTGGGTCACTGCTCTTAGTGGAAGAAGAACAAAAGCTCTGGAGCTTTTAACCCCTGGACTGTGGCTGCATTTTAGCACCTTTTAAGTAGTTTAAAGCACTTTTTATTTGGCTAACATTATGCCACTCCAGGGCAAGATTCTCTCTCTAATCCACCTAATTTTGCTCCTGTTCCATTAGCTTGTGGCCACTGTCCACATCTTTTCCACACAGTCCTGAAGTCCTTCAGCATCCCAGGAGGCAGTGGGTGAGCAGGGATGCTGTGGCACAGTGGGGCTGGTCACACTGCTTTGCTCCCCAGGGATGTCCAGCAGAGCGAACACCACAGCCCTGGGGCGCCTGGCAGCCACGGTGCCTGCCACCACCACCCACGCTGTCTCTGTTCCTGGTGGGATTAAAGTGAGCCAGTCCAGGGTGGGGGGGCACCATCTCCCCATCACCACTCACACTGGGAGCAGAGCCAGTGCGAGTGGCAGCGGGGAGGCAGTGCCCTCCAACCCTCACTCACTCAGACCGGCTTGTTCTCCCACGGGGTGCAGAGCTGGTCTGAGCAGCAGTAGCAAGCACAGCATCTGCCAGGCGCCCCAGGGCTGCAGCACTTGCTCTGCCCAGTGGGAGCAGCGAGTCGGTCTTTCCCCGAGCTCCTAGTCCTGCCCTGCTCACTGAGTCTGTAGCAACAAGTCACAGTTGTGTTTGGTGAGAGGCAGTTGGAGCAGCTTTTCATAGAATCACAGAAAATTAGGGCTGGAAGGGAACTCAGGTGGTCAAATCTAGTCCAACCCCCTGCTCAAAGCTGGACCATCCCCAACTGGATCATCCCAGCCAAGACTGTCTAGCCAGGTCTTGAAAACCTGCAAGGCTGAAGAGTCCACCACCTCTCTGGGTAACCTGTTCTAGTGCTTTACTACCCTCCTAATGAGAAAGTTCTTCCTAATATCTAACCTAAACTTCCCTTGCTGCAACCCGAGGCCATTACTCCTTGCTGTGTCATCTGCCACCACTGAGAACAGTTTAGCTCCATCCTCTCTTGAACTCTGCTTTAGGTAGTTGACAATTGCTATTAAGTCTCCTCTTCTCTAGACTAAATAAGCCCAGTTCTCAGCCTCTCCTCATAAGTCATGTTCCCCAGCCCCCAAACCATTTTTGTTGCCCTCTGCTGGACTCTGTCCAATTTGGCCACATCCTTTCCATAGTGTGGGGCCCAAAGCTGGACACAGTACTCCAGATGTGACCTCACTGGTGCTGAATAATCACTTCCCTTGACCTGCTGGCAGCACTCCTACTGATGCAGCCCAGGATGCCATTAGCCTTCTTGGCAACAAGGATGCACTGCTGGTTCATATTCAGCTTATTGTCCACTGTAACCCCCAGGATCTTTTCTGCAGAGCTGCCGCCCAGCCAGTCAGCCCCCAGCCTGTCCCGGTGCAAGGGATTGGTCCATCCTAAGTGCAGGACTTTGTCCTTGTTGAACCTCATGAGATGCATTTTAGCCCAATCCTCCAATTTGTCTAGGTTACTTTGAATCCTAACCCTACCCTCCAGCATATCTACTCCTCTCCTCAGCTTGGTGTTACCTGCAGACTTGCTGAGGGTGTACTCTATGCCATCTTCTGGGTCATTGATGAAGACATTGAACCAATCTGGCCATGGGACTGACCCCTGGGGCACTCCACTTGATCCCAGCTGCCAACTAGACATTGAGCCATTGATTGCTACTCTCTGAGCCCAGTGCTCCACTCAGTTTTCCATCCACCTAGCCCGTACTTCCTTAGCTTGCCTGGGAGAATGTGGTGGGAGACCGTATCAAAAGCCTTGCTGAAGTCAAGGTAGACCATATCCACCAGTCTCCTTGCATCCACAGAGCCAGTCATCTCATCATAGAAGACAATCAAGTTGGTCAGGCATGACTTGGTTTTTCACCTTACCTTGCGACTGCTCCACAAAGCTGAACAGCAATAAGCCACTTACCATTTGTTCAGCTTATGGGGTAAGGTCTGACAAGACCCTTAGCATATGAAATATGCCAGTGTTCTCTGTCTGGGCACTACTGGCAAACAGCAGCATAACAGGAACGGGTTGGCCGTGGTCCTAAGTACTGCCTTCGGTGGGGTGGGAAGGGAGCGGGGAACATAAAGTAAGCCACTGTTGGCACCACCTTGAGTGCTGGAGCTGCTCCATTACACCTCTGCTGGCAAATGCCCAACCTCATTTGACAGACCAAAGATTAGAGATTTCACTTCTAGATACCACTCCCTCATGGGTTTAGATTATCTGGCTTCACTTCCAGATGTGAAATTATCTCATTCTATAGATGTAGCAAAACTCCTGGTGTGGCTGGAGCCGGCATAATGCCAGTAGGACAAATACTCTTCCGTATTGCAGAGCTGAATCCACTACACAGGGGACCTGGCCACAGGAGCACTGCCACCACAGTTAATGTGACAGCAGGACGTGTAATATAGAGACAGCCTAAGTACCTCATCCGTGGACAACAACTCTTCGGTTTCTTAGCACCGTCAAGCTAACACTTTGTGATCGCTAGATTTCTTTTTTTTTCCTTTTGCTAATGGGCTCCACAGCTTGGCACTAAACTAATGATAATGAAAGTTCCTCTCCATGTATTCTGTTGAGTTAAAGGAGTTCAGCAAATTAACATGTCTGTGTATAAAGTGGCACTTGCCTCCAAATTTATTTTGTACCATGAATTCAGTCCAGATGTATTCTCTTTTTTTAAATTAAAAAAAAAATCTCATTTCTCACCGAAGAGTGTATTCAATTGAGCACTTTTCATTCCCAATTGTGACAAAGAATATACAAATCTGTCTTAATTTGTGGGACTTATGAGTAGATTTTTAATGTATGAAAAATAATTTTCCACCTTTTAGGAAGATCTTGCAGCCGACTGTCTGCAACTAAGCTTATGAAATGAGTGTTTATATTGACTGTGTTTTATAGCTACCACTTTTTATGAAAGATCCCTTTAAAAAAAAGTTGTTCCCATGCCTTGCAAATATGTGCTGAAGATTATTTCATCATAAATTTTGGGTTAGTTTCTCCCAACTGTTTTAAGGGGGGAAAAAAGTCCCAATGGTAATTTAATTCTTCACTTTTATCTTTTTTTAAACCACTAAATCACTGAGATTTAATGGAGAGAGGTATGCTTTGCTTTTACAAGTTCTCTGTGAAGCAATTCTTTTACTGTAAGACAGATAATTACCTCAGTCTACAAACTAGTCAATGAATATGTAGATTTTAATTTATTTTAAAACTGGAAGTCAAAGGATAGGCTTATTCTGTAAATGTGGGCAAGCATTTATTGTGTGTGTAAAAGTTACTCCTTGTCGAGAGAGATGCACTTAGCAAATTTATACGCTAAAAGTGCTGCTTCAAATAGGGTTAAAACTCGAACATGAATATGAACAAAGTTTTCCTTTCGGCATGGAGTGAGCAGTTTGTAGCCCAGTTCATGTTCGGAGCTACAGCTTTGCAGGATGCCATCTCTCGCCATCTGTCTAAGGGTGTTTTTATCAACGAGCTTAATGGAGGTTACGTGCCAGTTCCAATGAGAATGAATGAATTATGTTCATGTCTGAACGCATCAATTTGTCGGACTTGGAACTGCTTTCATTATAGTTGGTATAGTCTACCAAGAGTTTAACCAATTATGAAAATAATGTCTGTAATATACTTTGTAGCAGCACAGCAATCCCTGTATGGGAAGGAAGAAACAAGGTTGATATAAGATATATTTATATTGATATATAACTGTTTATACTTTGCAAAAAATCACACCTCTAACTAGCATAGATGTACTTCTTGTGTGATCCAAGTCTTAGGTTTTGAAAATTTCTTGTTCTCACAAGCTAAAGGTAACTATCTTTTGAATGGGAGTTACTTCTGACATAGTTTCCATGGGTACACCGCTCGCGTAACTAGGAAAATCAACACTTTCCATTTACAAAAATTACCCCTTGCCATAGATGTCTTTCCACCATATAAAGCTGTGCAACCGACTAAGTTTTGCTTTTATTTTTCCCAAAGCAGAAAAAAAATTTTTGCCAAACTTCTGAAATCTTTTGCAGGATGTCCAGAATCGCTACTTCCACTGCAAATGTTAGGAAGACCCCTTTATAGAGGTTGCCGATTTTTTTTCCTATTAAAACGCCCTTGATATATTTTTGTTTATTCCATTCTTCGTTTTCTCTTTGCCAGAGGGTCCTTCCATGGAGATATAAAAATCTCAAGAGAGAGAAAAAATATGAATCATAACAGGAAAGTTCACCATTGCCCTATGCAGTACCCACCCTAATAATGTGTTTTTTGTGATTTCTGCTATAATGAATTAACCCAAAATGTCTGAAAATATAACGTGCATGTAAATCATATATATTTGCTGTTAAAATAGCAATTAGGAGTAGGAAAACCGGCTTAGCTAATTAGTTGCAACTGTCATCCTGACATGGATGATTATCATAGCCTGCTTGTAAGCAGCATGGTGTCCTTGGATGCACCAGAAAACATCGAAGTAATGAAGGAGCTGGTCTGGGGAGCTGCAAAGTGAGGCAAGGAACACGGGTTTTCTCTCAATTGTCTAAAAAGCAGAATGTGGGCAGGAGGTCCAGGGGCACAGGCAGCACAGCATGTCGTAGAAAGCTTGAAGGCTGTTAGGAAAGATAAGTTAGGAAACAACCATCCTGGTCCATTCAAGGCAGCGGGAAAGTGGGTTCGTGTGTGGGCAAATTGAGCCTTGCGCTGAATCTCCTATACGGCATTTGTGCGTTTCTGGAGCGGGGGGGGGAAGGGGTTCTCTTTGGTAATGGGGGTTGGAGGCAGCAAATCCCCTTTCCACACCACTAGAAATATGACCACAAGCAACTTCCTTTGCCTGCAAAGAGAAGGGCTATGATTGGTCCTGTATTATGGCACTGATGAATCAATGCACGAAGGGTAGAGTTTCATCAGTTGCTGGTCTAGGACCTGTTGATCAAGGCGCATGGAGTTGCAGCTGGTCCTTTGCGGAGAGAAAAGCGAGTTACAGTTCGGAGCCAAGTGCAAGCTAACCCCCCAAACCACAGGTGTCTGGATCTTGGTTCTGGTTTATTCTTATCCCTTCTATAAACTAACCCATTTCTTAGTTATCTGTCACCTCTACATCACAAAGCATTTCTACAGCCCAGAAATTCCCATTTTTTGCCCTTCTGTGTGCTGTAGTCCTCATGCCGTTTCACTGAGCTCCTGAACCACCTTTTCATAGAAATAAAAATAAACTCCACTTTGCATTCACTGCTCATCCCACTCCCTTAGTCTTGGACCCTTGCAATAAGGAGAATGAGAATAATGAAGCAGCCAGTAATATCAGTTATCAAGTGAGGATGCACAATATGCATCCTGGTGGGGACAGGAAATTGAGTCACAGCCTTAGCACAGATTGTGACTGCAGTGGTCATTAACGTAGCAGTGAATTAAACAAAAGGATTTATATCCTGCTTGGAGGAGATGGCATTTTTGCAACATCGTAATTGCGAACTAAACTAAAATTCAATCTACAATCCAATTTCTGTGTGGAAAAGGCAAGGCACAACTATTTGTATATTCCCCTTTCATTTAGCATTTCATGTGCTTTGTCCATTATTTATATTACATGACTATCTGGTGGTCTCTTCACTCCTTTTTATATTTATTTTTTTTAATCCATCTCAAATTACAGCCTGGTTCTTGAGGAACTAGAATGGGTTGCCATAGCAATCTTCCAAGAGTACCTGGGCTTTGCATTCATGGGATAAGAGAGCAGCAGAGTGGTTATCAAGGAAAAATAAATTCTCCAAAGACAGTCAGTTATTAAGAAGGAAATATCAATGCAGGGCCAGGCCAGCCCCTATTGGGTTGTGAAGGAAGTGGCAAAGCATCCTAATGCAGTTGACCTTGCAAAGCTTAACGGTTGTGAAACAGAGCTATGGTTGCAAGGGGAGGCGCTTGGGGGGACAACAGAACAGGCTAGTGTGCCCCAAAGAGAAGGTGGCATGTGGAAATCTGGTCCTTCCCGTTTGCTACCAGGGCCTTACCTGCACTACAGCAATGCAGTAGTTTTGCTGGCTTATTGCCTTAGGGCAGATGTGGAATATGCCAACAGTTTGTCAGCACAGCTAACACCCAGTCCCTAAATGCTATTGCAAATTAAAAAAACAAGGGCATTTTCTTTTGTTATAGATTTCACAGATGTTAGGGCTGGAAGGGACCTCGGAAGATCATCGAGCCCTGCCCCAGGGGCAGAAAATCAGCATCATAGCTGCATCCACACCAGGGGTTTTCCTAGCAAAACTTTGTAATGTAGACTGAGCATAAGATGTGCTGTGTACATCTGATCTTCAGACAGCTTCATATCAAAAAGCGTAAAATGTTAATGAAACTTTTCTGCTGTTACAACATTAAAGTCTCCTGGGGAGCCTGGGGATTTGTATTAAGATTTTGTTGGATTACTACAATTGTAATAATCACTATTTTTTTTTAATTTAAAAATCTTTTATTGAATTCTTAAACTGGTTAAAACATAGTGAATGTGATGATTTTTAATATGTTCCCATATTTCCTATAACTATAGAGTTCTTTCAGAAAGAGTATTTGGGCATGGTGCATTTAACATTTTGGTAAATGGTGTGTAAAGATGGTGTGGTTGGTGGAGAGGCAAAAAGTTAGGTTACAGAAGTGGTAGAAGTTTTATCATGTTTGTTTTAAGGCTGGGAACAGAAGTTACACATTAAACTGGTTTAAGTGATCAGAAACTGGTTTAAATCTGTAACGGAATAGAAACACAGTGAATATAAACCAGTTTCAAAATGCCTGAAACTGGTTTAACATAAACCTGGCTGTATGTAGTATCAGGCTTAACTGATTTAGGTCTAACGGTTTATGAAACTTCTGTCCCAGACCCCCTTCTGAGTTCAAGCTAAATCTCAGTCTCCCAGCATACTTCGCAGCCTAGACTGGGCTGTGCTGTCTGCCCCAGAGAGCCGGGCTACCCCTGCTCCTCTGCTCCCTACCTGGAGCAGCAAGGGCAGCTGACAATGCGGTGAGGGGGGGCAAGCCCAACGGGGATGCAGCCCAGTCTGCAGGGAGTGGGGACTACACCCCCCAGGCAAATGCCATCTGGGGCCAGGGAGGGGGGTTAAACACCCCTTCCCCCACTCAAACTTACTGCTGGCTGTGACTGTGGACTACAAATCCCAGAGGCACCTGGAAGCAGGAAGAGGAAGTGATGAGCAACCCTGCAGAGTCCTCCTGAGATTCTGGACTGCAAATCCCAGAGACCTCAGAGGCAGAAGGAAGAGGAAGTGAACACACAGTCCATGCTGGGAGAGGTGTGATCTAGTGCCCCCCAGTTTTTGGCCTAAGCTACTGCAGGCATGTGGCTGCATTTCCTGAATTGAGGGATAAATGTCTGTCCAGTTGTTTCGCAGTTTAATCTATGCAGTTTACACTAACCTGCAAAGAGTGAATCCATTCAGCCTCGAGCTAATTTGACTGTGTGTACATAGCCTAAAAGGAGATGAGCATACAAAAAGAAGTAAGGAAGGAGAGCAGAATCAAGTATACGCTGATACGTGGCATTTGTATCTTCTCACTGCGATGTGGGAGAGCCTGGAATCAGCACTGGGATGTGCTCAGGACCAACGGCAGATGGCTGCTCATCCTAATAGGCAAGCTTAGATGCAGGCAGAGTGGGACTCAGGGCAGGGCTTGTTTCTCAGGGCAAACCTGAGTTCAGAAGCAGGCTGATGTGGATAAGGCTTGGGGCTTACTCTGGCTTGCACACTCATTGCTGGTAAATTTTCTGGAGAAAATTCTGAGAAACCTGAAACTTTTACTGGGTCAAAGTCCTTAAGGCATTCCTGTTGGCTTGGCTTTTCCCTTGTAGCCTCACAGCAGTGTTGTGAAGGGGGGAGTTGCCTTGACTAAGGCAGACTCTCTTTTTGCTTTTTGCCTAACGAATGACAGGAAGATGATTAGGTGAGCTAAGAAAAATGCCTTGGCTAATCAGGGCATAGCCAAAACCAGTGGAGGTAATGATGCCAGCTACTTTTCTCTTGGCAGGATCTGAATCCAGATGTGGCACCACTCAAACGCTGGTGTTAGAGGATGCAAGGTCAACAACAGCCACCATGGTGTCTTCAAGTGATACCAGCCCTGCCACCCCACTGGCTTTTTTCCTAATCATTAGATAAGCATGATCAGTAAAGGGACAGCAGCTTCATCTCAATTAAAAAAATTAACACACAAAAAAGGCAGCTTGGTCATTTCTGCTGTAAGCGTTACCTTGCATTTCTGGAGTCTTTTTTTCTTGTTGTCATGCCAACCTGTGAAATCAGGAACCCTGAGTGAGTTGACTTCTGTTATGTTGGGCAACTTTGAGTACAGGCCTCTACGCAACTCTACTGCATTGGATGGAGGCTATTTTTCTCGGAGGGTACAGGTAAGGGACACATTAAAGATGCACTAGCTTAGGCAGGGCTATAGGCTGCTCCCAGGCTGGAAAATATTCCCCTTCTGCCTTTAAAAAATACTGGTCACTAGAAGCATTTCAAGGTTACAGGAAATGGAAGATAATGCTAGCCCCCCTTCTACATCCTCCTCTAAGATCTAGTTGAACACAAACAGGTCCCAAAATACCTGTGCATCCTCGCTCTACTATTTCCTCTGTAGGGATTTATTTGAACAGGTTGCCTCGGGCACTGAGCTCTAGAAAGGTTATTTCTGTATAAATCTTAACAAGTCATAACTTTGCAAGATTTAAAAGAAATTAAGAACAGCTCAGGGGTTGCCCTGAAAAAACAGCACTGATAGGAAAAGAATCTGTTTCTTAAGGTAGAATTGAGCTGATTATTGTAACCGTGATGGTCCAGGAAAAATGAGTCAAGGATTTTTGCGGCTGATATCTTTCACTGGACAAACTGTATAGCTGGGAGGGAAGTAGACAAGCTTTCAGGTGCCCTTCTTTTATTTTACACTTGGCATAATAAAAGATATCACCCACAAAATATTTGCCTCTTGAATTTTTTCTTAAGACATTCACCGTAGTAGAAGCAGTGTAGCCTTTCTTCCTAATGCCAAAGCCACCCAGCCATGACTACTAAGTCTTTACTCCAGAAATTGCTAGTCAGCCATAAGCACTGTGAGCAGAGAAAGGTGGGTTATATCTCTTGTCACCACACCCTTCAACTTCTTTTCATTCCAGGTTTCCCTCATTATTCTTTTTATACTAGCAAAGAAAATGGGACCAGGAATTTGTCCTAGGTGCAGTGAGCAGCAGGAATAGCAAAGGCTATAATGCCAGCTAGGACTTGCACTCCTTTTTACCACTGCTTTCAAATCGTGCTGAGAGCTTGCTGCAATTGATGTTCACAATGTAAAGTAAGATTAAAGGAGGTTATTGAGGTTCGTTTCCTTGTAAATACGAGAGACGTGCAATGATTGGAGAACATGAGGATAAAGTAGAGGGAGGGATGGCTTATTTTTTTTTTGCACTGGACAATTTATTGGTGCATCATCATTTGTCATAAAATAGAGGTTTGCTAAACGTTCAGATGTTCATAAAGGAAAACAATAATTTACATTTGAAATATCATTGGCAAAATATTTACATTGCTATTTGATACATCATTTGTTTAAAAAAAAAAGTGAGATAGCAAACCACTTCTCCAAATCTAATGCCAGTATAATTCTTCAGTGGCTAATGGGATGGCACATCAAAGAGCAACTCACAAAGACACTCTCATGGACCCAGAGGAACAGACTTGTACCCTCTGTACAAAAATGAAGTTTATTTTCTACCCATGGGAACTTCTTACCATCTTTAATTTTCCCTGAGCCTAAGGAAGGGCACATGTGCCCAAAAGCTTTGAGAAAAAGATAATATTTTTTTTGTGGTTTCTTAGATTGTCTAATAAAAGGTATCCAAGAGTTCTAGACTTTTGCATTTCTTTAGTGGCTAATGTGTCCTTTTCCAGGGGTCTGAAAAATGATATTTTCAAAAAAGTGCCTTGTGATTTTTGCATGCTTCGATTTTTGGGTTTTGACCTTGAAACACCTAAAAGGGGCTTGATCTCCAGAGTATGAGTGCTTGGCACTTATGAAAAAGATGTTCCTTAATGCTGGCTCAAGTTTGACCTGCAAACCAAGGCAGGTCTACTCGTTAGTCTTTTCTCTTGTGTTTAGGCAAAGCGAATGTTTGGAGGGGAGATGTTCCAGTTCAGATTCAGTAACCAAACGAAACCTTTCACCCTGCTAGCTAGAACTATGGATTGTGACAAAAACAGTGCAAAAGCTGGGAATCTCTTCTGACGACATCTGGGCTGCGGCAAGATTGCATAAACAGACTCTAGCTGAGACGGCTGCAATGCGAGTCCTCAAACAAGCTAGCACGGTAAGGACCAGGGGGAGGCACCTTCTGAACTAATAGCATGAGGACGTATTTCTTTCATCCTGTAAGAGCTTTATTTAACAAAATTTGCAGGAGGGCAGAACAGTAGTAGTTAGGATTATACTAATCCCTCAGTTCCAGTTTGGTCCTGCAAAAAAACATTTGGACATTTATAAGATGTTGTAAGAACTGTCAAAGCTAAAAATATTAGGGGGCTAAAAAGGTGTCAAGGACACTGGATGCAGCTGGCTGCTGACAAACAGCATCCAGGGTGTAGGCGTGAATCACAACTAACATTTGCTTATTTGCAAAGCTGGCAAGCAAGGCGAGGGGGTTCTCTGAGCTCTTCCCCAGAATGCAGCCTCCTTTCCCCAAATATCTATTGAATGCCCTCCTTGTTCCCTTTAATTCAGTGATGCACTTACCCCATTACAGTCTAATGTGTACCCACAATTCAAAATGAACCAGCTACTCGGCTAAAACAGGAGGACCGATGGGCCGTTTCTCCAGGTCTGCAACTGGAAATAATGCAGTTGCAGGGGGACAGTGTTGCTTGGGGCTTCTGAAAGCTGTTGCCTTTGCTGACTGAATGGTAGTGTCTTTGGATCATACTTCCAGGACAACAGAATAGCAATATAGCAGAAAATAGGAAGGAAGGGGTAGGGAGAGAGTAAAGATTGGCCCAGGGGCCAACTTCTCATCTCTGCTGTAACTCTTGCTGTTGGGGGGATGCAGACAAAGAACAGTAATGTCTTGAACAGCTTTAAACCCTAAACTGTACAACAGCTTTTGGCATTTACAGGGTTCGAGCAGAATTACAGAAAATAACTGGACTACTGCTCAGGCTTGCAGTACTGTCCTGTCTTGTCAGAAAACTATTGCCAGAGTGCTTCTACTATGTTGGCTTTATGTTCTACAGAGTAACACAAGAACTGCAGTGTAGATCTACACGTGTTAGCATCCGGATGCATCTAGTGCTCTTGATACCTGTTTAGCTCCAGCATGGTATTCTCCTGCGGTACCGAAGTGTAAGCCATCATAGACAATTAAAACTTAAGAGGCACAAGAGGAATAGTTTTGGCCTACCTAAGGGATTCAAGCTGCAGCTGCTGAAAGAGGGGAAACAAGAATTAAATGCGTGTGACAGTATATAAAACATTTATTGATAAAATTTACAAATATTTATAAAGGTTTCCTTTCAGGAAAGTATGGGCCATCAAGTGATACTTCCCGAGGTGAAAACAACAGCAGTCTGACCAGCATTTCCTTGTGGTTTGTGTGCACACGCTCATACACCAAGTCTTTCATTCCTATTCACTCTCTATTTAGGTACTTTGATGTGGCCCTGGTCACTCTCCATCACTAATGGATTTAATTCTCCCAACATCTTAATTTCTATTTTAAAGATGTAAGATTAGATTACAGAAGAAAATTGATCAAGGCCACGCCGAAAGCCTGTGGTAGAACTAGAAAAATGAACACGCATCTCCTGATTCCCACCCACCCAGCTCTATCCGCTAGACCAGTGGGGACCAACCTTTTTGGCCAGTTATGTCCCAGATTAAGCCTCATGCACTCCCTGAGGACCACTCCAATGTTCTTCTCCGGCTCGATCTGCTCCTCTGCTTTCTGCTCCCTGCCCTACGTACTGTGTTGCTCTCTGCTTCCTGCCCCTTCCTCAGTTTGCCACATGCCTGCAAGCTGATGGTTTGTGTGCCCCAAGTTGGGCACACTAGCATTAGACAAATGCTTCTCGGCTAAAAAAATTGTGATCAAGTGAAAAGGAAACAAAAGGAAGCCAGAGGCTCTGCAAAGGCTCTCTCTCCTGCCCCCTCCAACCACCCCCTTCCCCCCAATCCTTCAAGTTTTCTGTCAGTCCCTTAGAATACAATTAATAAAGAAATACTGCAACAGTGCAAGCAAATTACTACAGATAGGCTTACGATCTTTAAAGGACTTCACCAAGAAGGACAAGTTCATGATCTTCATTTTACAGCTAAGGAAAATATGGTAGTGTGAGATGCATTGTGCAAGTCAATGGCAAGCCAAAAATGTCATTCAGTTCTTCTGATGCCCAAAGAAATGCCCCAGTCACTGGCCCCCCACCTTCTCCTTTAATATGTCTGCTGTTCTGAGAGTAAAATGGTGCAATATTGATCCGGATAGCAGGTTGAAAAAAACCAACCAACCCAGTCTAAATGTGTGCCGTGCAACAAAGAGCTACATCTAAAACTGGAGGAAATACTGGTACCTAAGGTTCAGCCTGGTGGAACAATTCATGATAAACTATGGCCCCCAGGTACTTTTGAACGGGCAGGACATTCACCTGCGAGAGGGGGAAACCTAGGTTTTGGTCTCTTCACAGGGTCGTTTCTGCATTTGACGTGGAAGTCGTGTAAAACACGCAAACATTGGAGCTGGAAAACGCAGGGCTCCCACCTGCTCAGGTGAGTGATATAACTACTCAGCTGCAGTTATCAGCCCTCTTGTGCTTGCTCTCTGCCTCTGAAACTGTTTTCTGCCCAGCGCCACCATTGCAGCAGAAAGGGAGGAGGGCTCCACTTGCCTCCGGAGAGCTGTAGATTTGTCCCGTCTTGCGGAAAAAGGAATTGAACTTGGGTTTCTCACTCTCATAGCTATTTAAGAGGGGAGGGAAGGGGTGCTGTTACCTTCTCCACCCCCTCCTTCAGCTGTGTTTCCGTAGAAAGGAGACATTCTGCTCAGTTCTGGTGGGAGAGAGGGGACCACAGGTACCTACCGCCTGGAGAGGGAGGGTCCCAGACTGTGGATCTCGAGCAGATGCTATATTATCACAGTATCTGTGGGGAGGTAGGATTTAAGACTTGCTCTTTTACTCGGGGTTTCCCTGTGTAGAAGAACAAGGACACTGCGTGTTGGAGTGAGCTGTCTTCAGGCAGCCCCCTGTGCTAAGTGATGGGTCCCACCATGAAGGACCTACCTCCCCCTGTGCACAGTGCGGCCAGTCTCAGTCCAACCCATGGTGCTGGATTCTAGGCTAGGGCCCTCAAATTAATCCTCTGTACCCAAGTCTTTTCTGGAGCTAACCTCTACCTCAGAAAGATATTGAAGAAACACGATAGGGCCAGAATAGAGCATGGAAAATTAGCAGATGCACGGGAAGACTTCAGTGAAGAAGGAGGGATTGAAAAGCCTGGTACTATTTAATTCAGTGGGAAGATGAATAAGCGGTGACACATTAGCAAGGATCCTGATTAAAAAAACCTCTCAAATTCTCTGATAAAAAAAAAAAAAAAAAAATCACAAATTCTCTAACCCCCAAATCTGTGATTGCTCTTCCAGTGTTGTGGCTGGTCTTCCCTTTAGAAGCAACCCCCATGGCTTATAATGGTCCCACTGGCAGCCAGCATAATTTAAAGGATCATCGAGGTGCACAGAAAAGTCCCAGAGCACTGAATGCAAATGCGTCTAAAACCCTTACATACACTCTTCAAATAAATTGCGCGTAGTAGGATTCATTGTAGGGCATTTTTTATGGGAAGCCAGGTTCATAAACACATTTCACATGAATTGCTCCCTCTCTGACGATAACTGACACACTGGATACCTGGAAGGACAGATGTGCCTCATATGTCATTCCAAATTTATACTTAAAAATGGGATGGATATTGTTTCTGACTGCTATCTGGCTGCTTGTGACGAGTAGGTCTCTTTTTGTACTGGACAGGGAAGCTCAGCTAAAAAAAGCACAACTGCTTCATTTATGGGGCAGCGGCAGGCAAGCATTTTCACTTTCAATTAATCGGATTCAACCCCTCATCAGGTGCTTAAATGCAAACCGGTCTCCCATGCTTCTTTCCATTTTCATTTCAAGAAACGGTCTGCATGCATTTTGGACACTGTCTATTTCTTCAGTTGATTTGCATTTAATCTGCCTCAATAACCCCTGCTTTATTAGAAATAAATCATGCAGATTGGCTATAAATTGCTTGATTTACATTGCTGAAGTCTCCCTCCTTTCTTAACCTGGAACCACTGCCATTCACGGTTATTTGCTTGGGCATCGCTGGGGAAGATGGTAACTGTCCTGGGTATTCAGAAACCTCTCCGGTGTCTCATGTGATGAAATTAGGGGGGGATATGGATGGCATGAACATCGTCTCTCCCGGGGCCTTTTTTTACGTTTTGTTTTGTTTTGTTTTTTAATGTGAAAAGTGTTGTTTCCTCACTATACTCCACTCCTAATTTTAACATCAATTATAATGGCTGCCTTTTGATTTGCTGGGTCTATTTAAGTCCCGTGAAAAAGAAAGTGATGAACTGACAGGGTGACATGTGAAGGAGGGTTTAATTTATATGACAGACGGGGTGGAGAGGAGTGTGCCAGCTGTTATATAGGCAACCGCTGACATGGTTTTAGGAAAAATTAGTTGTCAGACTCGATTCAGATTTGATCACAAGCTTTGTCAATAAAGGTATCACAGTGAATTGTACTGTTAGTTGCATTGACCTAAATTTAGATACAGTTTTGGGGTTAATACATGCTACATGCACAAATTCCACACACGCGTGTGTGCACAATGTACACACATGAGAATGCATGTGTAACTGAGTAACTTTCTGAGAACAAAAATCAGCATCACCAAAACAGGTAGAGCCCCTACCTGGATTTAAATGGATTTGACTGATCTAAAGCAAAAAAGATATTCTAAACAGGGAATCACAGGGATGTGCTTTTAGCTTGGTGCCAACAGCTTTCCAGCTACTTTTATCTAATGTGGAAAAACATATAATAATTGCTAGTAAAATCTGCATGTGACAAAATTGCTGGAGTGATAAATAGCAGCCGGGACCGGTCACTTCAACAGGCCGTTTTGGTGCAGCTGTTTAAACATGTGTTTTCAGATGGTCAAACAAAAAGTCATACCTGTTGGAACAAGTAACGTGGCTCATGGAAGTCGCGAGCTGGGCTCGTGGATGGCAGCGGTGCTGGGACGGACCCGGGGTCCGCAGCAGGGGCTCGAGGGACCAGGGAGTCTCCCCGCAGCCTTGCGCCGGAGCAGGCAACCTGCTGCTTGGCCACTCGGGAGGCTATCAGGCAAAGCAGGGTTTTACGTCTCTCTGTGATATAGCTGAGGATGCGGCAGTGCAGCTCTGGTGTCAGAAAAGATGTTGGGACCTTTAGAAAGAGCTCAGAGAAGGAGATGGCCAACAAAGGGGAGCAGGAACCTCGTTCATGCACAACTCCCTACTTGGGGAAGAGATGTTGGGGGGGCTGCCTAGGGCTGGGCGCACAGCATCTCAGCATGAAGACGCACTTGACTTGTCAGAGGGATGGAGAGAGCTCAGCAGGCACCGGCTGGAGCAGGTCCCTGCCTCCCCGGACCCCGGCAGCAGGCCCAGAGCGGAGCAGATCCATGCGGCAGTGTCTCGGCCCCTGCCCAGGTAAGGCCAGGCCTGGGCAGCTGCAGGGGGCGCGGGGAGCCAGTGGGGACCGGCTGCTGCCCCTGCATGATGTGCATGCACCATGGGTACACGCACACACAAGACACGCGCGCACACATTCTGCACATAGTACTCATACGTGCACACTGCAATATACACACGTGCACATGGTATGTCCACATGTGCACACTGTGGTATACACGTGCACACACGGTATGTCCACATGTGCACATAATACACACCCTGCAATATACACATGCACACACAGCATGTACACACGCACACACACTGCAATATACACGCACATATGCAGTATGTACCTGTGCACACAATACACACATGCACACCGCAGTATACATGGTATGTAGATGTGTACGATACACACATATACACTGCAGTATACACATGTGCACACAGTATGCATACAATAAATATGCATGCTTACACAATATATACACTCGCACACACACATGCAGTACGTACACATGTGCACACAATGCACACATGCACACTACAGTATACACGAGATGTACACGTGCACAATGCACACATGTACACTGCAGTACACATGTGCACACAGTACATACACATGCGCACACAGTATGTGCACACAGTACATACACATGCGCACAAAATACATGCACATGCACACACAATATACACACACATGCACACACTGCAATATCAATATACACATGAGCACACATGCACACACTGTAGTTTACACATGTGTACACACTATCCATGCATGCACACATACTACATGCACAGTACCTACACACACCTGTACAATGTACACACATGTGAACACATGCACCATATACATACAGGTGCATACACACAATTATATGTTCTTTGCAGTCTCCCTGGGGTGTTTTAAAATAACCCCTTCAATTGGGCTCCATAGTTCCTTTTCCAAGATGTTTATTCTGGCAAACAAAAATAGTCCTAGGACAGGTGTGGTTAGTACACAGGTAACTTGTACCTGCTCTGCAGTCGTGTCACCTTCTCAATGTGGATTCTGTTTTATTATTAAAGGTAGGTACTTCAGATGATGGCATCAAAAAAGAGCAGGAAAGAATCGAAATGCAGCTCCTATAATGCAGATGCAACAATAATAATTGCTTTTAAAAATGATCCATTTAACATGCTTATGCAAGCTTTTCCCCTCTTGTCTCCTTCCAAACTTCAGGCATGAGCCTGCACTAATCACTGACTTCAATGCTGATGTAAGGACTGCCCTCAGACTACTCTCCTGAAAAAGTGTTTGTAGGTTTGGGTCCCTTATGCCCCATTAAAACATGGGCCACCAAGGGCCCAGTTCTGCTACCCTTACAGTGGGCAGATCTACATGAGAATTTACTGTGCGGTTGCCTAATGAACTGTGCAGTAAACCTCTCTGCATCTACACACGCGCCCTATTAGGACACACAAAACTAATAAACTCCACAGCAGGGTAGGACTCGTAAATACAAGAACTATCCTGCTCCAGAGTTTTTTGTGCAGTGCACATGTAGACGCCAAGCCGGCTGGCTGGGGCACAAGGGTGTTTTAGTGTTGGGCTGCCTGCCAGCTAGTCCCTGTGCAGCACGTTGAGCCTGGCTGGAGCAGCCCTGGGCCCCCTGCCAGCCAGGGCTCCTGCAACCCAGCTCCTTGCGCTCCAGACCAGGGCACATGTAAAGCAACACACCTGGGAGCAATGTCCTGCAAAGCAAGAAGCTCTGCAGTGTATTGCTGCCCCCTTAATGTCACATATCAACACGTCCATTGAGTTATATCCTGCTGCACAAATAATCCCAGCTTGTCCCAGCTGGGCTACTTGTAGATGGAGACACTGCTCAACAGGAGAGAGATTACCAGATTTGAGTCATCGGTGCCTAGGTCTGCCTTCTCTCAGCCCTCAGTCTGCCTTGACATACGTGCATCCTCTCTCCACCTTCTCCCTGAACTAGGCAACTGGTTCCTGCTGGTTTAGTTTCCCCTTTCTAAGTACTTTCACACTGCATTTTTCTGACAGAGATGATCAGAGGCAGCCTAGCTGCACCTTGAGCGAGTAAGGGGGAGTGCCAGGTACCCTCTACTCAGGACCCAACGTTTTGCAAGCAGCACCATTGACTTCAGCTTGAAGTCAGCAGTACGAGACCTGCTGCAGTGGACACAAGTGAAGGTTTGCAGGACTGGACCCAAGAACACCAGTGAAACCTGACAGCATCGGCAGCTTGCAAGAGGCACTCAGAAAGGCAACTATCCTGCAAAAGGCTATTTTAAGACTGAAGATTCAAATGATCTTAAATTGACGTTCAGAGGCAATATTCACTTGTCAGGCACCGTCTCCTCCACCAGAGCAGAAAATATGTTAGAAAACGTGTAAATGTCTTCCTCCATAAAAAGCATGATTTCCCAAGTAATGTCTTTCTTCAGTCCCTCCTTGGGCACCGGGTTTCCTTTCAGGGTTATTTCTCTAATTACAAGCTTGACAAATACATTACTTAGTTTATCTACAACCTTTGGAAAGACAAAAATGCTAATTGAATTCATGCAGTGGTTTTACTCCCTCATCCTCTGACAATTACACAGATTAATCCTCCGAGGTCTATTATTCTGGAAAGCTTATTTTGTTTTTGTGACAATGCTAACAGTTCTTAGTCAACACGTGCAAGTTTTGCTGGCCTGGCTCCATCAGTTAACGGTGGGAAACCAACTTCACCGCTCTCAACATAAGCAATGACAGCAAGAATCATAATACAGACAGTTATAATACTGGTGGCAAAATATTTATGCTGGTTTACCTTAATCCATTTAAGAAACTGTTTCGAGATGCACTTTCTTTATACAGGTATAAGCTCCATCTCCACTAGAGGTGGTCACCCATTTATTCTATTCCTGCAAGCCCCTTTGAGGTTCAGAAAAGGCCTTTACTTCATCTTCTTCTGTGTTCAGTAACTTAAATCACTTTTTGTTTGCTTTTTAAAATAATGATTCTTGAAGCCATGATTGATCAAGTGGTATAGTAGATAGAGAAGACTTTATGCAATGGCAGCAAACATGTGACACTTCATTTGCAGGTTCAGCCCCCCAAACGTTTAGAAGCCGCTTGGAAATGTTCCCTTATTACCTAGTGGAGGAGCTAGTGGCTTGAGGCAGCGCTTGGGGCACCCCCTGCTTTCTAGGCACTTAGTGGGCAGGCAATTAAACCGCAGGAAAAGAAAAGAAATCATATTCTCAATCAAACAATTGTGATGTGTTCATAAAAAGTTTGATCTTGATCCCACTGAAATCAGTGGGAGTTCTGCCATTGCCTGTGTGTGCAGGTTCAAGCCCCAAATCATTATGAATCTACTATTTCTCCAGTAGGTACCCGAGAGGAAAAAAAAGAAAGGTTGTACTTCTGAGGATTCTTCCCCAAAGGCTCCTGCCAGTCCAGCAGAAGTGCTGAAATCTTAGATCTCTTTTTTTGTTTTTGCAGAAAATTGAGGAAGAACAGTGATCCTTTCAGCAACTTTCACTCAGACACACACACACACAACACAGAGATTAAGGCACAGGACTTTTACCTGAAAGTCCAGTGATCCAACTACTTTTCTCTACATCCAGGTGTAATTGAGGGTTGTTGTATGGAAACAGTACTTCTGCTGGGATAAATTCTGGTTTTTTGCATCCACTAACTCCTGTTTTTAGTTTTCAGTTGTCTCTCATTTCTCTCTGATCATTCTTCTTCCTTCCTTTTCCTAGTCTCCTTTCCCACCTTATGATACCTTTCCTTTATCCCTACTGTTCTCCTCTCGCCTCGCTCCTTTCCTCTTGTACATCTCTGGCTACTCTGTCCACGGGCATAGAAATAGTCTTAGGTGTTGCAATGACTAACACCAGAAAGGAGATCAGCAATAGATGTCAGAGGCTGGCAGTGCCGCTCAGACTGGTGACAGCAGTGATTTCAGCTGGAAGAGTATGCCAGGCTGCACCAGGGGAACTGGTCTTTATGCCTGCAGACGAGAAGCATGCCAAAGTTGTAGCCCACAGCCTGAAATAAATCCCAATAGTCTTGCTAACTTCTAGTAAGTTAATTTAAGGAGGAAAAAATGTGAAACCTTAGTACTCAAATACCAGTAGAACTGCTTGAAGAAACTGATGCTCTGGATGCAAGAACTCTAATTATACCTTACATTTGTACAGTGCAAGGTGCTCTACAAACTGTCAGTGTGTATATAATTATATATAGAAGAGGGGTAATTTCCTCCAGGCTGAGAGGTCGCATGTACAGGACCAATTCCTACATTCAGTTACAACAACAAATCCAGAATACTTTAATTGAACTTTGCCAAAAATGTAAAACAAGGAGTTTTTGAAAAAGACTTTGAAGATTGGTGGGGAATCTCTTTGGGCAAGATGAAACCAAAATGTTAGAAAGGCTAAATGTGTCACAGTGGGGTTTAACACAGACAAGTGTAAGGTGATGCACCTGGGGAGGAACAATCGGCACCACACATACAGGCTGGGGAACTCCCCTCTTGTCAGCACGGAGGTGGAAAAGGATCTGGGAGTCATTATTGACTCCAAGATGAACATGAGTCAGCAATGTGGGGAGGCGGCT
>NW_017729031.1:27028567-27032805 GCF_001723915.1 Gavialis gangeticus
ATCAGGAGGCGCTACTTCACGGTCAGGGCGGCTAGGGTCTGGAACCAGCTTCCATGTGAGGTGGTGCAGGCTCCCACCCTGGGGGTTTTTAAGAGGAGGTTGGATGACCACCTTACTGGGGTCATTTGACCCCAGTACTCTTTCCTGCCATGGCAGGGGGTTGGACTAGATGATCTGCTCAGGTCCCTTCCGACCCTAGAAACTATAAAAATATGTAAATATTCAGTGCTTTTCTGCTTTTAAACACAGTTATTTCTAACTTAGTGTTGTAACCTACAAGAGTTTGCTGTGCAAGGACTGAAGATTCAGGATTTTCTGATACTATATATAGACTTTCTGATACTACATATAAAGTATATATACACACACATATATTTTAAGCTAAAATAACTAAGGACTTCATTTGATTGTCAACTCATACATGTGGTCTTAACAAGACAGGTCTATTGGCATGTTTTGTGTAGAGTCAGATTATGTCACCCTGATCACATTAACTGCAAAATTCCTTATGAGCAGTCCAGCTTCAGTAAAGGAGATAATTATATACTCCAAGTGAATGCTGCTGTTCTGTGCCCTTTAAATGAGTGGGGCCCTCCATGGTGTGAGATGAGATACTACTTGGGTCGAGAGAGGCGACAGAATTTGACACAGGAATTAGTTATTTGCAGGAGAAAGCATTGAAGGCCTTGCATTGCATTTAAAGAGCTAGAAACTGTTCTGCTTATTCTGGTTTTTCACTGTACTTTAATAAAATACATGTAAAGCCTATAGTTTTGCATATTACAGGCCTGATCCACGGTTTAATTAAGCCCGAGAGAGCCTTTCCCTTGATTTGACTGGATTATGAAGCAGGGCCTTCGTTCTTGCCCTCTGAGATCTCCATTGTACGTGAATGCAGGACATTCTGCTGTGCAGCCAGGTGTCTGTGTCCCCCATGTAACCAGGTGAGATAGTCCCTACAGAGGAATTTCTCTCCCTATCTTGGGCTCACGGCTTCCCCTTCTTTTCCCCACCCTATGAGCAGAAAGCAGCCCGCGAGCCAGGAAAGAAGGAGAGCTGCTCAGGGGATGAGAGCAGTTCTCAGGAGGGAGGAAGCAGAATGGAGTTGATATAACTATATTCAGAAGGAGAAATACAGGCTTGTTTTCACTGAGAGTGAGGAAGCCACCCGGCACAGGTTTTATGGAAAAAAAAAAGTTCACGATAATGTCAACTAGGATGCCACGTGTAACAAAAAACAAGTGCTCTGTATTTTAGTACACATTTTCCTACCTTATTTCATGTGCTCACAGGTTGGAGGATCCAAGTGTCCGTAGACTGCACTGGTACAGTATTCACCATCTCCTAACAATTCATACCGTCCGTCTCCAGCAAGAGTTCCAGTTAGAGCTGAAGGGCAGACTTCACTCATTTTCACTTTGTTTCCTGTTATTTGTATTGCAATAGCATCCCAACCATTGACATGCACAGGGACACAGTCCCTGTCCCAAAGGGTTTATAACAACAACACCTCAAGGCCGTAAAGACCATTTTCAGTGAGCTGATAAATAGGGTTAGAGGCTACCAACTTTCAGTAGCATTATTCAGGAAAATGGATTATCTTCAGTACAAATATATAATTAAAATGATGTAATCTGGGAGGGGACAAAGAAAACGGAGTTAGGGCTTACAGATGACCTAGGTGGAGCAAAGTGGAAGAAAGCTGTGAAGCCAAAAGCAAATTCCTCTTGCCAGTACCTCCAGCACAGTCGAGAATCAGTGTCAACATTTTGCTGTGATGTTTTAAGGAAACAACTCAGGTCAGTTAGAAACCAGGTGAAAGTAAATGTAGGATGAGAGGTATTAGGAAGATGAAAATTATTGTGGCCCATGCTTTCAAGACACCTCCATTACATACAATATATGAATCTAAGGGGCTGGAAGGGACCTTACAAGATAATTGTGTTCAGCCCCCCCTGCACTAGGCAGGAAAGACAACTGGGGTTAGGTGACCCCAGCAAAGTGACCATCCAGTCTCCTCTTGAAGACTTCCAGGGCAGGTGATTGCACCACCTCTGGAAGAAACTTATTCCACAGTCTGGATTTAAATCCAGCTCGAGAAAAAGTACTGGCTTAATTTAGGCAAGTAACTAATCCCATGTGCAGTCAGGATGTTGACGTTAACGTAAGCCTCAGCAAAATCATTCAAGTTAGGAAAATGCACAAGCTTATCAATAAACTAGGGCCTCAGTTCTCTTTTCTAGAGAACATTGAGTATTGATAGACGTCCTACGAGTGCAAAGTGCACGTGAAAGGTCTCTGACTCTTTAATAGTCTTTTACCAATTTGATGACATAGTCCAGTATATTTCTCATTTTGCTCACCTGAGTCTCATTTGAAAAATGAATGTTTAGAAAAAACTATGTATCAAACAAGCATAGAAAATTAGGGCTGGAGGTCAGGAGGTCATCTAGTCCAGCCCCCTGCTCAAAGCAGGACCATCGCCAACCAAATCATCCCAGCCAAGGCTTTTTCTAGCTGGGTCTTGAAAACCTCCAAAGATGGAGAATATCTCTGGGTGACCTGTTCTAGTGTTTTACTACCCCACAGTGACAAAATCCTACCTAATATGTACCCTAAAGCTCTCTTTAGACCATTGCTCTTTGTTGTGCCATCTGCCACCACTGAGGACGGTCCAGCTCCATCCTCTTTTGAACCCCCTTCAGGTAGTTGAAGACTATTAGATCCCTTCTTAATCATCTCTTCTACAAACTAAATAAGCCCACTTCCCTCAGTCTTTCCTCATAAGTCATGTCCCTCAGCCCCCAAACCATTTTTATTACCCTCTGCTGAACTCTAATTTGTCCACATCCTTTCTGTAATGGGGGGCCCAAAAGTGAACACAGTACTCCAGATGTGGTTGCTCCAGTGCTGAATAGAGAGGAATAATCACTTCCTTCAACCTGCTGGCAACACACTTACCAATGCAGCCCAGTATGCCATTAACCTTCTTGGCAACAAGGGCACAGTTGGCTCATATTCAGCTTATTGCCCACTGTACCCCCCAGGACCTCTACTGCAGAGCTGCTGCCCAGCCAGTCAGTCCCCAGCCTGTACTGATGCATGGGATTACTCCATTGTAAGTGCAGGACTTTGGACCTGTCCTTATTGAACCTCATGAGACTTCTAGGCCCTCAGTTTGTCTAGGTCACTCTGAATTCTAGTCCTATCCTCCAGTGTATCCACTACTCCCCCCAGCTTGGTGTCATCTGCAAACTTGCTCAGGGTGCACTCTATGCCATCTTCCAGGTTGTTGGTAAAGACACTGAACAAAACCGACCCCAAGACTGACCCCTGGGGCACTCCACTTGATACCGGCTGCCAGCTAGACATGGGGCCATTGATTACTATCCTCTGAGCCTGAATCTCCAGGCTTACAGTCCACCTTACAGTCCACTCATCCAGCTCCTACTTCCTCAACTTGCCTGGAAGAATGTAGTGGGAGACCATATCAAAAGCCTTGCTAAGATCAAGGTAGAGCACATCCACCGGTCTCCCTGCATCCACAGAGCCAGTCATCTCATCATAGAAGGCAATCAGGGTGGTCTAGCATGACTTGCCCTTGGTGAATCCATGCATGCTGTTCCTAATCACCCTCTTCTCCAAGTGCTTAGAAATGATTCCTTGAGGATCTGCTCCATGATTTTTCCAGGGACTGAGGTGAGGCTGAATGGTAGGGCTGTGCAAAACATCAGCGTTGCGCTTCAACTAACATTTCAATGGAACAGGGTTTCATTTCAAGTTTTGTTTCGTTTCAAAAGCACTGTTCCATTCTGTCTCGTTGAAACGCTTTCGCTGTTTTGACGCCGTTTCAATGTTTCGCCCATAGGCTATAGTGGGAAAGCATGAAACAGCCTATAACTTTGTCATTTCTTGCCTGAATCTTGCAGGGATGGTAGCCCCTTCTGAGAGCATAAAGCCTGCCAAGTTTCAAGGAGATCATAGTTTCATAGTTTCATAGATTAAGGGTCGGAAGGGACCTAGTAGATCTTCTAGCCCGACCCCCCGCCAGGGCGGGAGAACAACAAAACCCCAAAACAAGAAACAGGACTCAAATGAGTCCAGCCAGGTAGGCATCCAGCCTCTTCTTAAAGACCCCCAGGGTAGGGGCCAGCACCACTTCCCTTGGAAGTTGGTTCCAGCTCCTAGCTGCCCTAACTGTGAAGTAGTTTTTGCGGATGTCCAATCTATACCTCCTC
>NW_017729031.1:27033411-27074547 GCF_001723915.1 Gavialis gangeticus
TCAGCCAATCTGCAATCCATCTGACTGTGTAGGCATCTATGCCACAGTCGCCTAGTTTTTTAACTAGGATGGGGTGAGAGACGGTGTCAAAGGCCTTGCTGAAGTCCAGAAAGACTACATCCACCACGACACCTGCATCCATGGCCTTTGTGACCTGATCGTAGAAGGCAATCAGGTTGGTCTGACATGATCTCCCCCTAAGATCAGTATAGGGGTTTCTAGGAAACTGTACCTCAGGCTGCTGACAAGCAGAAGTTGGGGAGGAGGAGCAGTGTCCTGTGATCCAGCAGGCAGATTGGGGGCCCGCACCCCTGGGAGGAGTCCAGCAGAGCCCCTTCAGCCCTCCCAGGGGTGGGGGTGGACCCTGATCTGGCACATCACAGGCCGCTGCTCCTGCTGGTGGGATCCAGCACTGGGGAATTGAGCCCAGCTGGGGGAAGCGCCTCCCACTGCTGGGCTGAGTTCCCAGTGGCTCACAGCGCTGGGGAACTCAGCCTGGCTAGAGGCGGCGCTTCCCTCAGCCAGGCTGAGTTCCCCAGCACTGCAAGCCGCAGGAAACTGAGCCCGGTGGCAGTAGGTGCTCCCCCTAGCTGTGCTCCACCACCGGGCTGAACTCCATGGGGCTGGAGGAGCTGATGGGAACACAGTCTGGCAGCAGGAGGCAGGGAGAGTGAGGGCTGCGCTCCCTGCCGGGCTGAGCCACATGGGGCTGTGGAGCTGCTGGGAGTGCAGCCCTGGCTCTCCCATGTCTCCCACCACCTGGCTGGCTGGTTCGAATTTTGAAATGTTTTGACTGGCCTCATTTCGTTTCGAGGTTGCTTCAAAGCCCTTCGTTTTCTTTTGATTTTGCTGTTCTGAGTTCGAAACAAGTCAAAACAGCGTTGAAACAAAACAGCTGGTGAAGCTTCACACAGCCCTACTGATTGGTCTGTAGTTCCTTGGATCCTTCTTTTTCCCCTTTCTTAAATATGGACACTATGTTTGCCCTTCTCCAAACATCCGGGACCTCTCCTGATCACCATGAGTTTTCAGAGATGATGGCCAGTGGCTCTGCAATCTCATCAGTCAACTTCCTCAGCACCCTCAGATGCATCCTATCTGGCCCCATGGACTTGTGTATGTTCAGCTTTTCTAAATAGTCCCTAACCGGTTCTTTTGCCACTGTTGGCTGTTCACCTCCTCCCCAGACTGTGCCGCCCAGTGCAATAGTCTGGTAGCTGACTTTGCCTGTGAAGACTGAGGCAAAAAAGGCATTCGAGCACTTCAGCCTTATCTGCATCCTCTGTTTAGATAAAATTTGGGTTAAAATGTCTGCAGTCTCTAATGCACCCAGGCACTACTACTTGCATAGAATTTCCTCAGGAGCTCAGACTTCTCATGTATATTGGTACGTTTGTTTAATAAAAGAGAATACCCTTTTGGCAGAAGCAGTAGACTACTATCTGTACTTTGATCATTGGTATTTAATATTCATATTACATCGATGTTCAGAGGCCCCAAGCAGGACTGTCCCAAAAATTCATTGGTGAATCATGAATAAAGAGAACAGGAAGCAGATGTTATTTAAATACAAGGAAAAATGAAACTATTTCTATCAAAACTACCTTTCATTTCTGGTCTATTAGTTACAAGCAGCATATGATGTACTTTACCATAGCATCCATTTTATATTGCTGGATTAGTGTCCAAGTCCCAGTGAAGTTGATGGGAATATTTCCATTGATTTCAATGGGAGCTGGATCAGGGTCCAAATGCCTGCTGCATGGTGGTCTAGACAAATTATAAATAAGATCATTCTTTCCCTTTGTAGAACATCACATAGAAGTTCCTGTATAGCTCAGTCTATAATCCATTTCTTTGATCTGGTTACAGCCCTCCCAGAAACCTTAGCTGTGGCACTGAAAAGAAAACTCCCTAAGGTTTACCTCTGGCAATACACCCCGAAGTCTAAAGGTTGAATGTTGAACACAGGATCCACTAAACAAGGGACAAATTCCCTCATCCAACTCTTCCTAAAGGGCATCTTTCAGTAGTTAATTTCCACTGGTAAGAAACAATTTTCCAGTGTTGTTTGTCACTAATTTGCACTCATGTTATATCTTTTCAGCCCCTTTTTTGGAAAGCTTGATTGAAACTGTGTTGAGCCAGTGAACATACAGATGATGTGATCCCTGCTAACTGGGGGCATCCCATTTACATTTTCCCATAGATGCTATTTCATTTTCCTCCACTCTTTCCTGAATGCCCACTCTTACATTCTGCAGTCATGTCTCCTGTCAGTGGAGGAAGACTGGGATATCCATCTTGAAGAGTGATGGTTTACCTTTCACCAGCATTTCAGTCTTGGCTGCTACTGCCCTCATACTAAACAGAAATTCTGTATTTATTATAAAGCTCCCATGAAGGAGGAATGCACATGAAGAACACTGAGCTGATTATTAAACTCAAGGCAATCTTCTGAGAGGTGCCAGGTTCCTGCAACTCCTATTACATTTCCATTTCTGTGGGAGATTTAGGGGCTCAGGACACAGCTCTGTGTATTCTGTTGTGCTGTCCTCATTACAGACAAGACAACGCAGTTAAGAGCTGAACACCTAGAGACTTTTTTGCAAAAAAAGTTGCTGGTCTAATAAAAGATATCATCTCTACTACGAGTCCAGATTGCTGAGCACCTGCAGATGCTTTCACAGGCACTGAAAATCCTAGAGTATTTTCTCTGGTAAATGCCGAATATCACAAATACCAATCTCTTTACCAGGCTAAGCCCAGCAATACATGTGCATATGAATCCCTGGGTCCTGGGCTCTGCGTCCAAGCACTTGGTTTCATGTGGATGGCTGCTAGTTTTCCCCTTGCCTAGGGGGTGATTTATAATAGCCCATAATCAACTACTTTAAGAGGATGGTTCCATTAGAGGTGCATCTGGGCTTCAAAGCACACGATCCAGCTAGTATCCCTGCCATACACAGGTTTTGCTTTTTTATTACACCGTGGGAGTATGATTTAGCGATAGCACATGTATTAATACCTACCATCTGTACCTTTGTGATCCCTTTTTAACAATGTGACTCTCCCTCATACCCATGCATCCTATGAGAGGAAAACCAGCTTCCAGAATTCCCAGGGCCCTGGCTGTTTCTTTGTTACCTTTGCTCCTTGGTCAGGCTCAGCCTTTCCAACGTAATCAGCAGCGTGGCAATTTTGGCACGCTGTGACATTTTCTGGCCGCATACAGAGAATGGAGTCTGGGCTATTTGGAATAGGTACACAGATGTGCTGTCATTTAAAAATAATACTTTACTCAAACAAATTGTCTTGGTAAGAATCCATATTTGCTTTTGTTTCGAGGTGAAGGAAGCTTCGCAGGAACCACAGATGGTGTTTACAGCTCGTCATGCAGCTATCACTTTCCAGACAGATGGAGAAACATGGAGGGAACAGAAGGAGAAAAAAAAGCGGCTTTGATGGTTGGCATCTTAATTGGAGTTTTTGTACTTTGCTGGATACCTTTCTGTATCACAGAATGAATAAGTCCCCTCTGTTCCTGCAACATCCCACCCATCTGGAAAAGCATCTTTCTTTGGCTCCGCTACTCCAATTCTTTCTTTAATCCTCTTATTTATACAGCGTTTAACAAAAATTACAACAATGCCTCGAAGAACGTTTTTGTCAGACAGAGGTAAAAGAATGGAGGCTGGTTTACTGGAGGAAATGTGTACCTGTGAAACACAATTATGAAGTGCAGTGACGACCTAAAGGGATTTAGTAGCATGGAAGAACACTGATGACACGTCGAGATGCAAAATGAGGAATGCTTAATGCTCTCCCTTTGAAAAGCATGTCTGCTGCTATGAGGCTGTCCTGAAGAAAGAAGAAGGCTGAAGGGGCGGATACTTCCCTTTTTCTAGTGTCTGATTTGATTTGTGTTAAATTCTGAAAGCAAAGAACTAAAATCATTTAGCGCATGACAGTCAACCCTAGCCAGACTAAACATATCTAGCCAACAATTGCTGCCATGCAGCAGATTTCTATCGATTGGCAACTAACAGTCACAGCAGGCAGTTGGCACTTGGAAAAAGTGCCAATTAAGTGGTGTATAGTTATGATGCTTGTTTAATTTGGGGGATTCCTTTGGAATCAAATGCCTTTTATTCAAATAAGGTAAACTGGACTAATTCAAGAAGAATATAGCCTAAGGTGATCAAAGGACTACATACAGACTAGTAAGCAGCACTTCATGGCTGTAGATTAATATTAGAGGCATTAGAGGTTAGCTGGAATTGAGTTAAATGAAGGCCAGTCATCCCATTGGGTTACTCAGTGGAGTTTGGGAACCAGATTCTCAGCTGCTATAAATCTGCACAGCTCCATTGAAGTCAGGTTATATTAGCTGAGGATCTGTCTCGAAAGTTTCAACTTCGCAGTGCACTTAAGCTCAGCAAGGCTGGTGCTCCTAGTTTTCTGAACCCCTGATAAGTTCAAGGTTTGGACTCTCTTTGCAACATCTTTGAATGAATAGTGTTTATAGGCACTGTTATCTCCAGTAGACTTTACAGATAGAAATCTAATGCACACCATTAACAGGGTGCCAACATTGTGTTCACTGTGTGTAACAGGCTTATAGGCTACAATACATGTGCTGCTTGCCAGCTTTATCACTGCCCTAACCAGGGGGCATCTCTACCACAGATGCCAAGCCTCTGCCCTTTCTCTCTCATGGGACACAGGTCTGACGTGTGCACACTCAGACTAGGATGTGGGTTACAGCTCTCTGGGTACCAGCCATCACCACTGGGGTTTGGGGTTTCAATTCCCTTCAAAGTGATTCAAAAATAACCTCTTTGGAAAAAACCCCCAAACATTATTCATTTATACATGCAAAGCACACTGTGCCTGGGCATAAGACATACGTATTTCCTTGCTTTCTTATCCACATCTCAGGCAGGTCCAAGTTATTCCCTATCTCTGAGTCGGGAGGAACAGCCTGCAGCACAATTTCCTGTCAACCTTTTCATTGACATATTCGGGACAGCCTCTCTCAGCTCACCAAAGAACTCCTTCCTCTCTCCTTCACGCCAGATTCTGTAATGGTAAGACAAACTGCTTGGATGGACCTAGCCATTGTTATCTTAACTGTCATTTTCTTACCTTCCCTATTCTATCTTTAATACCCCTTTTTTGCCCCTTGATTTAACTCAGGCAGCCAACACAAACAGAACAGAGAAAAACCTAGTCACACAGCCTATTCATGGCAAATAATACGGATCATCACAACACTCATCTGTTGTGCTGCCCCATGCACAGTCTGTTCTCTGGGTGTCATCAACTTAATGAAAATGACATCTATAAGGCTGCTGATTGCCTAGAGTCTGCAAAGCAAGCCACCACCTCCTAGCAGTTTTTCATAGGCATTGAATTTATGTCCATATTTTTGAAGGAGGGTTCAACAAATATATATTTTAGCTTCACCAGAATAGTGTTACTAAATGTCTGTAGATCAGATTACAGCAATAAAAAGGGTGCAGAACTAGTGACCAGCTATTACTTGCTTTACTTTAAACAGCTTGGTAGCAGCTAAGGGGAGTACATCAAGGGCTTGGTGAAGAACTGTTCACCAGAGCACCCTTGGGGAAAACCAGGAGTAATGGCCACAAATTCCTGGAAGACCATTTCAGACTCAACATTAGGAAAAACTTATTCACAGTCAGGGTGTCCAGACTGTGGAATAAGTTCCCTCCGGAAGTGGTGCAATCACCTACCCTGGAAATTTTCAAGAGGAGACTGGATGGTCACCTTGCTGGAGTCACCTGACCCCAGGTGTCTTTTCTGTTTGGTGCAGGGGGGTGAACCCCATGATCTCCTGAAGTCCCTTCCAGTCTTACAATCTATGAAAAGTTCACTGCCGTGACCTAAATAGAGAGCCAAGGGGTAGACCTGATGGCCTGTTCCTTCCAACTGAAGAATTACCTTTCATAGAATTAAAATCAGAATGTGGCTCATTAATTTTCAGACAGATGCAGAACTAGACCTGTCTCTTTTTTTTTTTTAAACAATGGTTTTGAAACTTGAGAGGTAACTTTTTATTTCTAAAGTTCGAGACTTACCACTTAATTGAGGCTGAATTCAGACAAGGTCATCTCACTCCCATACAGCCTGTGGCCAGATACCACTGGTTTAATTTGGGGGATTCCTTTGGAATCAAATACATTTTATTCAAATGATAATCAAGGTAAACTGGACTCATTCAAGCAGAATACAGCCTAAGGTGAGCAAAGGCTAGTACAGACTAGCAGCAGCTTCCCGTACACCATGTACACCATGGAAGAGACCAGCCTGCCTATGAAAGCCGAGGAAAGCCCCAAGGGCTGCACCATCAAGGGTATGTCAGTGCCTAACCCAGTGGTTCTCAACCTTTATAGACTGAAGGCACCCCCCACACAACTGTTCTGAATTTAGTGGCACCCCAGTTGAGAATCACTGTTGCACAGTGTCACAATTAGTTAATGTCCATTTTGATCTTCCACTATTATCCTTTAATCTAAATGGCACTTCTTCTCTGATACTCACCCCTCATATATATATATAAAGAATAATTCTATCCCATAATGACTTGCCTGACAAAATACTTGAAGCATCTCTTTCAAGGGTGTCTCAACCACAGTCAGAACTGCCCCATGCCTGTTGGGTAAATCTAGGAACTGGCTAACCTCGCCTGGAATCAGGAGGGGTGGGGGTGACCCCCTGACCAGGGCTTGCAGGTATCCTAGGGGAGGAGGAGATAGAGTCCCTGCTACTCCCCTTGCCTAGCGCCGGGGCCAAGTTGTGCCCTGCTGAGGTCTCTGCATCACTCGCTGATGGCGTTGCATGCACATGCATGGGGGCCATGGCTGTGCTGCGCTGAACTGAGCGAGGAGACACACACAATAGGTAAGTGCAGTACATTGTGGCACCTGCTTTGGCCACAACTGCTTCCCAATCCATCTCTGCATGTACCCCCTGCGCAGGACAGCTCCCTCGGGCTGCAGCTGTGCTGTCACCCACACCACAGCGCCCTTGAAAGGGTCTCGCAGCACCTGGTTGAGAACCACTGGTTTAACACCAGTGGAAGGGGAATTAGCCATACAAATACCCTTGAGAATCTGAAGCACAGTCTTCAATACATTATAGTTTCAACAAAAGACTGAAGCTTCAGATGATGGCTCAGGCTTGCAACACCAAACTGAGAAGCTATGGGGAGGTCCAAGCAAGCACACTGGGTAGAATCCAGGTATCCACAAACCACACACTGAATGCTCTCCTTGGTCCCTGTAGTACTTCTGCGTCTTCTTTTTGTCCTGTCTGCTTACTATTTCTCTTTATGCATTGGAAGAGAATCTGTGCAGGTTCTCCTACTCTTCTCTCAAAGTTTTACCTGATATTCAGACCTAAAATAGAAAGGAAAAGTAGAACTCTACAAAAATGAGGAATGAAATTCAAAAAGCACCAATCTTATTGCCAATCACCTTTCTTACTATTTGCCTTAGCTCACCTGACTCCAGAGATATTCAAGGGTTTAATTAAAAGGGATAAGCCATATTGTATTTTTTCTCTGTAGTTCTCGAAATACAAAAGTAGCACCTAGAGACCTCATCTGATTCTTGGAACCCATTTTGCGCAGGCTGCACCTACTAAGAGATGGTCCCTCTATAAGACAGTTTCTGCCCTCTCTACTTGCCTAGAATGGATGTCCCAAAAACCTTTAGTCAATCATTACTAATATACAGATCTCAAACCAGATCCTATTCCAGTCATTTCTATTCTTTTTCGCAATGATTCATGTACTGAATGCAGTAACCATTGCAGAACTAGGCTATAATGTTTAGAGCCATCTGGTCTTGATCAGAAGACTCCAAGGCCGTGTCCAGACGAGTGAGCATGTGCCTGTTGCGGCGTCTCAAAAGCGGTTATTACTGTTTTGTTATCCTGAGCTTCAAGATGGATTAGGGCAGCATTTCTCAATCTGTGGGTCGCGACCCAAAAGCGGGTTGCAAGAATATATAAAAGGGTTGTCAACAAACCTTTAAAAATGGATTGTCCTTTAAAGAAGAAAAATATGTGGGAAACCATGGCTTTTCACTTGCAGGCTGGCAGTTTTAGCCTGCAATGGGCTGCTTGGGGCCCCCCCAATGTCCTACATATACCCACCCCCTGCCCCACACACTGGGGGCCTGGAGGTGGAGGGCAGCAGGTTGGAAGTGAGGGGCACTGGGTCAGGACTGGCCATCAGTGTTTACAAACGGGTCCTGGTACAAAAAAGGTTGAGAACCACTGGATTAAATGACATTTGGAAACGGCTCTCATATAAACAGAGAAGAATGGTACAACTTCGTATATCTAAATAGGAGAAAATAGCTATTCTGAAGAAACAGTCTGGCAGCGAGTTAAGATGTGGTTGTTTATTTCTCAAAATCCAAGTGGCTAATTTGGAGCAGGCTAATTATTTCTAGTACTCAGAATATTCATTTCAGCCTTATTGGCTATTATATGTGTTTTCATATTTCTTCAAGAGACTTGCACTGAATGCCACAGTGGAAAAGCATTGTGATGTTCTGTGCCAAGGACCCAAGAAGTCTGCAATTATACGAACTGAGGATTTCATTACTGTGCAACCAGGATCCAGTTTGCTACAGACATCCAAAGAATTTGTGGGGGGGAAGAAAGGCAAAAAAGGGAAGGTTAGTAGTAGCTACAGCTACTCCTACTCCTTGCTTAACGTCGTAGTTATGTTCTTGAAAAATGCAACTTTAAGCAAAACAATGTTAAGTGAATCCAGTTACGTCACGGTAGTTACCTACTAGCAACCAGGCAGCGGCCAAATGTTATAACTGAACTTTGCACGATTTTAAATGAGTATGCTGTCTACTGGATCAGCGATGTAATAACAAAATGTGAACTGGGACAACATTAAGCAAGGAGTACTTGTACTATATATGCGCACCCCTACCTTAAACTGGTGGGCAGCCAGTGAGGGCTATCATCCATTCTGCTTCTGGCCTTCAGGGAGTTGCATACCAGAAGTTTAAAAGTAAGTCCCACCACTGCAGCAATGTGGTCACGCAGCAGTTCTTCACCCAACTGAAGGCTGAAATCCAGGAGTTCTTGGCTCCCCATTCTGACCTTAAAGCTGTACCTCACTGTATTCATTTAGTATCACCAGATGCTTCTTGCAGAAAAGCCTGATCTAGAGACTTACAAAATAAGGTAACCCATACATACAGCCTCATCCTGAAAAGATTTCTACATGCAAGAAACCCCAATCCTGTGAACAGATGCCAGGTGTCTACACTGCAGAGACTGCAGCTTACACAGACATCCGGGCACAGATTTAAGATGCTCCAGAAATAAGGCACTTGATGCCCTAGTGCACAGGCACAGCCAGGATTTTTAGAGGGGTATAGGTGGGTTCCCTTTCCTTATATCTGTCCTTGGGTTAGTGGAGAACACCTGGGAGAACTGGGTAGGAAGGGAGAACCTGCCCAGCACTGCTGCCACTGCCCTCTGGAGCCTGGATCCGCATCCAGAAGGACAGGAGGAGCTCTGGAGACCCATTGTCCTCAGGTCAGCTGGGAACAGCAGTAGTGGTTGGCAGGGGAGGTATGAATGGAGAGGGGGGAGAAGTGGTTCTGAGCATGGAGGGGAAAGGAAGGGGATGCCAAGAGGGTGGATTCTAATCTACTCCAGGGAGCTAAAAAGTGTCCCTGGATCCTACTCCCACAACAAAGCTTGAGGGGGGGTACAGTACACCACCTCACCCCTCACTGGATCTGCCCCAGCACCATGAGTGAGGTGCCTAGTATTCCTGAGAGCAGCAGGTTGGGGTATCCCCAGGAACTCATTGCCAGCACTATGGATGTAGTAGTATGGAGTTCAGTGTGGGCTGGGTATAAAGCCAGGGAGTTGGCTCATACTGAACTTCAATTGCCTCTGACTACACTGCCAGCAGTACCAAAGCTAGCTAGTTCAAGGCTATCTTCTTGACAACCCCTTGCAGTTGAGAACGATCATCTTCCATGGTCTTATCCATAGGTCCGAAGATGACTGATGAGGCCTATCTAGGATTGACAGCCTCTACTGCAGTTCGGATGTTTCCACAGGGCGTGGGTGATGATGGATTCTTGATTTGCTCTGCAACATGTTATTTATGCTGGCTTCCACTTTTCCATCTCCTGTTGTTGTTGTTGTGGGGTTTCAAAGCACTGAGATCCCTGTGGCAGACTCTTCTTCCATTTGGGGTGGTCTCCCATGAGTTAACACTGATGGTGCTTTTTTTAAGTTGGCCTTGAGGACATCCCTGAAGCACTTTCTCTGCCCTCCTCTTGAGTGTATGTCTTGGCTGAGCTGGGAGAATAAAACTTGCTTCAGGAGTTGGACATTTAGGTAACACGCTGGCCCAACAAAGTTGACGTTGGATGATCACCACCTCTATACTCATGGTGTTTGCTTGCAGGAGGATGCTAAACATTGGTGCATCTCTTTTCCTGCTGGATTTGGAGGATCTTCCACAGTGTGATGGTACTTCTCCTATAACTTTAGATGTCTTCTGTACATTGTCCAGGTCTCAGCTCCATATAGGAAGGTGGGGATCATAACTGCTCGATAAACCATGACCTTGGTTTTGGATCTGATGTTGCGATCTTCTAGCACCTGTTTCTTCAACTGTCTGAAGGCTGCACATGCACATTTGAGGCAGTGTTGGCTTTCTTCAACATCAGCCTCATACAAGAGATGGCTTCTGAGGCATGGGAAATACTCAATATTCTCCAAAGTCCCACCATGTATCTGGGTTACTGGAGCTAGGGACTGTTCATTAGGAGTTTGTTGGTGGAGGATCTTAGTCTTCTGAAAGTTAAACATCAGTTCCGTTTTCTTGCATGCCTCAGTAAAGATGTCAACGATTGCCTGAAGGTCTGCTTCCAAGAGAGCACACACTACAGCATCATCAACATACTGGAGCTCAGTGATTGAGGTTGGGGTGGCCTTGGTTTCGGCTCAGAGTTGGCTGAGGTTAAGCCGCTTACCATCCATTCAGTAGTTTAGCTCCACTCCAGCTGGAAGCTTGCTGGTGATCAGATGTAGCATCATGGCAAGAACCACTGAGAAGAGTGTTGGAGCAATGATGGAGCCTTGCTTCAAGACTATATTTCTCCTGTGGCAGTAGAGAGCTCAGTTTTGCTGCCAAGGCAGTAAATCTGGACTATCCGCTCCTGCTTTGTGCATATCACCCCACAAAAGAAGGTAGTTCCTAGGGGTACCCCAAGCTGGTGCTCTCAGGAACACCAGACACACGGGTAACTGTTATGGGGCATTTTCAGTGACTCAGGAGTTGATGGGCAGTGATGAGACCATGCAATTTGCCACCATGATGTGTACACCAATGCTACTTGCATCTATGCAAAGCAGGCCTCACATGGATGTACAGTTCCATTCAATCTGATCTCACCAATTAGCCACTCTGCACAGGCTGTAGAGCACCTAGGAGACCAGACTGTGCAGGAAGGGGCACACAATGGGCATGCCAATTTAAAAGTTTATAAGCAACATTACATAGAAAGATCTTATTAAAGATGGATGTAACGCAACATTACATAGAAAGATTCCCAGCATATTCTCAGCATTGGAAGGACAAAGGCATAGCACACGTTGCTACTTTGTTACACGGGTCATTGACTCATTACAGATATTCCTGGATGCCTTTACATCAGGGGTGTCCAACCTTTTTTGAACGTGGGGCCGGATCATGAACTTTTTAATCACCCAGTGGGCCCGCGAGCTATATTCAAAGACCTCACAGGAAGTGGTATCACATCAGGAAGTGATGTCACGTGACCTTTGACACCAATGAAGTTGCAGGAAGTGACAATGAAATGGGTCTGGAAATGTGGTTTACAATCCAAAATAAAAACAATATAAAAGCAAAAATGAAATAATACCAAACACTTGACTAAAATAAACACTTTTGCTTCTACTCACTTCTCAGTGAATGAAAGAAGCATAATGCAAGTCGACAGATCAAAGGTGGAAAAGGTATCAGCCAGAGTGGAAACTAATCAAAGCAACAAAATATGGGCATTTTTGAGAATAATCTTCAAGAAGTTTTACTTTTATTGAATGAATAACTTGTTAGTAACACCTCTTTAACAAGTAGTAACAAGTTGAACCCCCAATTCCGCACAAAGAGAAACAGAAGCAAACACAATCCAAACACTGGACAGTGTTTTTACAAAGATTTGTACCTGCTCCAAATGTATGTTGGAGCCCAGATCATTCTCTATTCTTAAACATATTGTTCAGTCTTAAACAATCATACAGCACAGCTGCAGGGGGCTCAGCCACAGCTTTCCCTTCCTGGTGCAGCCCAGCCAGCCCATCCCGTCCCCTATCAAGCGGTGGCTTCCCCACGTGCTGCTGCACTTTCCCCCTACCTGCGCCAGCTGGTCCCAAAAGGCAGGAAGCTTCACCGCCACTTCTGCTAGCCAGTGCCGACCCAGCCGGGCGTCCCCAGCAGCACGTGGGAAGCCAGCTTCAGCCACATGCTGCCACGGATGGGTTGGGCCCAGCCGGGTCAGCACTGGCCAGGAAAAGCAGCATGCAGCTGAAGCTGGCTTCTCACAAGCTGCTGGAGATAGGAGGAGCCTGGCCAGGTCTGCACCAGCCAGCAGAAGCAGCGGCGGAGCCGTGCGCTGCTCAGGATGGGACAGGACAGGACTAGCCTGGCCGGAGCAGCAGGGACTCAGCTGCATTTTGCCCCTGCCTGCACCGGTCAGTCCTGAGCAGCACACAGCTCCGCCTCTGCTGGCCGGTGCCAACCTGGCCGGCCTCCTTCCGTCCCCAGCAGCACGTGGGAATCTAGCTTCAGCTGCATGCAGGTGCCAGGAGGCAAGCTGGACACCGGGGGCAAGGGGTGGAGCCAGAAGAGAAGTCACAGGCGCTGTCCCCAGCTTGTCCCGTCAGGCACGGGTGGGGCAGCCCCGCTCCGTGCAGTCCTCAGGGCAGCGGCAGTGGGACCCGGCTCACATGGTGAGCCCGGCCCCACAGTGGTAAGCAGCTCCCCTTGCTGCCGGCTGGGGCCTGCGGGCCGGCCCTGCCCGCCTCGCCTCTGCCCCGCTGCCACCGTGGAGCAGGTGCCAGGACTCCTCGCCTGTCCCGAGTGAGGGACCTCGGGCCCAAGAAAATGGCATGAAGGGCCGCATGGCAGCCCATAGGCCATATGTTGGACAAGCCTGCTTTACATATTCAAAACCACACACGCTTTTCCTGAACCTGTGGCTTGATCCACGGGGACCCCTATGATTCAAGGGCTCATATTTCAGAAAAAGTAAAAGGGAGGAAGAAAAATTACTTTAAATTGCATGGTAACCCCAACTCCAGAGATTTTCCTTTTCAGCTCACATGGACCTGTTTTGTTGCAGCACTTCATTTTACTGAGATACAATAAAAAAAACCCCCAAAACTGTCCAGACTTTTTCATTTGCTGATTTGCCTTTTTGTCGCTGAATGTCAAATACTTCATTCAACACATAAACAAACAAACAAACAAACAAACAAACAAAATCTCATGTTACAACTTTCAAAGTTCTGTAGCTATCATGGTCTATTAGAAAAGTACGGGAGGTTTAAGATCAAATCGAGTGCATCCCGGAGCTTCTGAAACAAAAAGCAAACATATTTTACAGCAACTCATACATCAGGAAGTCAAAATAATTAGACTTACTGAAATGTGAATTAAACCCCGGAGGAATCTACCAATATAAAACATTTTTACTAGAAATCTTTTAAGTCTTACTTCACAAACCTGGTGTTACTCATGGAATTTAGAGGAAGTGATTTTTTTTTTTATTATTTAAAATGCTGTTGCATCATTCATATCTTCAGCATGAATGATGAAGAAGTCTAGAAACTGGCTTCACCCACTCGCCTCCTGCAATCATTTTGAGTTCAGATTTATGATTCAGAGATCTCTTGTGGTTTCGTACTTTAGCACATGGATTTTTTAAGCTGACTTTCCAGAGGACAAAATTCAAAATTATTCCACCCTGCCTCCTTTACTCTCCAAAGAATAAAATATGGAATACTTTAAAAGAATCAGAGAGAGAAGCCTTTGTACCTTGGTAAAATATTTCTTTTGAACACTCATAATTCTTATTTTTAACTACTTCCCCCACCCCCGCCATCCACCCCTGTTTCTTAAACATTTTGGACACCTACAAATACAAGATGAGCAAGTACGGCAGTGTCCAAGTCTGGTACCATGACTTACAGCAGCCAGTACCAGATGTTTCAGAGCAGGATGAAAGAAACCCTGTAATAAGGCAACTTTAGAATAATCTGGACCTTCCCCTTGAGCCACAATCCTGGCTCATCCTGGTAAACCCTGGGATGATCTAATTCACATTTGCATTTTGCTGAGCTGCTTTTTGCAACTTCCCACCATTTTACCTACATTAGCATGGAGCTTTCTAGTAATAGCACCTCAGCTACATCTCTTGGGAGTCTGCTGGCTGTTCAGGGAGTCTTACCATTCAGCACTTTTCTTTAAAGTCTACCTAGACTTCTTCCTTAGCTTCAGGTCATCAGTCCTTGCACTGCTATTTTCAAAGACTCAAAATATTTTTTTCCTCTTTTTAGATTAGACCCTCTAAAAAGGTAGTTAATAGGCTTTAAGTCTTTGCTTTTCAAACCTACATGCAACCCCTTCACTCTGCCTATCATGTCAATTGTCCTCTGTACATTGCCTTTCTTCTCCTATAACCTGTCCCAACTCTAGAGATGAGAAGCTAAAGAGTATGGCTACTATTTATCTTCTCCTGACACTTGGAGATAATTTATTTCCTTACTCTCATAGAAAGCCTGCATCGTGGGGTATAAACAAGAAAACAACACTCTAAAGCTGGACAAAGCAACGAAATTTTACTCCCTATCCGAACAAACAGGTGAATGTATAGCAATGAAGTCTTCCCATTGCAACTCCACCACTGACCAGTTGGAGCCGATATACTAACCTATAGCTTGCTCTCCCACAGCTGCTAGGCTATTCAGTCATAAGTGTATGCATCAACTGAATCACCTGCTTTCACCTGAAGAAGGAAATTTGGACCTGTATTTGAAGAGGTGAGTGATAAATCTGTGAGAGTTGAGGGCACGTTGTTCTTTTATAGGGTATGGTACTATGGCTATGAGAACAAACCCATCCTGACATGCACTGAAACAATTCATTACCTCCATGAGCACTGGTATCTTCCAGTTCAAGTCCTTTGCAATTACTCACTGTTGTCAAGGAAAATAAGGCTAGGAGAACAAAGGATCCTGCTGAGATCCTTTGACCCTAGCTGACCCCCTGGCCCCAGGGGCAGGGGGCTGGACTCGATCTTCCGAGGTCTCTTCCAGCCCTAACAGCTATGAAGTCTATGCAAATTTCAAGCATTTCCCAAATCATCCTACATACAAAGCAAGATAGATATGAAGATTTCTACATGCCAGCACGTCATTAGCTGAAAGCAAGCCCAACCAGCCACTTGACTGCCTAGTGCTTTTTAAATTACATTTGCTTATTCTGCAACACAAACAGAAATACGATATTTAAATAGAATAGGAAAGTGCAACAGTAATATGCAAAACATGCAAAAATGTACTATTCAAAACAGCTGTAGTATTTTAATTTTTAGAGCAGTCACAATCTAAATTGAAACTCACCTATTCAAGACACCTGTCCACCTGCTCTTCCTCCTCTGTAAGACCCACTAAAACATCTATCATCTTATAATTTCTCCTCTTCAGTTCAGCAAATGTGCTGCTGCTTTAAGAAATATCCCTTCAAATTAAAAAAGACATCTTGCAAATATTTCAGATACAGAAGTTTCAAGCAAATAACCATTATGACTGGTAACTGTTATAATGGTACATAATCATTATGATGCCACAATGTTACCATCACCGTACCTAAATAATGTGATTTACCAGCATACGAATTAGATGAAAAACTCTGGCAAAGGGAACAAAACAAAACAACAAAAAAATCCACAATTATTTAGAACATGCAAAAATAAGTAGCTTTCTTATAACTTATGTCCTAAGGCTGCTCTGGTTGAAATATATTTACAACCAATATTAAATTTTAAAATTTCTTCTTCAGATATTTTAAATACATGCTTTTCTTCTCCATCTCCCTCCCTTCACCCAGTTATTCAGCCATTTCAGGTTAAAATTTTTTTTTTTAAAAACACATATGCACAAATAGCAGTCTCTGTGTACTCAGTCACCTGCCAGTATGGAAGAGTTAATAAGCATGTTGTCCCAGCCACAGCAATTGCACTTCTTTTTAGTTTATCCTCAAGAAATACAGGAAAATGTTTCAAACTGTCCCAAAAGGCAGAGACATGTTAACAAGTTGGTATACTGCACTGAATGTACTCTCCCACAGTTCAGAAAAAGCTTATAGCACTTTTCAGCTAGAATATCACTGACTTTGCAGCACACAAGCTTCCACTCCCCGATAAAGCCTTCTTGCTTTAAAATCCAGTAGAGTTTCCATGGCACCAGATATGAAGCTTCAAATCCTGACACTGACTTCAATGGGGGACTTTATGTGGCGATGACTTTGTAAGCATTCTTTTCTGTGCCATGTAGTCTGTATTTTGTAGCAACAGTTAAGTAAGATAGGGATCAGCAACCTACATCTCTCAGACATCCATTTGGCCCATGGCTATGGGTCTTTGGACAGAAGCAACAGCAGCAGGTGTTTTCCCCATGTCAACAGTGGGGAAAACTGCAGGTCTTAGTGCCCCCACCTGCCTACACACCAGCCTGCCTCTGACCCAAGCTGGGTTAATCTGGCCCAAAGCCTTAAAAGGTTGCTGACCATTGAAATAAGGTAACCTATGCCATTATGGTCCCCTTTTCACATGCTCTGGCTGTTATTCTTTGCATAAATTCCAAACTTGCACAACCAATAACTGGTAAAAGTAAAGACGCAGCACCTTAGACTTCTATCTGCGAAACTACAATGAAGCATTTACATGGGTCAGTAAAAGCTCCTATGCATCAAAATTACTAAAGCAAAGAAGTTACCATCACTGCAGATCACTGGATTTGAAACAGTTTTTTATTTCTTATTCACCTGCCACAGTAAGTAATCTAACAGCATTGTCATCATCAATCATTACTGGGGAAAAAAGTAAGAACTTGAGGTTTTTCAGCAAAAGAGAATGTTGTACATTAGCAAGTCTAGTCCAAAAACCTGATGTTTTGTACAAAAAAGAAGCTGCTTGAATTATAAAATACTGTACACAGATATAAAAACTGCTAAGTCAAGTGTTCAAAATTTTCTAAACTTACAAGACCAAATCTTCATCTGGAATGGTTTCTTCATGACCTAAAAAGTTACTCTAGCTTCCAGAGGAGAAGGTCTGGACTTGAATCTTTCCAAATTAAGAGCTGAATTGGAATTTATTTTTATAGGTGCATTTTTCAAGCCAGACAGTGATACATGATTTTAGTGATAAAAAAGTGGTGCGTCTGGGAACTAGTAATTTAACTGATCCTTCTCTCTCTTATACATATATATATATAGATAATGTAAGATGAAGTTTCACAGAAGTATGTACAAAAATATAGAATCTTTAAGTTTACGCTAGGGAATTACATAAATTAAGTCTGCATTTTCTCAAAATTTCTCTTAACATTTTCTTAACCATCAGGAATCACTTTTTATTGCCTGAAGTTTCATTCTAGCTAGAATGTGTATTTATCACAGTGAATCTAGTTTCTTAGCAGGTGAAATAAGTCATTTTCTGTGTGTTACTTTGGCTAAAAGGATCACTTTATTCTATTTTCTATACTCTATGATGTCTCAATTCATTTTTCCCCAACTGTGTTACAAACTTAGAATATTTTTTTTTCCTGAAGTTAAAACTAGTGCAGTGTTAAATCCAAAGTACAAAATAATCCCATCATCCTTATTGTGAGAAAACAAATAAATAACATTAGACAATATTTCTAGTTTGCTATGCTGCATTAACTCTTTACTGTGTAAAGGAGGTGATAATGAATAATACAGCCATTAAATGAAATAATGTGGAACAGTACATATTGAAAAGAAAAAGACCTCTATAGCAGTTTACATATATGTACATTGCAGTTATCAATGCCACTTCTCAAAAGGTATTCAATGTATGGATTGAACAATCAAGTATAAAATTCACTGGACAGAGTTTTTCAGGAAGAACTGGCTCTCAGCTTGGACAGCAACATTTCATTCTTACGGCACTCCTGTTGACAAAAGCCAGGAATAAGTTTTCAATATTAACTGTAATAATTGATGTACATACATTCAGGCCAAACCAAAGACTCCTGAAGTACAAGGGCTAGCAGAAAGGAACATAAAGATAAACCCCATTTACCTCCTCGGGTTATTTTGTGGCTCTTTTGAGCTGCTAAGCTTATGAGAAGAGGTGACAAGCCAGGGTCAGGTAAAGCAGTTAGGGAATGACTACATTAAACTGATCCTGTTTATTCAGATCTCCTCCCTGAATGGTTATAAGCCCTTAACCATTTTAGTCAAGGTAACAACCAATCTTCACTCCCGTCAGCCTTTCAACCTAAGGCAGGTTGTGGAGAATGAGCTGGAGCTTATTTAGACTCATCCATAACTTGGATCCAACAGTAAGATCTTATTACAGGTGGTGATGTAGCTTGCCAATCACTTCCACATTATCTTTGGCATGCTGTTAGTTATAAAATCCACTTTTGTTTGGTTTACTAATTTGCAATGAAGATTACCTATACATGATCTGGAATCCTGGAATCCCATTTTGCTGAAAAAAAAAAACAACTCTGTGCAAAGACAAGAACTATGTACATGTTTCTCTGTTCCATAAAATGCTGACATCACATGGCAGGTGAAAAAAAGGAACGTGTCAAGGAGCAGAAATTCCCTCAGGGACAATAGATGGGGAGGGCTCGCTCATTCTCCAAGGAAACTTAATTACTGCAGAGAATATAAACTCCTCCTGTAGTCACACAAATGATTAAGCAGGCCCTGCCAGTGTCCTAGAGACACAGAATGCAAGAGGAGAAAAAAAGACACAGCAAATGAAAGGACAATGCCACTTCCTAACACCCGAACCTAAAGATCTCCTGCATGGCAGTAATATTTTGTAACCCTTCTCCAAGAGGCATTAATAGGCACATACAAGCACATTATGGAGAGAGATAGAAACTCAAGGTAAAAATAAAATGAAATATTACCAGTACTTTCACAATGCTTTGACACAAGACTCTCCATTTCCTCTGTTATTTCACCCAGAGAAAAACATCCAGGACAAAATTATACAACATATAACTTCTACATCATTTACAAATCAGCAAAACTTTTGCATTCCTTCTGTCTGTGACGGATTCTTTCATCACAAGGGCCGTGTGTCAGCATGCTATTGTTATATTGTTGTTGTTCTCGTAACAAGCGCCTTGGGGAAGTACCGACCAGATTAGCAAGACTTTGCCTTTCTTTCCTCATCTTAATGCAGTTCCTTGCACACGTCTACATCACCTCTATTCTGCATTATTCAATTCTCTTTCATGGGTCTGCAGGGAATTCCACTAGAGAACTGCAGTTGATTCAAATCTTTGATACCAGTCCAGCATGGACATTTCTTATCCTGGTATCCGAGTTGCCTAAGGATTACTTAATTATTGAAACTAACTGTGTGTGCTACACACAAACCTTATTAACTATGAATAAACCCCTCACTCGGGAATCAGATATTGTGGCTGTCACAGCTGTGAAACTGAACATTTGGCACAAATAACCCCACACATCCTTCTTCAGAAATGTCAAGTGCTCTCCTAAATCGTATGTCAACAAATGCTGAAGCTTATTATACCCAGTAAGTAAATATACCAAATGACTCTCTCATGTAGTTTCTTAGCTTAAGTTTTTCATTTTGCCTTCATAGGAAAGCCATGTTCAGTGCTCTACTCAGGTAGGAGTTTCTACTTCCACAATCGCTTCTGTACTATGTCCCAAAACACTTCGTAAAATTTAGCTGATGGTCAATGAAACATCATGATAGCCTGGCTGGGCTAGGAAAACATTACACAGATTTTTACTGAAGAATTAATTTTTAGGGATTATGAAGCAATCCTATTCCTTGCTCCAGGCTGACTCCATCTACTTGGCATGGCTCTAAATAGAAGACTCGCCCTATTCAGTCCTGCATATTTTCCAAGTCTTTCCAACATAGCATACTGATCAGTACTCCCAAGGAATTTATACCTAGACATAGGATGAGACAGATCAATTTTGTGCACTTCATGCTATTTTCTTTGGGAGAAAGGAAGATAAAATGGCAGAATACCTCTGATTAGCTTAAATCCATACATTACTAAAAACGCATATGACAAATATCTTTAACTGAATCACTGTTGTTACTATTATGCCTAAAATGAGTACGTGGATAAAACTTTAGATAGTTTTACTAATAACAGTTGCTTGGCCTAGGACTGCTACCAATGACTGCAATAGTAAGAGACTTAAAGCTGAAAATAAGTGCTTCTGAAAATCCCACTATCTGCAATTAGCCAGTAAGACTGCCTTTAACTTTTAGGCAAATCAGTGGCTGCCTATGGTCTACTCTAACAAGTCATGACAGTATTTGTTATTGAAAACAAATTTATGCTTCTCTGTTCACTGAGGTTTCTGCTCAATTAAGTTAATGAGATGAATTACAAACCTTTCAATATCACAGTTCATGTGCTAATGTTGAGAGCTTATTAGCCATGTTCACAGAATAAGAGTGCTAATAATAATACTGCCCAGTTTCCTGTGATAACAGAAGGCTAACTAAAGATGAGATCAGGTTTCCTCCAAAGGAAAAGCCAGGGTTCTGTAAGAAATAGCTCAAAGCAGGTTTCAGAAGGCTAAACAGAAGTCAAAGTCTTTCTCAGTGAACAAACACCTCTAGAAACGTGTTTCTTACCAACAGGAAGGTTTATGTCAAGGCAATAAGCTATCTTGGAGTGGGCTGGCTTTCAAGACTGATTTTGAACCAGATGTTTAGCTAGCTCAAATGGTTTCTGTCCACACAAACAGAGCTCTTACCTCCTTAAATTCCTTCACTGTTTTAAAGTAAAGCCTCTGTTTCTCTAGCAGCTCCAAATATTCATCATTTAACTGGTCTCTTCGCATTTTGTTTTCCTGCTTCTTCTTTTCCATCTGTGGAATACAGCACAAAAGAAAACGTACGGTATAAGAGCTAGAAATATCACATGCACTTCCACACAATCTTTAGGAAAGAGGCTTCATAAGACATGTAATGGAGTTTGCTCCTTCCTTCAACAGAACAAACTTTCAGGACCTCACTTTTCAGAGACTACTATATCTTCCTAGTTTTCTCCCCTGAGAATCAACAGGACCCCTCAGAGTGGCTAAAGTGTAAAAACCTTTGTGGGGTAATTGTCTGGTTTACTGACTGGTGTTCAAATGAGAGAGAGAGAAATTATTGATATCAAACTTTTTTTTTAAACAAAAGGGTATTGGTGAAATAGCTGAAGCTTCCCTCATCTTTCTACTTTATCAAAAAAATGATATGAGAGTCTGAAAAATTTAGAGTCAGCCACAACAGTTTTAGAAAGTGCATTAGTATTTCAAATGTACCATGCTGCTCTGCCAGCCAATGCCTTCTCCTTCCAGTAGCAAGGACCGCTGGTTGCCACTGAGGAGGTAGCATTTTATTTTTATTAAGTTTCTGTTGTTGTTGATGTAGATTTCAGACAATCCCAGATTGTTCGGTTTTTATGAAATCCAGGAAACTGAGACTTAAGTAGGTCCTTACACGTAGTCACTTATTCCTTATTCTCTTGAAGGCCTTGCACACTTCCCTAAGTAAAACAATACTGTTAAAAACAGTGAGAAACTAAACACAATGTGAACAACAGTAAACCTTCATCACTCCTCCTTAGACAAAGACCTCTCTTTGTACTGGTCAGGTCAAAATCTGACTTAGATTTTAAATTGCTCTAGGTGAAAAACCTACCTACACTTTGTAAAATCTTATAAACATCTAAGGTCTATTATACAAATGTTTAACAACAAATACTGGCACACGTTCTATGCAACAGGCATATTGTTGGCGATCAGAGGAAGAGTAAGTCTTATTTTCATTTGCAGTCCTCTGCCCAAGTACAAGGACCTTAAAGTTGGCATTTACACTAATTTGAAGGAGTGGAACACCTAACGAGACACTCTTAGTGCGAGATTCAGACCCCAAATGGCTAAACAAGTAATACTTCATTACACAAAAGGAGACAGGCAAATACAAATCATACTGGGGAAAGACTGCCTATGTGGAAAGCCAGGAGCCCAGGAATTGTGATGAAGTTAGCTCGCGCCTAAAAGTAACCACCTTCAGTAATCACTTTCATCTGCTCAGAAGAGCAAGACAAGAAACTTCAGTGATCACTACAAAACCTGTGCTGATCTGGAGAGGCAAAGAATGAGGATTGTGTCATCTATTAACCTCTTCAGCCTGAATGAAGTCTTGTTCAAAGAGATGCTTGTTATTGACCTACGGGCTTGTTAATTCTTCTGACATCTAAAAAGCAGTCTGCAGGAGGCCACTCCGCTTGGCAATCTGAAACTATATCTAAGCTCAGGCTCAGGGCTACTCTTTAAAAAACAGTACTCAGTCACTCCATAGCACTCTCATCGCCCCATCTACAAAACGAGATTAGAGCTTCAGATGCAGCAGCTATTGCTTCCAATTCTTTCGTGTCTTTTCTTTTAAATTGCAAAATAAAAAGGAGCCGTCTGCAATGATATTTAGATCATTAGCTAGACACAAATCCCTCTGGTGAGGTTATCTCAGGACAAAATAATTTGCCTTGAGGAAAGATCCTGGAAGACAACAGGACCATATGTAAACTACTGGTCAGAATGTATTCTGCATCTGTCTACCTGACTGACACAGGAATGTGCTCATAACGTGGAGGCATGCTGCATTCAGGTACTGCTTTTTAACCAAAGGGCTCCCGTAGCACTCTAAATGTTGGTCAGTGCTTAGTGCTTGACACCAGTCCATCCACCGGGACAGGTATTTCTGCGGTGGAAAGCAACAAGGTACCAACACTACATAGGAGTTCAATTCAAGGGTGGTTCCAAAGAGGATGGAGCTGGACTGTTCTCAGTGATGGCAGATGACAGAACAAGGAGAAATGGGCTCAAGCTGCAGCAAGGGAAGTTTAGGTTAGATATTAGGGAAAAAAAACTCTCACTAGGAAGATAGTAAAGCGCTGGAACGGGTTACCCAGCGAGGTTGTAGAATCTCCATCCCTGGAAGTTAAGACCGGGATAGACAAAGCCTCGACTGGGATGATCTAATTGGGGATGGTCCTGCTTTGAGTTGGACTAGACCTCCCGAGGTCCCTTCCAGCCTTAATTTTCTATGATTCAGTGTAGCAAGAATCTTCCAGAAACTTTAAAACCCAGTCAGAAATTGCAGGTGGACTTTATCCCTGAAATTCATAGATTTATAGATGGTAGGGGCTGGAAGGGACCTCACGCCCTTCCAGCCCCTACCATTAAAGAGCAACCTCCTTCCCCACCAAGTACAACAATTTATAATGAATTCTGTTTTCACAGAAGAACTTCGCACGCTTTATTTTTGCCAGTCCTTGAGAAAGCCCACCAAGATAATTTGATCGAGTCATTCATTGAGATTGTGGAAAGAAATATTTTAAAGCAGCATGTTTCTGACTGATAGGATGTAGGTTTGGGGGTAATTACACAAATTCCACTGCAGGCACATTTGCTCTCCCATAGGGCCATTGCATTTGTATCTGGAACCCCTGTGTAGTTATTTATTGCAAGAACAAAGACACAGCATGGTCAGTCTGCACTCTCAGGATGTGACTGCTTGAGCCAGCATCTTCCTTTACACTCTGTCATACTTCAGGTTTCAAACGAAGTGAAGAACAGAATTACAATCATGACGCCACATGATTCTTGGCTCAGGAAACCACAGAGAGTACTTCTATTACGACGTCAGCTCTAGACTAATTAGCCTGACACCATGGCGAGCATTATAGTATTTTGGGGAATTACTATTTGAAAGAAACAAAAAGGGAAAGTGAAACAGGCAAAAAATCCCAAGTAGTTGTAAGGACACCAAATTTACAAAAAAAACCCAAGCAACTTTCTATAAATGTGCTCAGGACAGTCTCTTCTGTATTTCAGCTTGCCTGGGATCTCTACAGGTCCTGCTATGCTTCTGCTATAGCAAAAGCCTCTTGTTGCCTTGGGAAATGTATGCATATGTGTTCACCGAGAAGTCCACTGAGGCCTGACTCTACTACTAGGCAAGTCCAGGGGAAAATTCCTGCTGATCTTAGTGCTGAGTCAGGCTCAAAGGACTGATCTGTTAAAAATCTTTGTACAGTCCAAGTGGTACATGCTGCTGGTAGTGACAAAGCTGCTGAAAGTATCATCTTGTTCTGTTCTAAAATGTTTAGCTGTAAGCTCTCTTTTGAGGACACAAAGAAACAAAAAATGATGAAACCTGTCAGATGCTTAATTCATTTGCACCTTCTTTCACAGGTTTCTCCGTCTCCCGTCCCCACGCCAAGCCAGGAGGCTTTTCTGAAATAATTCCAAGTTTCTGTCAAAGAATGAAAGAAATGGCATCTAACCTTCATTCGATTCTGTTTAATTCCTTCTACTATCTGCTCCATCTGCCGCAGAAACTGCTCGCGAGAACCCGAAGAGGCCATCGCTCTGGAAAATGAGAAGGAAGGGAAGTTCAACAACAATACAACAACGAGACAGCTCTCTCTCTACAGCTGGTCTGCCTATCCTACGTGTGGGCCTTTCAAAATATACCCAAAGCAATATGTACATGTAGGCTGTTGTTTTTTTCTGGAAACTGAAAGAAAAGCAAATCTAAAAAATCCAAGATCAGTGACCATGAAGAGGAAGGTGTAGATGTTAAGTTGGTGTAAACCATCGTAGGACCATCGGGATCCACTCCCAGCTCAGTTTATAACCCTAGCAGCATGCAAGATTGTTTCCTCCTGTAGCATTCTGTACAGTACTAATCAGAATTCACTGATAGAAATTGTGCTCTCAAACTAAGCATTTTACAAAAGGAGCTTATGTGAAAAGTAGAAATGTATTTGAAATGCTGGCAAGTATTCTAAGCAGGGTTTTGTTAGATAAATCTACAACTAAGATGATCTTAGATGCCCATATTTTACCTTTAAAGATAGACTGCCTAAATGAACTGTTAAACATGGGTAAAAGCAATCCAGGCTCATGGGAAAGAAGATTTTTTTTTTTATTAAACCAACAAGATCTTTGCAAAAAAAACTTTAATTGCAAGCTTTTGGGCAAAAATCTTGCTGGTCTAATAAAAGATATCATCTCTCCCATGAGCCCAGATTGCTTTTTCCTCTACACCAGGCTTGTCCGACATATGGTCCGAGGGCCGCCATGCGGCCTGTCAAGGCATTTTCTGAGGCTCCTGGTGCTGCGAGCCTTGTCCCTCCCCCAGCCCCAGCAGAAGCAGTGACAGAGCCATGTGCTGCTTTGGACTGTCCGGTGCAGGCAGGGGGAAAATGCAGCTGTGCCCCTACTGCTCTGGCCAGGCTTGTTTCTTCCTGGGCAGCACACAGCTCTGCCACCGCTTCTGCTGGCCAGTGCAGACTTCAGCTGCATGCCACTTTTCCCGGCCGGTGCTGACCTGGCTGGGTCCGTCTCCTCTAGAGCAGCATGTGGCTAAAGCCGGCTTCCCACAAGCTGCTGGGGATGGGAGGAGCTCAGCCAGGTCTGCACCGGCCAGCAGAAACAGTGGTGGAGCTGTGTGCTGCTTGGGACGGCACGAGCCTGTCCGGAGCGGCAGGAGCTCAGCTGCATTTTCCCCCCGCCTGCACCAGTCAGTCCCGAGCGGCACATGGCTTTGCCGCTGCTTCTGCTGTCTGGTGCCAACCTGGCCGGCCTCCTCCCGTCCCCAGCAGCACGTGGGAAGCCAGCACAGGGAGTTCTGGCGTGACCTCTGCAGGGTGAGGTGGCGGGAGTTGGTGTCTGCAGGACCCTGCGCTCCGGGCTCACAGCCCTGAGCCCACCAGGGCTGTGTGCGCGGGCAGCCGGGCACCATGGTGAGCAGGGCTGTGTGGGTGGGCGGGTGAGTGAGGGGCTGCAGTGCAGCAGCCACCTCGCTCCAGCCCCCCCTCAGGCAGTGCCGGCTTGTGGGGCTGCGCTGCTTGGGGGATGGAGGTGTGGAGCTATTTATTTCTCCCCTTCAGTCTCTGGGGCAGTAGCTGGCTGGATGCAGAATGGGTCCCTCCTGCCCCTGCCCACCAGCAGCTACCATGAACCTTGAAGTAACAGGCAGGTGCAGTAGGGTACACAGGTAGGGTCTCTCTGGCCCAGGACAGAGGGTGTTTGAATATGGCTTGCTGGCCCACTGGGTGATAAAAAGTTCATGATCTGGCCCCACATTCAAGAAGGTTGGACACCTCTGCTCTAGACCAATACCGCTACAACCTGCATACCTTAAACACCTTCTTACTGACTAGACCAATCTACAAAGGGAGCTCATAACTCAGAAAACAGGTCTGTGGATCCTATCACAATGAAAAGTATTCAATATATGCATCTGTTGGTACCAATGGAGTTTGAAGGGTCTGAGGTAACTTTAATGTAATTCAGCACAATATAAAAAAGAATTAACAAGTATATTCCACGTGGGGCTTTTAAGTGAGATACCGTCATCATCAAACCAATCTGCATCGTGAGCTTATTAGAATTGTTAAAAAAATAAATCTTAAATCAAACCAGGCATTAGATTTCAAAATGTACAAAGCTTAAATGAAGAATTAAGAAAGAAAATTATCCTGCAACTTTCTTAAACAAATCCCACACCACTTTTTAACTGGCTCATCTTAAATCTCAAATTCCAAGAGAATAAGTTACTTACTGCTGGAAATTGTCATGAATTGAGTTCAGCAAGTTAACCTGAAGAAGAAAAAAAGCCAAAGCTGAAATTGTACATTCTCTTTCATACCTGCACAGATGTTCGCTGACTTTAAATACGACTCAGCTCAGAAAGTGACTATGCAACAACTGCACCCTCTGGCCCTGGAGAGCAGGTGCCTGGCTGGATGCACTGAGATATTTACAGCCCACTTATTTCAGGAACAAAAATACAGCTTTGCATTTAATCTAAATGAGTAAAAACTGCTCTTAGCCCGTGCATAGCTAAGGGCCTTGACTATATTACAGAAATCTCCTGTGGTGAAGAAGCTGCACAAGTGCAAGCAGGGCTATCACCATACATGCAGCACACTTATCCTGGGGAGGTTTAACTGTGCTGATGTAGTTATACCAGTGTCACTGACAGCTTAATTTAAGATAGTTACGGTATGCAGATGCAGTAAAAGGCACGTTGCAGAGAATGTATCACTTGCGATAGTGGACTGGGTAGCTGTTTGCTTTGTTAATAAGCATTTAGGGGACCTTTGAGAGCCTATGGACTAGATCTTCACATACAATGCCAACTGAGATTTGAATGGGAAAATGAAACCTAACCAAGATCCTGATCCTGCAATTAGCTCTGGGGGGTGCTCATGAAGGATTTGGACCCATCTCCACAGAAATTTATTTTAAAAAAATACGTTATTACAAGTGGTGCTAGGAGACTAATAGGAGATCATACCAGCACAGCAAGAAAACCCCAAATACCATTTTGAGGATATTAACATTGCAATGAATCAGAAAATAATCAATATTTAGTTTTCTACTATCACCCAGGAGTAACATTTTTGGCTGCTTGAAAAACAGAACAGTTAAACTATTCATTGAGTACTTCCCCTATAGCCTTCCTTGTGAACCTTATTCCATTGCTATTTTGAAATTACTGTATAGCTTGAATACTCAGCGAGTTGTAGAAATGGAGGGAATATTTGCTTCGCACTTGAGAAAACAAAGACCCCCAAACACAGGGAACTTCTCTATATACATAAGTAGAAAATATTTGGTCACTGAAACCTTGTTAGACAACTACAATCATACTGCATATTCCACTCAAGAGTTCAGATGACATAAAAAAGCCGCTAAGACATTTCTCTTGTGATTAACATCAAGAAATTAGAACACTTTGATGTCTGTTTATGGCTGCAATGAATTCTGTAGTTGTTCTTGTACTACCAGAATAATGATATCTGCAACTTAATATTTATTTAAAATGGTGCACAACACACTACTACTTAGGTAAAGATAATACAGCAAAGACCACCTCTGATCCTGTAGATTAATCAAAGCATTTCCCGTTATTATTATTTCTTCCCCATTTTATAGAGAATACATCTCTTAGAGTTGGGATTAGTCTTCTGTTTCTTGTATCACAGGATGTATATTCAGACATTTTGCATGTATGGTCCATGTGTATTTTTAAACATAAATCTGATTATATGAAAATACATAAAGTTGACTTATTTTATTGTTTATTTATTATTATTATTGACTCGGTATCTGCTCAGGTCCCTTCTGACCCTAGAAACTATTTTTTTGCCTGGAAAGAAGAAATACCATCTCTCACATACCAGGAACTAATGTCTGAGGGCACCTACACACATGCCGCAAGCAGCACAGCAGATTCAATTAATTAACCTTTCAATCAATTAGTGTATTAATTAACCCACTCCAGCAGCCTCCATGTCATGTCTATTCAGGATCTCTGAGCTTCAAAATGGCAGCAGGGGCGCTTGAACTAAAGCTCAAATCAGCTTTAGTTCAAGCACCTCTGCTGCCACTTTGAAGCATGGGACACTAATATACATGACGCTGCAGGTGCTTTAATCAGAGCAGCTCTTAGACCCACTCTTATTAAAGTGCCCCTCTCCACCGTGGAGCACGTGTATAGACACCCTAAAAGCTTTTGTGGAAGGAAAACCCTTAAATGACACTTTTGTCAGACCAGTCAGATACACAGCACTGATAAATTTTGTCTTGCAGAACTCATAAAATGACTATAATGCTATGTAAATCTGAGAAACAACACAAATCCAGGGTAAAACATTCTCTAAGCCTGCTCCACAAAGCTACATATTCCTCATGCATGTCGGTGTCATACACGTAGGTTAATTAGAACTTCCTGTCAAAACTATTGGCCTAATTAAAAAATATATATATTCTCAGCCATATTGCTCGATTCAGCACAGCATTTAGGCACATTTAGTGTTCCACATTTTTAGTTTTTATTTTCAAAAAACAAAATCCAGGAATTTTTAAGCCTGGGTTGAAATCAGGATAAAGCGAAGAAAAGAAAAAAAATGGTTCAAATCGGGGAAAAAAATAACACATTCCCATGGTGGTGAGGTATGGAGGGAGTAAGGCTGGGGCTAGGGGAAGGGCGGGGTTCAGCCCATTAGCCACTCCTGGGGCTGCAGCAGGGAGCAAAGCAGAGGTAACCGTCAGTGGGTGCAGGACAGGGGGCATGGCTCTTGCTGCTATGTGTGCCCCAAGAAGTCTGCGGGCTGCGCTGGGCTCTTCCTGGGGGGCGTGTGCCCCTGGATCTGCTCTCAGGACAGTCACCCGGCACAGCTCCCCAGCCCGTAGCCCTCCCAAGGTGCATGTAGCAGCAAGGGCTGTGCTGCTTATGCCCGCACCCACTTACAGTTCCCTCCGAAGCTGGTGTCAGCCATTCCCAGGGCCGCTGCAGAGAAGGCTGGGGTGAGAGGGAGCAAGAAGAGCCCTGGGGGGAACAGGGCATGGCGCAGCTTGTCTCCGCTCACCCCAGCCCCTGTTGCAGTGGCCCTGGGAGCAGCTGCTGGGCTGCACAATGCCCCGAATCCCCCAAGTCTCCACCGCTTGTCCCTACTCACCCCAGGCCCTGGGCTGCACCATGCCGTGGTGCAGGCAGGTGGCGTCAGCTGCTCCTGGGGCTGGGATGAGTGGGAACAAGTGGAACCCCAGAGGGCATGACGCAACTTGTCCCCGCTCACCCCGGCCCCTGCTGCAGCAGTTCCAGGAGCGGCCGATGCAAGCTGCCTGAAGCCTCTGGGCTGCACTGTGCCCTGAACTCCCCAGGGCTCTTCTTGTCCTCACTTTCCCCAGCCCCTGCTTCAGTGGCCCCAGGAACAGCTGACACCACCTGCCTGCACCATGGCACAGCACAGCCCAGTGGTTGGCAGGAGTGCAGTATGGCTGGACGTGGAAGGGGTGGGGACCCAACCTAGATCCCGACCCCAGCACTAGCACATCCTGCCCCACCTGGGGTCAGAACCAGGAGCCCTGCACTCCCAGGCAGTGACTCCAGCCCTGTGGGCCTGTTCAGAGCAGCCGGGTACAGCGGCCGTTACAGGGAACAGGGCCAGGCTCTCCCGCCTGCCCACGCCCCCCTGTTGGGGCTCCCAGCACCTGGGACAGGGCCACAGCCAGAGCCACCAGGGTGCAGCTGGGACCCACCCACCGCGGAAGCAATTCCTGCGGCCTCTCCCAGCATCAGAGCAAGGAACCCCATGCCCCCAGGCAGTGGCTCCAACCACCTTCCCTTGGCCCCCGTGCGGCCACCGCTGCCAACCCCCTGCCCCCCCCTCCCCCCCGGGTCCAGCTGGAAACCTGTGCCTCAGGTAGCCAGCACTTTTAGCTTACTGGCACCCCCAGCCATTCCCCACTCATGGCAGTTAACAGGGATTTTACTGTACCCAGTAAAATTGGGTGAACTGAAAAGTGGGTGTAAATCAGTAAAAAAAAAAATCGAATAATTTCAATAAAAAAAATCAGGGGATTTAATCAGTGAAAAAAAAAAAAAAATCAGTAAAAACTGAAAATGCGGAACACTAGATATTAAATGTATTTTGATGCATTTTGTTCAACTGACTCATATGTTTTTTAAACACATTTCACAATCTGAACCACCTTCATATTCCAAAAAAACCACAAAAAAATTCCCTACAGTGGCCTGTTTGGCATACAACCCAACGCCATAGCCACCTCTTAAAGCAAAGGTTATGGAAGAAGGCTGCATGCCAGGATTATTGTGGTCATTTTTCTTCTCCAAAACAGAGAACTACAAGAAGCCTGTAAGAAAATTCAGTCTTGCAGGAAGTTCTGCAAGGAAATTTTGACACTTTTTAAGAAGCTTTACACAAAAGTGATATCTGGGTCCTATTAAGTCAACCAGTTTTCTTGTTAGCTTCATCACAAAATTTAGTCCATAACCATTTTGCTCATTTCTGAACTTTTCAAGGTGATTACCCCTGCTCCAACAAACCCAATCCAGTGAATATTATACAAAAACATAGCGCCATTTTGTCAAGGTCTAAACATTTAAAAAAATATCTTCTTACCTCCTTTTCCAAATATACCTTCTTATCATCCAGTGTGTTATAAAGGGTGAAGAACTGCTTGGTTTCCTTGTGAGTTGCTGACACTGCAAATGAAAGAAAAACAGAACAACAATGAAAGGGCACAAGGCGACTGTTCTTCCAGAATGTTCAGGATATTTCGTTGCTGTTATCTGCCTAATTTGATATTAGCAAATATATTCTAATGAAATGGTTTAAAAATAGTTCTCATACTATGTTCCCATTGGGAACACAAAGAAAAAACAAGGAGGCTTTGATACTGTTAACCCAGCTCAAAGGAGGTGAAATCCTGGTTTAAGGGAGTCCATTCTAGGACTCTAGGTAGGAGAACAGTGCACAAAGATCTTTCATTCTGATAAAAAACTCTTTTTTCTGATTACGTTTTGTTCCTACTGTTAAGATTCAGTGATATAGTTTTTTTTTAAAAGGTTGATTCTTTTTAAATAGATGTGGATAAGCCTTCTGGGGACAGGCCTTGCACTTCATGTCACTATTATCTTCAAGCCACAACTGCAGCAACAATTACTTGTTGACAGTGATGTGCCAGTGGGGCCTGCTTTACAAGAGATGTCATCTAAAAACAGTCTGGTAGAGTTGCTGGCTTTCACTCAGAAAGGAGGCGAGTGTGCAAGGCCTCTCTCCAGGAGGCTAATCCACATCTGTTTAAAAAGAGTCAAGCTTGGATTTTAAAAAAGCATGAGCAAAGTAACTAAATCTGCTGGGGGAGGTGGGAACAGCACAGGGAGTGGGAGAGGGGGAGAGAGGGAAATCAGTAGGACTTTGGAATGAAACGATCTTAAAATGACTCTACAAAGGCCTGCCTTGAGTACTGAAAACGAAGAATCGTCATTGAGTTGTAACAGTAGCTCTTGCACCTCAGGAACATCCAAGGAGATACTACCAGTTAGGAGGATGAAAAGAAAGGAGAGCTCTCTTTCTCCTTGAACATCGTATGGGCTGCCTAGCATCTTTTGGCGTCTGCCACTTCCGTTCAACTTGTGAAACCTGCATGTAAAAAACAGACTGATGGGTGACAGAGGGGATAATATAAAGTAGACAGCAGAAGGGACATTTCTACAGAAAAGGAAGTGGAGAACACTTAGGCCCCATCTCGAAGAAAAAGGTGTGCTTTGCAAACATGTTAAGGAACATACTTCAAAACACCATTTAGCATCGAGTGGAGAAACACAGCACACCAGGGTCAAGCTCAAGCTAGGTAGCATGGGCTAAGGAAGACACTACCCTACACACAGACACATTTACCTCATCATCCTACTCTAGACACAGCTATAGCAGAAATGGCAAGGACTGAAGGAACTTATATGAAATAAGGTCAACAGAGGAGATGAATGAGTAAGAGGTATTATGTTTCCCAATCTGAGTCAGTTTTCCATGCTGTGGAATTGTGGTATGAGACATTTGTTTATATAATAAGGTTTTAATAGTGCCTATGAACAAATTAAACTGCCACAAAAAAGGAAAACAGGAAGTTAGAGGCTTTAAAACAACCAAATTGCATATTTTAAAATATGCAGAGATGATCACGTGGGGCCCGGGGCAAATCAGCTTGTACAGGGCCCAGACGCGGCAGCGAGGGGGAGGCAGGGTGCCAGGTATAAGTGCCAAACTCCCTCATTAGTTACCTAGCTACACTGATGTATGGCAGCACAGATTGTATGGAAAAAACACACATGCTAGCATTGCACAGAAATGCAGACAAAAAATTCCCACTGAAGGGGAAGCTGCTCACTTTTCTACACACTTAATACTACTGCACTGTTATACATGTTTTGATGGCATCTAGTGCAGAGGCCTGTGATTATAAGTCAGGCCGCTCAATACCTCCATATTACAAGAGTGCTTACAGTTAATATATTAACCATTAACCATATTACCTTGGAAATGGAAATGCACAGATAAATTAAATTACAAGAATGGCCCTGCAGGTCATCAGTGACTTCATTTTGGCCCATTTGACTAAATAATTCTCACTATATATGTTCTACAAGAGCTAATGAGCTGCCATGCTTTAAGCAAGACCTTTGCTGAACTGATGTCCTGTGCTATGCTCAATGAAACTATGCACAGTAACTTAATTATCTAAGCCTGGAAGAATGAAAGAGCAACCTCTGCTTTATGCTCCTATTATGGTATAAATGAAGTAAGCTGATCAAAATAAACATTAACAGCCTTGAAAATAACTTAGCAATTTGCAACCACATGCTCATAGTCAAACCAACATCAATGCACATTTCATTGGTAAACACTGTAATAAAGGAAACCTAGGAAGTCAATCACTAGGAGTCTGTGATAAACTTGACCTCTACTGATCAGAGCATGGGAGAGGGGGACAGGGACATGAGGAACAAAGAATCTCTCAATTAAACAGGGTTTCTCAATCACAGTCTCCTTAACAGCTTAGGGGCGGGCAATTATTTTGGGTGGAGGGCCGCTTACTGAGTTTTGGCAAGCCCTTGAGGGCTGCACAACATGCAGCCAGGGGCAGATTAATTTTCTAAAATTGTTAGGGGCCCCATGAGCCGGACAGAATGGCCTGATAGGCCGCATGTGGCCTGCGAGCCGCGTTTTGCCCACCCCTGGCTTTGACCCACACTATGAAAATATGAGAAGCATGGGGCCAGTCTGTGGGCTGGATCAGGCCCACAGACTAGCCCACACGCCAGCTCCAAGCTCATGCACTGCATGCAGTATGTGCCAGCCCTGGCCCTACACACAATGCTTGGGACTGGTCCAGGACATGTACTTCACCTGGTGCCTGAGCCAGACTAGACCTGTGCCCTGAATCTGGCACATAGGGCCAGCCAGTGCACATAAGCCACTTTCAAAATAGCCAAAACTGGTTTAAGATCAACCTGGATGGAAACAGTATCAGACTTCACTGATTTAGGTTAAATCGGTTTACTGAACTTCTGTACCAGATCTCCTCCACAGTCAACTCACAGTCCCCCCAGCATCCCAGGATGCTTTGCACCAGCATGTAAACTCCCCCTCGCAGGGTGGGCAGGCTAGCCTTGGCCCAGGCTGCCTGCTCCAGATGACCAGGGGGGCCTGCTCTATCACCCCCCAGCTTCTGGCCTGGTTCACTGCAGATATGCAGGTGCATTTCCAGAATCAAAAGTGAACATCTGTTCCCTTGCTTATTGGTTCAATCTATGTAATTCAGATTAACCTGTGAAAATGGAATCGATTCATTCTTGGGCTTTCTGACTGTCTGGGCTTAGCCCATCCAGGCAGAAGAGTTTAACTGGGAAACCTGCAAGTCACCGCTGGAACATCACTGCATTGGGTGCAGACTGAACTAAAAAGCTCAGTTATAACTACTCTCTTTCCATCTCCATGGATGTGGATATTTAAGTTGAGTACTTTGGTGGCAGGCTTGTATAATGCACATATACATCTTTTGGAATGTATTAACAGGCAAGGCTCAGGGGTTAATTCACACATGTTCAGGAAAGACTTGCTAGAATTTTACAGCTTAACTCCCCAAAGGTTCATCCACACGGGGCACTATACTGCCCAGGACTTTCCCTGCAAGACCTACGCTATGAACACATTGGCTATTTCTAGACTGCAAACCTGCCATGCTCAGCAGCACCCTGAAAAATACCATGCTGCCCTGCCCTCTGTGCTTCTGCACAGCATTTGGAGGTGGGTGGGAGGGGTTAACTGGCACTGTCACTCAGAACTAACCAGCTCATCCACAGGAACACAGGAACTCAGCTGTATTTTTTCAGGTTGGGAGTGAGGGGTAAGGCACAAAGAACAGTGGAGCATGTTTGAGGGCACTGCTATCAGGCACAGTAAGTCTGTAGTCTCCACATAACCACTAAGTAGAGTTTAATGCCAAATCCCATGAAAAATTAAGTCTTGTGGATCTCAAATAGGGCACCCAAAAGTGCTAAATATCCTTCACCTTAATTTCTCTGTAGCTCATCTGTAAAACAAGAGTAATAATAATATTTATGACCCTCCCTGAATGCTATAAAAATAAATTAATGGCTTGTATTACTATAATAATCCATAGCATAGAAGAGCCTGTATAATCAGGTGCAGTAAGAGAGACAGTGGCTGCATGCTGAACAATAGGGGGAATATGTGCTGAACAGCTTCCCAGTAAAGGGGCACCCCATCCATTATGTCCATGGAGTTGAATAAGGTCTTGCAAAAACCCAGGATGTGATTATGTGACTAGATATATACTGTTATGCCTAGTCACTAGTAGTTAAAAGGGACAAAAGAAGGTTGCATGGGCCACCATCATTCTGGTATTACCTAAGTTTTCAGTTTTTGATTTTACAAGTGCAGCATTGTATACATTTTATTTTTGCGCCTAACTATTATCAATCATACCCATGCACTCCCTCCTCATCCAACAGACTGTGCATGGTTCTCTCCACCTTGATTCAAGTCTGACAGAACTATATTTGTAGAATACATGGGCAACTTGCACGTCCAGTTGCACAAATTGTGCCCACATACACAATTGGAGCCAATATGCCTAAATCAAATCATTATAGGGAAGAAATTCTAGTTAAAACTTGCAGTCTCTTCCTGCTTGGCTATTGCAGGCTATTTGTAAAGGAAAATAATTACGTTTCATCTCCCTCTCACATGTACCTGTAAAGGGACAAGAAGCTGTTTAAAAGATTAAGAGACTTAACCTTAGATTTCTTGATATTGTTTGGTTCACAACAAGTCACTTAAAGAACAGTGGAAAAGTGTCATGGAAAAAAAGTGATAAAGTAATGTTAACTGGGATTAATAAAACATGAATCAGATACACGGGGACTTCTCATATAAACAGTGGATTAAGGGCTTTCAAAACACTGATCATTGAACCAAGTGACTGAACCTATTGCAAACAAAATTTACTCCAGAGATCTTGTGCATCAAGTTTCAGTCTCAAGGGAATTTTTACAGCCAGTTTATAAAGCCTTGAAGATAGGAGCATATAATGTAAATGTCAAATGACCCTTAAATACAGCAGAATTAGCAGGTGCTCTTGTCATGCACCATAAGCTTATAATGTGATTACACTCCTTCATTGCATGGCCTTCAGTAGCACTTTTCTGTTTGATGTACATACCCTGACTATAGAGTTCGATAAATCTCTTCTGATACTGTGTTAACTCAGCTCTGCTGGGCACTTCATCAATCTTGCGTTGTAAAACGGCTATTTCCCTGTTTCTTCGGGCCTGAGTAGATGGAAGAATACACAAATACCTAGTTTTCATTTAAAATAGTGAAAAGCAGAAACAAACCGCTAAACTAGCTAACTCTATTACAGCAATGGAAAAGAGGAAAGGTTACTAGATTTGTTTTGTTAAGCCTCAACATTTGATTCACAACACTAAATTGTTTTATGATTTGGGTTTTTTGTTTTGTTTTTTTAAGCTTTACAGAAATCTATTTAAAATATTACACTAAGAAAACTATAAAAAAATTGCCCTAGTAAATCTATAACAAGAACAACAAAGTATTACTTGGCACTCACCAATAACAGTCGGATCTTCTGAAGTTTCTCTCTCTCTGTTTTGTATTGTTGGTCTATAATCTTATTTGGTTCCTAAAAATTTGGGAAAGCAAACAATTTCTGATTAAAAGCTTATCAGACTTTTAGTCTCTAATTACGACTTAGCAGATAGATTGGATTCTTTTTCTTTTCATTCACGTTTGCCTTAATGATATCCAAGATCATGCCAATATTTTCATGATTTTAAAGAAAATATGTCAAAGAAGCTATTTGAAAAACAATACTTATAAGCGTCCTTTGTACTAGATAAATATTTGTGTATTTTGCCAGCTTTCAAACTTTTGCCAGTTTTTTTTTTATTGTTTGCTATATAGCTTTTCACAGGAGATTGTTTTCCTTCTCCAAAGAAATTACTGCAAGGTACAGTAATATATTATGCATGGCAAGATTTTCTTTGTTTTTATCTTGTACTATTTATGTTAACTTTACTAAATCATTAGGGCAGGGGTTTTCACCCTTTTGGGGTTGGTGTACCCCCAATGGCTGGTCGAGAAGGAAGAAGTGCCCCGGTCGATGAGCAGAGGGAGGGGTCCCCCAGAGGCCAATTTGCAAGCAGGGGAGGTATGCAGTTTTCAATCATGTACCCCCTGCTGAAAACCCCTGCATCAGTGTGATACCAGAGATACATTGGGAATCAAAACTTTAGGCATTCATTTTGGATTTCTAAATCACACTTTTCATATAAAATTTTAACCAATATTTTAATGTTTTAGTTCCTCTCAGGGCCCCTCTACATGCATAGGTAAAGGCACGGTAGGATCTAATTGCAATCCAAACAGTCATGCCTCCTGCCATGCCATATGTACATGGCAGGAGGTGCGACTGTGGGATCATGCATTAGGTCCCATCACATCTTACTGCCAGTGCAGGAGGAGCCTGAAATCCTGGGGTCCCCCTGCACTGGCAAGAGCAAACTCCTGACACCTGGCTGTCCCCTCAGCTGAGGGGCTCCCAGCCATGAGGGTGCCCCCTACACTCCCCTGTGGCTGAAGGATCTGGGCTGCCACAATCCATCAGCCACAGGAGTTTTACCTATCCCTGGAGCAGCCATGGCCCCCAGTTGCTGGGACAAAGATGGGCCCCAGTATCCATAGCTGTGGGACTCTGGTTCCCTGTACTGCCAGGAACCAGAGTGGCAACTGCTGGGGCTGAGAGTCCTCTTAGTTGCAGGACACCCAGCCCTGGTTGGGCATGGTGCACCCCTGCAGCTCGGAGCACCCCTGTCAGCTAGTGGGGCTCCCAGTCATAGTGGAGCCCCTGCCACACGTGCAAATTGGAGCTCGATAGCAACCAGCTAGACAAGTTAGTACACATCTTCAAGGTCTAAATGTATAGCTAACTGGAGCTTGTTATTGTGTGATAGGTATTTTGTACATGTACCTGGCCTCAAGGTAACTGTGCAATTAACTAGTAATCGCACAATACCTGTAACAGGTAGAAGGGGCTTCAGCGTATGTTGTATTCAGGAAAGTGACATGACCTGGGATCTGTGACCAACTTGACTCTATATACAAGAGAATGGTGCTACTGATCATTCTATTCTGTTGTAAGCTACCTTGAGCCTTTGTTGGGAAGGGCAGCATATAAACTGAATAAAACAGAATGAAATAATATAGAATAGAAATAAATTAAATTAAATAAAAATAAAAAAAGGCAGCACTAGTCATCCTAAAGTAGAGACTCTTTCTAAAATGACAGTTCCATCAAACACTTTTCTTGTGCCTTTATCACACCAATTATAACTATAACTTTCACTTTGTTCTCTCCTGTCTGTGGTATACATCTACTTTTGTTTCATGCTTAGATTTGTTTTTGGGGGAAGGGTCTGTTTTCTTCATACATAGTTCCCAGCACAGCATAACCTCGGTCCTGAATTGGTGGCACCATGTGATGCTCTTCTTATAACAAGCAGTGCCAAATCACAGAGACTTTTAATATGTTCTAAGTAGCAAATCAAGACTGCCAAATCTGTCTCGAAACCCCAGTAATCTACATGACAGTCAATCCATTAGATAGGGCTGGTTGCAGCATGCCTCAAAATTCTAGTAAAATGCTGTATTAAAAAATCTACCATAGTCTCCTAAAAGAAATAATGATACCTAGTATCTTTATACACCAATTCAAAATAAGCATATGTATTTTTGCTATATACCTTTTCCTCCTCATTTTCCATCGCTTCAACTTTCAAACTCTCAATGTTTTGCTGAAGTCGTGCCATTTCTTCCTTTAAGAGAACAACAGGGTGTTTTTTTAAATTAAGATCTACCTTCTCAAACAGGAGAAAAAAAAAGAAAGCTTGAATCCACGCTTCACTAATAAAATTATACATTACACAGCATTTTGTTCTTATGTCCCGAGCTAATGCTTTTCGTTATGTAAAACTGAATGTTTTATTTCTTAAACTTATAAATATCTATCTTTCTTACTTGGAGAAACATCAAGCAACTAACATGCAATATAAAAAAAATAGCACTAGCATAAGACTTAAAATAGCATTATGATGCTGGATTGCAGCACATAGACATCACATCTAATTAAGCCAACATAAGTTAAATGCTGCAAAAGCGCTTCCGTTATAACCCCTCTGTTCCTACACCTGTCCAATACAATCATTCTTAGGGGTGAAATGTTCTGTGTTCAATTGATGCCTAAGGCTAATTCTTCTTTCTTTTCATTATGTTCAAATAAAATCCCTTCAGCTATTGTTAAATTAGGAAGGAATGAAAACACTTATCTCACTGAATTTATTTCCTGGCTGCCCATCATCACAGCAGTGAACTGAGCAGCAAATACTGTAATTAAGCAACAGAATTGAAACGTGCTCCAAAAATGGCAAAGTTTGACCTTGGTCTTGTTTCTTCTAGTGGGATGTTCCAAAGGCAAAGGGTTATCCCTCTAACAAGCAGCTTTCACTTCTGACCCTCAAGCTGTTGGCTAAGACATTGGAAGTGTTTTGGAAAATGTGGCTAATAATCTGTATCTGTGTGAATGGGAGGGATCATTAACGTACGAAGTGAATTTAGGTTCGTAAGTTTGGGCTTGTTATCTTACTTAGTTTATGAAGGTGCATATCTACCCCACCTACCATTAATGTAGCCAAGTGTTAACCTTAAACATTTTTCAGCACAATTTTCTTCTGTGTCATTTGTAGAGTGCAAAGACACAAAATTGTGCACCAGCATCCTGAGGACATGACTGCCTAGGTTCAAGAAATGATCTTGTCAAGATGCCTCCTGTGCTATTCAAGAAGGAATCCCAAGAGACAGAACTCGGCACAAATCCATCTACCACATGTGATTCCTACCTTCTGATAGCAAGCACTTCTAGCTATTCCAACAATGGCCCTGCAAAGTAGTCCAGTTTTAAAAAAACAGTACATAGGAGATTTGGCAATTTGTTTTTTAGTTCTTTAGTTTCTTGGAATGGGTTGGCATTACTCAAGATGGGATCTAGCATTACTGCCATATGCTAACAAACCAACTACAGAGCAGGTGGAGATGGACTGCCTACTATGTACCATGGTTTTCTCACTTTTCATATAAAACACAATATACACTTACCCTACAATGTGCTTTGAACTCTTGCTCTTGGCTTTTGAGATTTTCATTCATAGCTACCAATGCTCGGAGGTTCTGTAATATACTAAATTAGAAGAACCCAGAAAATAATATTAAATTCTTTTAATTCCTAAATTTAACACACACGTTTTTAGAACAAAATTAAAAAGCTTCCTTGTACTGGAGATAAACCAAGTTACAGACATAGTTGCAGTTGCATGATGCAAAATAAAAAAGCTGGTATTGCAGAGAAAGCAAGTGCTCTGAGGGTGGTTCCCTGCAGTTCTCTATCACCAACAAAATCTTGGGAGCTATTCTCATCTCAAATATTATTTAGTTTCTTTTGCAAGTTTAAGGCTTTAAACAGCCCCTCTCATCAAATGGGTCCTGGGGCCCTCCAGGTCAAATATATTCCACTGAACTTCTACAATAAAAAGATAGTTTCATTTTCACGTACATTGTGATCTCACTGAGGGAGGGCTCATAAAGCCCTCCCATAAGTGGGAGTTAGTGACCTAACTTCTATCAGTGTTCAATAGAAGCTGCATCCTTAACTCTCACTTGTACCTTTATAAAACCTCTGCTCTATTCCCCTCTTTACACTCTTTTAACTACTATAGTTTTTTTGGGGAG
>NW_017729031.1:27079547-27090599 GCF_001723915.1 Gavialis gangeticus
CAATACACAACTTCCTTATTGGACTTTTGGAATTTTGGTCTGTTGCTGAGGAAGAAACAGTATGAGGCCGATTCATTTTAAAGAAAGTTCAGTGTTAAAGACTAAATAAACCAGCTTCATCACAAGATCACAAAGCCAAACAATTGGAAGGGCAATCATTGATAATTACTTTGCTGGTTCATTAGGGACCTGTATACTCTTCATTTGAGATAATGAGATCTGTCTGACATTTTAATGTTGGCTATGTTCAGTGACCTGTGCTAATATTTTGCAGGATCTATATCTATATAGAGATCTCTATATACATTTACACATATTAGCATATATAAGCCCAGTGTTTTGAAAAGTATCTATTCATCCATCGATACAGATCCTGCAAAATATTAGCATATGTATAAGGCAATGTTTTGAAAAGCTGAATGTTTTCTTTTAGTGTAATTAACTGGTTGTACAAGTAAACAGAAAAAAGACTCTGTGCAGAAGCTTTTGATTATTTATACACACTGAGAAAAGATGAAGCATTCAATGCTATACTGTTAAAGCCACCCATTACCAGTATTGACAATATACAGAAGACGACAAACCTAGAATCTGCTTTGGATTCCTCTATTTCTAAGGCCGCCAGCTCCTTGTCCAGTTTTTCACTGTAACTCTTAACCTAAGGGTTATAATTAATAAATCATATCAATATCCTCACACACACACAAACCATTCCATCTCCCAGCATTATAAAACCTATGAGAGATAAGCAAACCTTGAATAAATACATTAGCAAATCCCCCTAACGGATACACTTCCTGACTGTCATTAAGAACTAAGAATTTTTTCTAGGGTTTGCAATGTTTCTTTATTTATGGGTCTGCAAACATGACTAAATTAAAGACCATTGCACTTGCCCTCTGTTAGGCCTTCCCAAATCAAAATTCAACATCTCTCTTCCACAGCAAGATGGTCAGATGAATTATATATGGCACAAGTTTGTACCAACTGTTCCTGCCTACATTCAGGTAGATATTCTGTCATAGCTTCCACTTCTTTCAGATCTTTATGATTTAGTTTTTAGCCAAAAAAGAAAAACTAAAATCAACAAAACAAAAACCAACCAACAAACATTTTGCTCTGGAACAAAATAAGAGTTCAACACATCATGAGTGGGGGGAAATCAAATCTAAAGCTAAGATCACTCTGAAGTTGTAAAGGGGAATACATGAGCTGAATGATGCACAGCTTCTTCTGCACTTGTTCATCTTCTGTAAATGAACTCTCTAATGGTAAGGCTGTGGTTCAAACTATATATGTACACAGAGAATTAATGTCCCACCCTCATGCAGGCTACCTGCATATTAAGTGCAGGCACGTAAGATTATGCAGTACTACCCTCTTGCATACCCCCTCCCTGGAGCAGGAAGGTATGACAGGGTAGTGGAATGGGAAGCCTTTAAGTTTGCCTAAGTAGGCAAGCAACAGCTAATTTTTACATTCAGTTAACTGTTAGCATTAGAGCTGAGACAAGTATCTGTGTGACCATTCCAAACACGTATCTATTTGGAATGCGTTCCAGACCTGAACTGCATTTGAAGCTGTCATTGGATGGAAAAAAATCTTTGGCTTCAAGTAACCAAGGTCTAAACTGGCAGAATAGCTTAGATGCGACAGGTTCTGTATATTCCCAGAACAATCTAATTTCTCAGGTATTCTCATCTGGATATGTAAGCATTCAGTGGGCTCCATTGTTTTATCTGAAAGCATGCAGAACATCAACATAGCAGCATTCAAAATCTGAATAGAGTGAGTATGTTTTACTACTATGAGGCGTGTGTCCAGTTCCCTATGTACCTCTCTTTCCACAGTCCACCAAAAATGCTCATATTACTGTCCCAAGTACAATAAGAAATAAGAAAAATCTGACAGGCTATCAGATCACTCAGGTCAAGTTTTCAACACTAGGAAGTCAATCATACAATTCCCATTGGCTTCAATGGGACCAGAGTTAGCTTAATGCTGAATGATTTTGAAAACCCCACAGTATATGTTTTGTTGAAGTACTCCCTCTGGTCAATGCATTTTCAAAGAAGTAACTTGTTTTTGTCTAATACTACATATTTACTTCAGGAGAGGAACGAGGAGACAAGCAGCAACAGTCTTGCTGTTATTAATACTACCACCATATACACATCCTAAGTCTGATCTTTTCTTCCTTCCTCATGCACAACATGTTTCCCTGAAGAGGAAAGCAGACGAAATGTTTTTGCAGAGGAGAAATACAGAACGATTACCTCAGATAGCATCTTCTTCGCTTCACTACATCTTGCCTGAAGATCAGCATTTTTTGCCTGTAACTGTTATCAAAGAGAAAAAGAAGAGGTTGATTCCCCATTTGCACTAATTACAGCTGTAATGGAAGTGGTAATATCTGAGCTACTGAGTTATTTATTGTGTTCAGGTTCACAATGACCGTCTTCTACACAATAAGAAAGCAAATCAAAATCAGTCTTTCCCGGTCAGCTGCTTTATCTGCATCCAGTTACAAGAATTCTGGCAAAATAATTGCAGTAATAGGATCAGGCATTTACTGAATATTTTTCCATATGTTTTAAGCTTTAAAACAAACATCAGCTTTTACAAAATGACATCATTGGACTGGTAGCTGATGGATGGAGTGTGTACGTTATACAGAACTCCAAGAAAGGCTACTGAAAATTAATCCTGTTATATTAAACCAAGCTTCATAGCTAGAGAAGAATGATGATCGTGCTAATGAAACATCTTCTACTCTTCTAGACCATTTGGTAAATAACAGAGAAATTGCATCATACATATATTGTTCTGATCACGGTCTTTCTTCAGAGAACAGTGACGAGGAGGATGCAACATTTCTACTAGGGGTAAAGCTATAATAAAGTCTAACAAAGTCTGTTAGAAAAAGACCACCTGCTGTTTTTGTAACCACATTAAGCCACAAGAGATGTGCTGTGCCTCACAGATAAATGAGAAGATTCTTTTCCAGCTCACAAATGCTGCAAGCGTAGACATAATTTACGCACAGAACGCGTCAAGAAAAGGTATACAAGAGTTTGTCTACATGAGATACTTACTGCGCAGTAGCCTAATAACACGGCACAGTAGCGTGCCAATCAAAAACCATGCTAATATGCCACTGTGAAGTGTTACTTGGCTACTGTGCAGTAAGCATCACCAACAAGCACCGTGCACTGGTGCTACTGTGCAGTAACTGCACATTTAGTTAATACTTCATTAAGCGAGCACTAAACTAAACATGCAGTAACTACAGTGCATTAATGAACGTGTAGATGTGCCCAATGAAAGTATCATGAGTTTCCTTCAGTTTATTACTAATATATATTAAGAGTTTTTTGTTCTTTTTATAATATCTTAGTTTGCTGCTCATAAAATAAAGCTCTGGCTCTAAAAATTCCATTCACTCATCAGTTCCTAATTTTTGCAAAGCTGTAGATAGAATTTACAATAATTACCAAAGTCCTTGATGGAGATCCCAAAGATTCAGGAACAGAGTTCTAATGACTCCAAAAATTCACACTCAACTTTTAATCCTCTAAGCAATGTCTCATTGAGGGTGAACATCACACTAATTTAAAGATTTTTAGCCCTATCATTTTAATCTCTGGACAGTGTTTACTGCACTACTAGGGCCTAACTTCAAAGCATTTTCTGAGTGACAGCCCTTAGTTTTTCATTTTTTGACTAATTATCTTCAAAATTCTCCCCTTTTAGTCTCCAAAGTAAAAACAAAAATCTCCTTCGGCCAGAGCTAATTAGAAATTTCAACCAGAAAAAAAGCTTTATTGGAAAGTTAAAAGAACAGTTATAATTGACTTCTAAGGGAAAACCTCACAAAAGAGACTGTCAATAAGACTGCCATTACTTGCAAAAAATGTAATCACGGGACTATCATATTAAGTAGTGCAGAATGGCATAATGGAATACCACCATATTAGCAAACTATACCACCATAGTAACAAACTAAAAGCAAACTGCAGCTTTTAGAAAGACCGTAATTAACACTGAAGACATTTTTTTAAATCCATTGCAATTTTGCAACAAACGTTTTCATCTTTGCGGCTAGGGACAGAAATTACACAGAAACCAGATCAGAAACTGGTTCAAAACTGTAACACAACAGAAATTCAGTGCACATAAACCACTTTCAAAATGGCCAAAACTGGTTTAAGATAAACCTGGATGGATGTATCAGACCGTACTGACTTAGAAGTTCAATAAATTGATTTAACCTGTCTCAGATCCCCTCCAAATTCAAGTTAACTCACAGTCCTCCAGCATCCCAGGCTTCTTCACGCCTCGCCCACAACCTCCTCCTTGCCGGGGGAAGGGAGGAGGGAGGGCTAGACTTGGCCCAAGCAGTCTGCTCCAACTGAGCAGGGAGGCGTGCTCTAATGCTCCCCAGTTTCTAGCCTGGGCCAGTGCTGGCATGTGGCTGCATTTCCAGAACAAAAAAGAATGCCTGCTTATTGGTTTAACCTATGCAGCTTAAACTAACCTGCAAAGATTGAATCACTTCAGTGTTGGGGCATTTATACACACAGTTTTTTGTCCTGCGACACGCCAAAGATCTGCTGCGAGCTGAGGCGAACTGTGCTGCACCACGTGCAGCTGTGTAAGTGAAGAAATGCATGTCAGCACAGAGAAAATGATGGCAGTGAACTTTTGAAATAAAGCACCTCTGATGTGTTTTAGTTCAAAAGCACAATGCTACCATTTTCTCAGGGCTGACACAGATTTCCCTACTTTTCAAAGTGCCCAGCACAGTGGCACATGCATGTGTAAAAATGCCCTTTGGCTGTCTGTATTTAGCCTGTGAGTTAAAAGCAGGTTTAAGGACTAGCCTGGCTCTGTTATTTTCTCTCTCTTTTTTTTTGGTGCTACAATTTCAATTTTATTTTTTTCCAAACGGTTTTCCTCTTCCTTCTTGTCATGTGAAGAACATGCAAAAATACCAAGGAAACTGACTGCATATAGGAAAATGACTCAGGATGGAAAGGAGGTCAAGGCACTCAGCCTATAATATTTTATAATATTGCTTTAACATTTACATTCATCTTGCAGTTCTGTAAAGGTAGCAAGTCATACATAGCAGCAAGAATTTTCTGAATATCACATGAACATTTACTGACACAGGAGCAGGTAACAGACGTGTTTATCATTAAAATGCTTTTTTTTTTTTTTTTTTTTTAAAGGGCAGCAACCACAAGAGGAAAAAGAGTAAAACCAGTCTCTCTTCTGCTTGCAAGACCATGCATGACATCACCAGTCACTGTACATATGCATTATCATTGCCAAACATCAGTGATATTGTTTATCCTATGTTTTCTTCTTAATTGTTTTCATTCCTACCCATCAACCAAAAAAGAGTAAAGGCTGAAGTTTTTTTTTTTTTTAAATGATCTGTATAGGGTATTTTTGCAGTTCACAAATATTCTTCAAAAAGATTTTAGATCTAAATATTAAAAAACAAATTGTGCGAGTGCATTAAAATGGAAGAAAATATTAGATTGCAGATTGACTAGAGGCTTCAAAGCTGCCATGTCTGAACCTCAGCAAGGAGTGCTCTTAGGTGGCACCAAATTGGTTTAGCCTGAACGCAGCAGGATGGGAGTAGGGAAATTGTATGGCTGGAATAGTGTGGCATGGTGATCCTCAGCAGCCCTAGAGGTTCTTGGGAGGCTGCTGAATGCTGTCATAGGGTAGAGATGTCCCTAGACTTCAGTATTTCTAAGGTATTATTTACTTAAAGATCCATGTGCTGTAAAAATCAAGAGGCTGAAAAAGAATCTCAGCTTCTAATTAAAAAAAACAAAATAGTGCTAAGCACTTTGTAAGCAGCTAAGGAAAGCAAATGTCATCCTCTAAAGGATGAAACACAGACAAATATAATGCGAAAGGAGGAAATAACATGAAAGCACAGCATAGCACAACCCAATGAAGCCTGCCACACGTCTTAGTACCAAAATTCTTCTCAAATCTTCTTCTGTTTTGTGTTTTCTATTTCAAGGGTAGGCTGCCCATAAAGTTAAGAGTCTTTTTGTGTTACAGTATGCATTATATGTTCATGCACACCTAATTCACCACAGAAGCAAAAGCCCCTGCTTCATAACAAAATAACCTACCTAGCTCTGGGTCATTATTACTGCACTTCAGGGCTATCAGCTCCCTTGAATTCCCTCTGGGCAGCTGAAGGGAACAAGTCAGGTGCCTGCTACTCCATCTCCTGCAGACATCTCCCTTAGGAGCTTCACCATCCCGGGCCAGCCAGACTGCCTGCTCCGGCTCACGCCCTGGGTTTATATGCCTGGAGGCCATGCTTCCTTTTTGTCAAGTGCTTTCCCCAGCTCAGCACAGGGTGGGCAGCCTGCCCCCCTGCAGATGTGGCCCCACACAGCTAGCTGCTGTGGCTTCTTAAAGGCTCCCAGCCACAGTTCCCTCTCCTTCCCTTCCCTCACATCCACATAACAGGGTCTGGGTCCCCTGTTATAGCATACTTAATATTAGAACCATTTTTAGAATATTTTCAGCATGCATTCTTCTTTGTTTATATAGAGAATGCAAAAATAGGCTCAAATAAATACAACCATGATTCTTGTTCCTGGCCTTATTTTTACTAAACAGAACAGAAGAATACTATTCACTCAAAAGCCCCTCTCACCAAAAACAAACAAAAGGGTTTTACAAACCCTTCTAGATATAGTTCTTCTAGATATATCCTAATATTTATTTTGGGCGGAGTCAAACCTACCTTCATACCAAGCCAGATTTATACCACAGGGCTGTTTGCAGGCTGAATCTAACCTGGGGCTTGCAGCACCAGTAGCTCCTGCTCCAGCACAGGGCACAAAGCACAGCTCCACCTGAAGCTGCTACCATGTGTTCTGTATCACAGAGGAAGCTCTAATTTGATCATGGGGTGCAAGGCATGGGGCACACAGCAGCAGATCCAGCTTGGAGTGATGGTCAAAGAGCTGGGTCCCATGTCAGCCCTTGCTCACTGTCTTGGCGCCATGCCCACTGGGGCCCAAGGGTCCTAGATACTGCAACAGGCCATGCCCAACTTCTGGTGGCTTGCTGGTAGCCTGGTGAGCCAGACAGAGCAACACCACGGGCCAGATCCACCCTGCAGGCTGCATGTTCAACAGCCCTGATTTACATAATTTCACAGGGCTAATTTGTGGCCCACTCTTATTCTGATGTGGACAGAAGGGGTGGCCAAGGCTAGTTACACGTGAAGCTAAGCATTTTAGCAAAACCTCCACAACTTGTGATATCCAGTACACTGGAGCAAATTTCTACTTGGCCCTTCAATGGGATGGATTGAAAGAACAGAAGGAAAAAAAAAAGTTAGAAAGTCTCTCTGTTAGAGGTTTGCAATTTAAAATATGAAAGTATCTTTTACACCCCGATTCACGTGGCTATTCAATTTAAAACATAAAAATAGCCATATTGTCTTTGTAAAAGTGTACAAGCCAGACATTCAAAGATGCTAAAATTAACACGCAGCATAACAAAAGGCTGGTGCAGATAATAGCTTTCAAATCTTTTTGGAATGACAAGAACTTTGCGGTCATATACACTGATCAATGTTTTTTCTTTGTTACCCATTCAAAGCCTACCTCTTCCACAAGTTTAGTTTTCTGTAAAATCTGCTTGTTCAGAGATGTTACTTTCCTTCGATGCTGCTGGGCAGCTCCAAGTCTTTCCGGCCGTTCCTCAGCAGAAAGTTCAGACTGCTGAAAAACAAACAAGAACAACAGAAGACTGAACAGCATAAAAGTGGTTTTTGCTTTAGAGGGACACAAGAGTACAAGAATGGCCTAATTAGAGAGGACATATGATGCTTCTTGTCAAGTGTCCTGGCCTCTAAGAGCAATCAATACAAGATGCCACAAAAGAAGATATACAACTCCCACCAGTAGGCAGATGTTGTAGAGTTTGCTCCTATAATATAGTCTTTGTTTTTGCAGAGAACCCCTACTGAGGTTCCCAGGCAACTCCTTAAATGAACTGCATCCTGAATAAATGAGATAAGTTATTTGAGTGCATACATTTAAAGTGACAGATGGAAGAAAGCAAGTTAAAACTTCTGGAAAGATGTTAAAAAGCACTACAACATTCTAAAGTAGTAGTTTAAAATTATGTATCCCGAAACAATAGTTACTAGACAGGCATTTATAATATACAAGCATAAGCCTTTAGTCAAACTAAAAATAATTTTTCAAAAGAAGTTTTAAACCCCTCAACCAAGCACACATTGCCAAGAAAGATCTAAATGCAATCTGAATGCAAATTCCTACTGTCTCCGGATTTTAAAAGATAAATTGCCTGAAATATTCTATACGAGCAAGAATATTTATTATGGGTGACAACATTTCCAAAGGTTAAGAAACAATCTGACACCTAACAATCATTGCTTTTTAAATGGTTACATGCTATTTAGGCACCATTAATGCATTTGAAAGTCTCCCCCTTACCTTCCATTTGTCATTTCTTCATGACAAATGGAAGAAGTTTTAATTAGCTTTATGTACTTCAGATTTCATTTACCATTCAACTCAATTTCTGACATTTCACCAGCCATACAACTCATTTCCCAGTCTTTTAGGTGCTAATTTGTTGAGACTGTCAAAGACATGAGGACTCCATCCTACACCTTCCCTACTAACAACTTAATTCTGGAATCAAATGAAACAAAGAAAACGCAAAATATTATTGAAAGAGCTAAGGAATCCCAACATGTATTTGTTTCTGATTTCTGTCCTTGACAGAAGAGATACAAAAGTCTACATTTTGAATGCAGCAAAGAGATAGAGGCTCCTTCCCCCTTCTTGCTTCTTCTCTTTTCTTATTTATACAAAAGAGCAGCATGACTTGATATACTTATGCATATTTTGTAAAAAGAACTTAAGCTCTGGGATCTGATTCCAACTTCAAGCCATGTATCTTCTTGTTTATTCCACATGGATAAGTGCTATGAAACAGCAAAACAAAAAACACTGGACTTCCTCATTTCTCTTATTAGTTAGGCAAAAAACATTCCCTTCCCACTTTCAAGTCATGCATTCCAACATACCCAAGACATGGCTGATTCAATTGCTTTCTAAAATAAGCAATAATAGTACACAAGCCATTCATGAGCAGAAGATAAAACAGAAATCAACATTAAGTTGTATGTATTGCAGTCTCAACAATGAGTAGCTCAAGCACATGACTAAGGATTCCATTTAAGAAAAGTAAGCAAGTATTAATGTGAGCCCCAGCAATGACTTCTGCAACTAAATACTGACTTCAAGCTCACTGCTTTGCTGAGCTGAAGCCCAAAAGCTCCAGACTGCAATGAGTGCAGATACTGGATAATTAGTGGGGACTACTGAAACAGTTTTCTTAAGAGAAAAAAATTAGAGTAAAATATGAAATTAAGGGTGCAGACAGAAGTGACAATTTTTGCCCCATCTAGCCACAGAAAGCAGTTTATAGCTGAGACCAAATAAGCACATGGCTGCAGACAGCTTCAAAAGTGGCCAATTGGGTAAAAATCTGACCCCTCATTGCATGAGGGGTCAGATAAAGATGTTTCAAAACAGAGCATCTTCTGTAACTTCTGTCTGCACTGCCTGCCAGCATGTCACTGTTTTCAGAATGGGAGGGAGGAAAGGGAGCACAGGGAGTTTGGCCTGAGGGATTTTCAGCCCCTGCTGAAGGATGGGGTGGATGTATTGGAGTGCCCCCCGCCCCCACACACAGACACTTCCCTAGAATAAGCTCCCTCTGCTCCCTTTCCCTCCTCCCATTCTGAAAAATGTGCAGCCTCGAGTTGCAGGGAGATGGGGTGCTGCTAGGGGAAACCCGCTACAAGATCACAGCCAGCAACTAGATTCCCCTTCCCCACAGGAACAAACAGCGAACTTCTGTTTGGTCCGGGGGAATACTGTAACTCAGAACACTTCCTGCAAAGTGTCCTCAATTACAGTGGGGAGCAGCACTTCTGTCTGCACTTTGTATCTACTCCATGGAAGAATGACTTAAAAGTCATTACACACATTTAAAAACTATTAGGGAAATATTTATTGTACTTATTTCCTTACGTAGAAAGAAAGTTGTTCTTTTTTTGTAGAAATTTTGCCATACAAAACATGGGCAAACGTGAAATGAAAATACCCTTCTCTTACAGCCCTTATTTTAGAAGTGGAACATTCCACCTCTGTGGATTGCCCTGTCCACATATCCTTGGTGGACAGTTCACATAATTGTACTGGGTCATCCAGAAACACAAAGGGAAAGCGGTGAAGGTCTTTTAGATTCTACTCATATCCCAAAGGGAAAACAGGAATTTTCACATCTTCAGGTTTTATTAAATCAGGTTGCAAACTCTTAGAGCTACTAGGGATGCCTCAAGAATAAGATGGTCAAGCAGCAAGGTAGCCAGAAGGTACAGCCAAGTCAAGTGGTACGTATAGGAATGTTTCATCTCCTAGGGGTTGGACTAGATGACCTCATGAGATACCCAATTTTCTATGATCTGTCTGTACAAGGATGGGTGGACACCCGAGCTTCTATAAGAGCAGAGGAGAGAAGAAAAAAATCCCAATCAAAAAAAGCTTGCATGACATGTTAGCCTAATGAAAACTGAATCTGCATTTCCTCCTCTTTACATAAGGAATAGCTTGCAAAGGACAGCTTGTTCTAGTTACCTACGTATATTAGAGATGCTAAATTCAATAGCTTCATGACATATCTACATCTAGTACTTTTTTGGAAGACATAAGCAATGTTTTGGTTTTTAAGGAGCACTAGAGAGTAAAAGCAGAGTGACACTGCTCTCCCCGGTGGCAGGAAAATGAACAAGAGGAGGTCAATGAAAGCAATCCTGCAGTGGAACAATAAAACATGAAAAACATCCTACTGCTTATTATAGCTTTGCAGTGAATTATCAGGCATGTTAATTATGTCCCTTAGAGGAAAGGACATACACAGGCAGTTTTTACTGATTTGAAGCCTAGTGTTAAC
>NW_017729031.1:27095599-27101467 GCF_001723915.1 Gavialis gangeticus
TGTAAGCAATCCTGCAGTGGAACAATAAAACATGAAAAACATCCTACTGCTTATTATAGCTTTGCAGTGAATTATCAGGCATGTTAATTATGTCCCTTAGAGGAAAGGACATACACAGGCAGTTTTTACTGATTTGAAGCCTAGTGTTAACTTCATGGATCAGAGTATTTTATTAAAAAAGACTCCATAAACATAAACTTAATCTTACACTTCTGAAATCAAACTCAGCTGCAGGCTGGTTATTGCAGACTATCATTAATATATCAGAAGGGGAATTAACTGAGAAGTTCAGATATTAAAAGGTGTTTGACTGGACTCCCTCTTTTTCTGGTTATATGTTGTTTCATACTACAGAAGGATATTAAATCAGTCTTTAGACCACGAAATTATAAATCCATCATTGGTTGAGATTACAATAATACTGTTTTCTTACCTTGGGGTGTGCCACTTGAATATGGCTTGCACATTATTCAACTCTGGTGACTAAGGCTGCTTTAAGCAAAGACTTAGAACAATGCAGGCACAAAGCAGCCCGAGTGCAAAAAAAATTCAGGAAGCGCTGTGTAAGAGACTGGCTTTAATATCCACTTCCAGTCAATTATGGGAGCCCCAAAAGTGCATGTTTTAAAAAGCCAAACAAGTGGATTTACATGAAAGAACGACAACAAAACGATTAACTTCAGGAGCCATACCAAGTAGTTCTGCAAATCTGACTGATTGATTTCCAGTGGGGTCTTCTCAATGGGGCGTTCTCTTTTGGCCACTACCAAGAGAGCCAAAAGAGAACTCCTCAGTTTTTTTCCCTTCAAAGCTCCTTGCACTCTGCCTCAGTACAGAGATCACCATCGTTGAGATTTACCTTTGACTTCCCTCTGTCCCCAGCCATACACAACTAGGATTTCACCTAGTGTTTTTGTTGCTTCTTCTATATTATACTAAAAATCTAACGTTCCATCCCGAGAGCTAGAGCACTTGATGAATGACCAGGGATCCTAGAAACCTTAGCTAGGACATATCTTGGGAGATCTCTTATGTCATGAATGATTCTGCAATTAAAAATAGAAACATTAAACAAAACTAAATAAAAGTGCAGCTCTCAGGGTTTCTCAAATTATGCAGTGCAGTGTGGTGTCACTTGTTGTTTTCTAATGCAGGATATTAAGATTAATCCTAAAATTGAGAAATTAAATTATGAAATATTATGACTAGCTTTACGACTATTGCAGCTTTTATGTCAAACTTACATATAACTCAGTTTTTTATAAATATGTGCAATAATAGAATCATAGAATCAATGAGTCGGAAGGGACCTAGATCATTGAGCCCGACCCCCTGCCATGGGCAGAAATGACACTGGGGGGGAGGGGTCATAAGACCCCAGCCAGGTGCCTATCCAGTCTCCTCTTGAAGATTTCCAGGGAACGTGAGAGCACCACCTCTCTGGGGAGCCTATTCCAGGCTCTGGCCACCCTTGCAGTGAAGTCGTTCTTCCTAATATCTAACCTAACCTATCCTCCCTCAGCTTGTGGCCATTGTTCCTGGTGACTCCAAGGGGAGCCCTGGTGAACAGACTTTCCCCGAGTCCCTGCTGCTGGCCCCTGATAAGGTTGTAGGCAGCCACAAGATCCCCCCTCTGTCTCCTCTTGCGGAGACTGAAGAGATTCAGGTCCCTCAGCCTCTTCTTATAGGGCTGGCCACGGAGGCCCCCTACCATATGAGTGGCCTCCTCTGGACCCTCTCCAGGTTCTCCACGTCCCTCTTGAAGTGCGGCGCCCAGAACTGGACACAGTACTCCAGCTGCGGCCTGACCAGTGCCGCATAGAGGGGGAGCAAGACCTCTCTGGACCTGCTAGTGATGCCCCTGTCGATGCAGGACAGGGTGGTTATAATCACTTGCTTTTCCTTCAGTTATCAATAAGCAGCAACAGTTCTAATTACTTTCATATTCTTTTACAATCCAATTCTATGAACTCTGATGCAGACTAAAGCACTTAATTCCCTTTGAAACCAACGGGAGTTCGGCACTTTTGTTCCTTAGTGACTGATACAAGCATTTTTCTCTGGAGAACTGAGGGAAAAAGATATGCTGTCCAGTCTGTGAATTTAACTAAATTTCCACCTCAAACTGAGGTAGTGCCAGTCACGCGATTTCCCAGTTTTATGATTTTAAAGGAATGGAAAGTTGTCTGTATCAACTGCTGTTTCAGGGACAGAAGCCTGTATCGCCCATCCCCACCTCAGGTTGGGGGTCTGGCTCCCCCCCTCAACCCTCCCACACACCCCTTTGGGCCCAGGCTCGCTCCCCCCCCACCCCCCCTGCTTTGTTACAGGTCTGATTCCACCCCACTGGTTTGGGTTCGGGTCTGTACACCCCCCACCTCCTGCCTCCCAGGACTGGGGTGGGGAGGGGAGCTTGCATGCAGCAGTGGCTGGCATACAACGGTGGCGGGCTACGGCACTGCCACTGGTAACCCGTCCCCCCATCCCTCCTCCCCTCCATCTTCTCTTCCCTACCACCTCCCCCTCCCTGTTGGCTTGGGGGGGGGGAGGAGGGAAGGGAGGCTGCTCTGGCTCCAAGGAGCAGGGGGACGGGCAGGGGGCAAGGCCAGCGCCACTGACTTCACCCCCCCATGCCAGCCCCTCAGTCCCCACTGTCATGGTGGTGCCCCGTCATGCATCTGTCTGTGCAGAGCACTCTGATTGGCTGCCAGGATAACCAGAGCATGAATAAAGCATTACGGACAGATGGATGGACAGACTAAGGCTTTTATAATATTAGAAGGGCCTAAGTGACCCCACAGTCAGAAACCAAGCTTCATAGTTTCTAGGGTCCACCCTCTGCCGTGGCAGGAAAGAGCGCTGGGGTCAAACGATCTGGGCTTAAAATCACGCTCAAGATGCACAGAGAACCTGAATCAAGAAAAACCTTCTTGTCAAAGGCACTCGGCTCATCTGCTGCTTTACAATTAGTGCCTGCAGATGTTTCAGTCAGTAAACTTTTTTTTTTTTTTTTTTAAACTTTGCAAGGAAAAAGTGGCAAACCTAGTCTTTTGTCTCATTAAAGTTCTCAAGTTGTTTACATGGAGGGCATTATAATAGCAACTAATTGCTCTGAATTATATCTGTATTGTACCAGAAGGAATAGACTGTTTCCCCGAGAAGCAATGGATACATTTTCTCTCCTAAATCTCAGCTGCATTGTTTGCTATGTACTCTGTTGCTGATGCCAGTATCATTATGAGCAGGGATCCTGGTTTTCCCAATTAAAATTAATAATAATAATAATAACAACAACAACAACAATTAAAAAAAAAAAAATCACAAATTCTCTGATAAAAACCCCAAAATCTGTGATGAAAATGAAAGGCCTCTCACTCCCCCCAACCGCCTCCCCCCCAGCTCTGCTGGTGCCCCTCACCAATGCTCCCCACACACCCCCAGGCCCTGCTGGTGCCCCTCACTCCCCCGAGCCCCACAGCCCTGCTGGTGTCCCAACCCCCATGCCACCCACAGCCCTGCCAGATTTCTGTTAAAACAGAGCTAATGTTAACATGGTAAAAACAGCTTCTTGGCCCCTTACTAGCCTCTTTAGAAATGAATTCAGAGTTCTTTATTCCTCTTACTGTCACTTAATTTTTTTTTCCCCTCAAATTTTTCTTCAGTCCAAGGATAAATTGTGAGCCGGTCCAAACTGTCAAAACACTTTTTCCTCCTCTGATTACACCTAGAACCCATTACGTATCAAATATTACATGAATACAGATGGAAGAAATACTCTTAGTATGGAAGTTATGAAGAATTTAGAAGACTACCATGGTTCTCCTCCTATGTCTCTCTTCAAAATAAAAATGTACCAAAGACTATTGGTCCTATGTTTGTTCATATGTTGAATACTCTTTCATTTGAATTCTTTACTTCTAAATTTTTACACTGTCTAATTACCTCTGAAATTGTTAATATTTCTCAAAAATATTTACAAAGCACCAGCATATTTGCAGTTGGGCAAATGTGGAGAGAGATGCGATTCCCAACTCAAGGAGGCTAGAGTAACAACAAACTTCAAGTTCCAATCTCAATCCTCAAACAAGTGTAAATACCATTGCAAGATTACCCCACCAAGACTTCATGGGAAGGAAGTATTTTTTAAAAGAGTGAGCTGAAATAGAGAGGGAGAAATTATCTTGGCACACAAGAGGGAGGGAGTTTCAATTAGAGGTAACAGCATGGAAAAATAAAGCGAATGTGTAAACAAGAATACAAAAATATTATGAAGGTTATTATGTTTCTTTTTTTTCTTCTTCTTCTTCTTCTTTTTTCTTTTTTTTTACCTGACAGCCAAGTACAATCTTGCAAAAATCTAGCTGACAATCTTTTGATGGGCAAATCATCATCATAAGGAAAGTCAATTAAATATGACGATACTATTTCAAAACTGGGCAAACATTCTTGAAGCTTATTTCTATAGAAGACATCGGGGGAGGAAGAGAAAGGAAGACATTTCTCAAACTGAAGATATCCTATGAAGCATGACTACATACTGGCTGACTATATGCTAGAAACCAAGCACATGAGTAATGAAAGACAGGATGTTCAAAAGTATAAAGTTTGAGTTATATTAGATTTGAAGCTAGGATTTTCTAGTCATCCATTTGGTTGTCTAAAGTCTTTCCAGAAAGGTATCACTCTTCTGCCTATAAGACAAGCTGCTCTTAACTTCATGAACGGATTCTTAAAATCATCTTTTATGGCCAGATAAGGCGGAGTCCAAAATTTAGCAATTTATATTCTAATATTAAAGAAAGCAGTATCCTGACAGCCTTTTAAAGGGAGCTGGGTACCAAGAGATGCCCAGTAACTTCATGCAACTGCTGTTCATGCACAGCACTTGCAAAAAAACAGGCCAAATTGCATTGCTTAGATTGACCATTCCAAGCATGAGAGTTATCTACAAACCTAATTTAAGTCCTTTTATTTCCTTTGTCTATCAGAGCTTTGCACAAAACATACATTCTCCACACAACCTTGCTTTTCAAATCATTTTCTTCTGAGTTGTGTTCCTTCCAAAATGGACGATACAAGCTCATGTTCTGCTCTTTTCATTTCTTGCATTACATTATCCATTCAGAGAAGCAGAATGAAAATTTAAGATCCATTTTTTAAACAGCTAGTGAAGGTTTTTATTAGACTGCAATTCTGCGAACCTCAGACTAGTTAAAATAGTGTAAGGGCAGATGACAACTATCACCATCTACGTTAAATTTACCTTTATTTTCCTTTTCCCAAAATATTCGTAAAAAACTAGGGATTTATAAAGAAAACAGTCCAGAGATCTCTCAGGCCAGGCTAGTACTGTCAAAAAAATGTGAGTAGCAACAGGCCACATTTCACAACAAACCTTTGCCTCTTTTGTCAGCCTGCTAAGTAATTTCTTATTTTCTGTACTACCTGATTATCTTTTGCTCTTGATTACACAATGCATCAGGAGACCTGCCTTTTGCTCTCAAGTTTCTGTTTGTGTCTATGCCTGAACTACATGCTGTTGAATAACTGACAAGTCATCACCTCTAAAAATCAAAAGGTCATAAGTGGCAATGGTACGAATGAACTATCATGGTAGAAAAAAAAATTGAAGACAAATGAAGTATAGGCAAGGAAAAGAAATAACACTTGGAAATGAAACCATAAGTGAGATTCTTTTCTAATGGAAAGGTAGTTTGTTTGTTTGTTTGTTTGTGGGAAGTGTTATTTTTTTTAAAGAAATCATCTTCCCCTTTATATACACATCTTTAAAGAAAGGTTATGGAACTAGGCACTTTTTTAGGTATGTTAGTAATTTCCGCCCCCCCCCCCACGCCTTCTTTCTGTTTC
>NW_017729031.1:27101582-27112667 GCF_001723915.1 Gavialis gangeticus
CCCCCCCCCGCCCCATCTTCCACAAAAGACTAAAACAAAAAAATGGTTCCCATATGAAAAAGATTACTCAGTGTATGTTACTAGTTCATTATCACAGGGCTGTTCTTGAAAGCTCTATTGGGTTTTGTTAGTTTTTGAACTGGTAAAATAATCACTGAGGCACTTAACGTTTAACATTCAGGAGACTAATGATGCTAAACATTCAGAAGACTAGGCTCCACTAACAAGCTCTTAATAAGCAGTCCCCAGTTCCAGTAATTCAGATTCATGGTTAGACTCTGGAGAATGGTGAGTATTTCCCATGCCTTGGAAGCCATCTCTCACAAAAGGCTGACATCGACAAAGAAATCCAACATTGCCTTCAAAGTGGAGGAAATGGCTGTTTGAAGACTGTGACATCAAATCTGCCACCAAACTCATGGTTTATTAAGAAGTCATAATCCCCACTTTACTATATGAAGCTGGAGACATGGACAACATATGCCTGAAGTCACTGGGGAAGTAGCATCAGTACTGCCTGTGGAAGATCCTTTGAATCCAGTGGGAAGACAAATGCACCAACATTAGCAACCTCTGGCAAGGAAACCCACAAGCATTGAGGCAATGATCATTGAACATTAACTTGGCTGGGCCAGCCACGTCATCCACATGTCCAACTCCTGAAGCACGTTTTATTCTCCCAGCTCAGTAGAGGTGGGCACTCAAGAGAAGGGCAGGGAAAGTGCTTCAAGAACATCTTCAAAGGCAACTTGAAAAAACATTACATTGACATCAACTCGTAGACTACTCCCCAAGACTGCCCCAAATGGAGGAAGAGTTTGCCACAAGGATCTCAGTACTCTGAAGTGTTACAATGACAACAGAGGACAGAAAAGCAGGAGCGGTAGAAACCATGTGTTGTGGACCGACTCAAGAATCCAGAGCCACCCACTCTATTCGGAAACACATGCCCGAGTTGCAACATAGTCTGTTGATCTTGGATCAGCTTCACCAGACATCTTCAGACCTACAGATAAGACAATCATGGCAGACAATACCCTTGACTGTGAGGGATTACTAAGGGTGAATCACTGAGGCACTTAACACACATTGTTTCCCCTTAGAAAGGGTCTTTAGTGCACACAGTGAAAAAAGACGTATTGAGTTCAGAATGTAGTGACCAAGCTCAGTTCAGGATCTGCTCCACAGCACAAGCCTGTAGTCTTCACATAGGCGAAAGTCAAGCCCTTCATAAAGGAAAAAGGTCTGCTGCACAGATAGCTCACAGAGGAAGAAGGGGAAAAATGCTGTTTGATGCTATTATATGCATTGATTTCTCCAGGCAATTAAGGGAAACTAGTTTGTGCTGCAGTTCATGAAACCATCCCGACTTCATGAATCCTTTAATATATACTTATGTATTCCCACTGAATAGGGTCAATCATACTGGGGAAAATAAAAGTAGGTCCTAGGCCATACAGTGCAGGACAGGGGTTTTCAAACTTTTTTAGTAAGTGTACCCCTGGTGGTTGGACATGGATCAGGGATGTGACAGCAGCTGCACGTGGAGCAGTGGCAGCGCAGGGTGGTGGGTAGCGGTGCCCGACTCCACTCCCTCCCCTGAGTCCGGCCAGCCAGGCATTGCCTATGTGGCCTGCAGAGGGGCACCACTGCCCTAACTGTAGCCAAATGTCAACAACTTCAAAGATGACACTGCACACCTTCCCCTCCATCCATTCCCCCCAAAATGCTGATAAAGCATTCAAGAGAGGGAGAAATTCCTCATTTATGTGTACACTAAACAGCTTTTCTTTTTATTATTGCCACAAAATGTTAACACTACTCTGATTCTGCAGTACAGAGCATGATGCAGGACATCTGAATAAACAAAGATACCAACATCTAAAACCTACACTACACACAAAATATAATAATCAGGAATACCTCTTTCATAATGAGGTACTCCAACACACAGCTGTATTACTGCTGTAAGCTTTCCAGAGGTAAAAGAAATAATACTGAATCATTAGATTGCAGCACCTCACTTCTTTAGATTAAAAAAAAATCCATCTGCTTCTCTGCTGAAAACTCAGCTAAGTAGCAGAAGCTCTTTTTGTTTATTCTTACTTTTAACAGCTGGAGAACACTCCTGATACGCTTCATGTAGCTGGAAAACAACGGTTTGCTAAAAAAAAGTGCGATTATAAAAACAATCACCACTGAATGCAAAGATCTAATTTGATTTTTTTCATCATAACTGTTCAACCTACCCATAAAAAGCAGAGAAGTTAGTCAGCTCCAAGTTATGCTTTCTGTCAAAAGACAGAAGTCCCATATGGTGCAAAAAAATTCTTATCTAAATGTACGTGCAAAGGATCTTTATTCGATTTAAACCTTCAGAGAACAGAGAGGTTACAGAATATAGGACAGAGTCCTAAAAGAATTCTACACTTTTTGGAATACGTTTAAAAATGAAAATGAAGGAAATGGAGGGAATGTGTGTTCTGCTTGTGATGGATGTATATGCTGGCATCTCATGATATTAATGGAAACTATGCTATACACCACTTCGGGAGAACAGATTAATCAGTACTGTACAGCATACTCAACTGTAAAGAAAACCTTCAATCCACTTACAATTGGTCCAGCAGAGGCTGGCAGACTATAGCTGCTGCTTTGATACCAGGATTCAGCCAGTAATCATGCAAGTTACAGCAGTCCTTGTGCTAAGTTCCACTTAAATATTAATTTCATATAGCTGCCTCAGTACATAAAAATGTGCAAAAGCCAACAAGTAGCCTTATTTGCCATGTGTTACTCCAGTTTTATACCAGTGTACCTGTACTGAAGTAACAAAGATATGCAAGTACAAAACAGAACCAAAGCAATGGTAAATTAATCCCATAAATGCATCAATAAATAAATCTGCATTTTGTGTTTCACATACTTACTCTGTAATTCTCCTTTGAATTTCAGCTTCCCAGTCAACATATTAATTTCTCTGTCTGGCTTGGGGGTAAAGTTCAGACAATCTGAACTTCAGCAGTTTCAGAAGTAAGACACAGAAGCCACTTGAAACTATTGATTTGACACCTTGTTTTGACTTCATACAGACTGTCCCTGTGGATTTGGGAGCAGCTCTTGACAACTTACAGTGCTGCTGCAGAGGGAAAAAGGGGTAGGAAGAATACCTGAGAAGAGCTCACTGGAATCCAAGCCTTCAGGCTGTGAAAGAGTTAGCTGGAAAAGTTGCAGTGAGAAGTCACCCCAGGACACCTGACGCACAAAGTTTTTTAAATCTTTAAAACACACAGTGAGTATCAAAGGGAAGAATTTATCTGATTAAAAAAAAATCCTAACAAATTCCAAGGAAAATCAATGTGTTAAACACATGGCGGGGTGGCTAGTTACTCACCCTGGGAGCCACAGCCAATCCTCCACTGAAGCGGGGTGAGTGATCCCGCATGACTGCAGAGTGGGGGTGCGGGGGAGAGAGGAGGTTCTCTGCAGAAGCCCAATGTCCCCTGGAGCTGCCTTGGGATGAAGTTAGTAGGGCTTCATCGAAGAAGCCCTGGAGAGCCACAAGAACTGTGCTGGTGAGCCACGGTTTAGCCACCATTGGCATATGGTATTCAGTCTAATACATTACAACTATCTTCTGCTAGTGGCTTAGTCATATATAGAGACTTAAGTCTGCTACAGACTCCAGACTAAGGCACACAGGACCCTGGGAGTTCACATCCTGAACTCACTGAAATCAATAACATATTGACTTTGATAAAGCCAGGACCCCACCCTTTGTACTTCATTTCAAGCAGATGTTCATACATTTTTATTCACAGAGTTTCAAGTGCTTTCTCCCTAGACAACCCGGTTGGGACCATCTTTTTAAAAGAATCACTTATCTCCAGTAGAAATTATCCATGTCCATCCAGGACATGGCTTGTCATTTAAGATTACCACTTTATTATCTCTTAAAGTGCTGCTAACATCGGCACACCACCCCTTCCACAGTAACCGTAGTCCTGGAAGGAACAGTTAAGAGAACTGTTAATTCCAAGTGATGTTTTCCTGAGCATGTCCTCAACATGTACTTTACAGTAGGCTGCTATAAAGTGTGCGTCTACAAACTTACCAGACCTAGGAGTGACATGCACGTATGTGTACAGACCCAGGTGACTTTGTACAAGCTGCCACATGGATCTGAAGCAGCATATCTCCAAGGTGTAGCATTATTATGATGCTTGGTTTTATGTCTATGTCACTACGATGGTTCTGACCCAGGTGATAGCAGGCACGGCACCATAAGTCTAAGGTCTACCACTGCCAAGTACGGTAGTAGTTTAAACAAGGTCTAACTAACAATCCGGGAAATCTTTTTGTGAAAGCAAAGGCATCAATTTCCCCATCTGATTTTAAACTGATCAGAGAGGGATGGGTTTCAGTACCAGAGTGCCACCACAGCTGTCTGAACTTGAGCTTGCAAGACCTACCCATCCAAATGTGGTACTGCCTGGCTGCAGTACAATTAGCCACTCTGCTCTGGTACTGCTTTCATTAAGTTGGATAAATTAACCAAATGCTTGTCATTTCTTTTCTATGAGGTGGGAAAAGACTCTCTCACAAGGAAGGGAAGCTGAGACTGGGATTGCAGTGACAGGAACTGCTGGTCTGGGAGCTACCAGAGAAGCCAGTCAGATGTGCTTCAGGGAGGAATTCAAGGTCCTCAGCCCTTTAATCTCCTTCTCATACAAGAAGAAACACAGTTGGAAGCCTTTTCAGATTTTTCTGAGACCGTATAATTTTCTATTTTTTTCAGGGTTCATCCAAACAAACAGTTTGAGTTGATTAACTGACCCAGGAAGTTCTGGTATGCTGATGTTTTTGTAGCAGCTACGATTAACAAAGACTACAGTGATAGTCAACAATCACCAAGTGCTTCAACACAAAGCCCAACAACTGTCTTATGTTGACGATCAGATTCACGTCCTGACTTCTGCCATTGTTGCTTCTAGTCACCTATCCCCTTTTTTTTTTTTTAAATCTCTTTTGGAAGTCACTATGAGCTTTAAAGTAGTCAAATATGGTGAAAAGGAAAACAAGGAGTGATATGTCAGCGTGTTTGGGCAGCAGGCAGAGCCAAGATTGTCGGTAGCTAATCACTGGCCTCTGGCCTCTAGAAAAAGTGAGTTCTGAGGGTCCATCAGATGTTGCATAGATATTGATGATGCAACCGCACAAAAGAGCAATGCAATTTTGGGCTACATCAATAAAAGCATCAGGTGCAAGACACGGGAAGTGACAGTGCTTCTCTGCTCAGCACTGGTTAGGCCTCATCTGAAGTACTGTGTGCAGTTCTGGGCTCCACCATTTAAAAAGGACAAGGAGAAGTTAGTGAGGGTCAAGAGGCAGGCAACAAAGATGATCAAAGGCTTGGAAGGTAAGTCACATGAGGAAAGGCTGAGGGAGCTAGGCATGTACAGCACTGGGAAAAGGCACTTAAGAGGGGACATGATATCAGTCTTCATATACCTGAAGGGTTGCCATAAACAAGAGGGAAAGCACCTTTCCCCTCTTGCTGCAGAAAGGAGGAGGACCAATGGCTTGACGTTGCAGCAAAGTAAATTTAGGATGGATATCCAGAAAAATGTTTTCACTGTGAGAACAATGAGGCAGTGGGATAGACAGTCTGTGGAAACTGTGGACTCTCTGTCACTGGAGGTGCTCAAGGAGAGGCTGGACAACTACTGGCCACGGATGATCTAGGCATACCTATGTCTATCTTCTACCATGGTTATTTCCCATGCTTCTGGGCTTTTCTGGTTGCTCCTGCCCTCCCCCCTGTTTTTTACTGCTATATGTGCCAGGGTGTTTTTAATCCTCCCCAGAGGCACTGGCTGTTGGCTACAGCTAAGGCTGGGGACTCCAGCTGGGGCGTGCCAATTCTCCTGCTAGGAACAAAGCCAGAGGTGACCAGCTAGAGGCTCAGGGTCAGGTTGATCACCATGTTTGGGGTCAGGAAGGAATTTTACCCCATGGTCAGACTGGTATCGACCACGGGAAGATTTGCCTTCCTCTGCAGCGGAGGCTGTGGCCCTCTACCCAGGACCTCTTGAGTGTATACTAATAACATTCTGTAGCAGCAGGACATTAGCTGCCGTGGTTCCCCTTCTTCACCTGTGGCAGGATCTGGTGTTAGGTTTACACTGTGTCAGGGTTGAGGGTAGTCTTATGTAGAGTTTAGATTATGGCTGCATGGGATGGTTTGGATAGGGATGATCCCACCTTAGGCAGGGGGCTGGACTAGATGAACTCTGGCATCCCTTCCAGCCTTACTTCTCTATGACTCTGTGAAAGGTGCCATAGCTAAAATATGTAGGACCAGGATTCATATGCAAGACTAGGACTATCATTTCCTCCCCAAGATGAAAAGAGGTACACCCTGATGAAGTACACTATTAATAATTGCATCCTCAGTAGAAGCTGTTGAGAAAGGCAAGCAAAATACTCTTAGGCTCTGTAAGTGGTTGCTATAAGTGGTTAGAAGCTTTGGTCAAAAGCTTAGTGCAATAATTAAACAGATTAGTACAATAACTAAATAATGCCACTTTTATTCATAGAAAGGGCACGGACTACAGGAAATTCTGAGCATTTGTAACTACCATTCAATCTTCTTCAAAGGAAAATACCAGGAACTCGGCAACACCTCTATAAAGAATGAACTTGATAAGTTTAAAAACAATGGACTGAAGGGGCAGAGCTTATTCCTCATCTTTTATGGCTTGATATGAATTTACATGAAACCGTTGCTCTTTGTTCTCCAAAGGACAGAGCACAAGAATTCCATTTTCTTGGGAAGTCTTTATTTTTTTCTTTAGTCAAGACTATAAAGAAGTCAAGGATTTGACATGTGGGGTTATCATTCATTATCTGACTAGGTTTTGAGCCAAAGCAGCTAAGGAGGTCTTCAGTGAAATACATTTGTATTTATATGTTGCAATTCTCCATTAGAATTTAATATTGGCAAGAAATGCAGGACTGACAGCCCTGAAAATCATAGAAAATTAGGGCTGGAAGGGACCTCAGGAGGTCACATCTAGTCCAACCCCCTGCTCCAAGCAGGGCCATCCCCAACTAGATCATCCCAGCCAAGGCTTTGTCTAGCTGGGAAAAACCTCCAAGGATCCTGAGTCCACCACCACTCTGGCTAACCTGTTCCAGTGTTTTACTACTCTCTGAGTGAGAAAATTCTTCCTAATATCTAACCTAAACTGCCCCTGCAGCAACTTGAGCCCATTGCATCTTGTTCTGTCATCTGCTACCACTAAGAACAGTCCAGAGCCATCCTCTTTCAACCCCCCCTGCAGGGAGTTGAAGGCGGCTCTTAATCCCCACTGCAGTCTTCTCTTCTCTAGACTAAAGCCCAGTTCCCTCAGACTCCCCTCAGAAGTCACATGTCCACACCCTTTCTGTAGTGGGGGGCCCAAAAGCAGACACACTACTTCAGATGCAACCTCACCAATGCTGAATAGAGGGGAATAATTACTTCCCTTGACCTACTGGCAATGCACCAGCTAATGCAGTCCAGCATGCCGTTAGCTTTCTTGGCAACAAGGGCCCACTGATGTCTCATATTCAGCTTATTGTCCACTGTGACTCCCAGGTCCTTTTCTGCAAAGCTGCTGCCCAGCCAGTCAACCCCCAGCCTGTACCAGTGCATGGGATTGTTCTGTCCTAAGTACAGGACTTTGCACTTGTCACTGTTGAACCTCATGAGATGCCTTTTGGCCCAATCCTCTAATTTGTCTACATCACTCTGAATCCTGGCCCTACCCTCTAGCGTATCTACTACTCGTCCCAGCCTGGTGTCATCTGCAAACTTGCTGTGGGTGCACTCTATGACATCTTCCAGGTTGTTGATGAAGACATCAAACCAAATCTACTCCAGGACCAACCCCTGGGGCACTCCACTTGATACCAGCTCCCAACTACACATTGAGCCATTGATTACTACCCTCTAAGCCTGATGTTCCAGCTAGTTTTCTATGCACCATACAGGCCATTCATCCAGCCTATACTTCCTTAGCTTGCCTGTGAGAATGTTGTGGGAAACTATATCAAAAGCCTTGCTAAAAATCAAGGTATACCACATCCACTGATCTCCCCATGCCTACAGAACCAGTCACCTTCTCCACCTTGAGAAGAAAAACCCGCAGCATGCTTATCTGCTCGGCGGTGCTAAGCTGGCTAGCACTACAGACGAAAAGGACTTGGGGGTCATGATTGACCACAAGATGAACATGAGCCTTCAGTGTGATGCTGAAGCTAGTAAAGCAAGCAAAACGCTGGCTTGCATCCATAGATGCTTTCAAGAAAATCCCAGGACATCATTCTCTCCTTGTACTCAGCCTTGGTGAGGCCACAGCTGGAGTACTGCATCCAGTTTTGGGCTCCACAATTCAAAAAGGACGTGGAGAAGCTTGAGAGAGTGAAGAGAAGAGCCACATGCATAATCAGAGGTCAGGGAAACAGACCTTATGATGAGAGGCTGAGAGCTACGGGATGCTGAAGCCTGGAAAAGTGCAGGCTCAGGAGTGATCTGGTGGCTGTCTATAAGTTTATAAGGGGTGCTCACCAGGACCTGCGGGAACATCTGTTCACCAGAGCACCCCAAGGGATGACAAGGTCAAACAGTCACAAACTCCTCCATGACCATTTCCGGCTGGACTTAAGGAAGAACTTCTTTACTGTCCGAGCCCCCAAGGTCTGGAATAGACTGCTGCCGGAGGTGGTTCAAGCACCTACACTGAACACCTTCAAGAGAAATTTGGATGTTTATCTTGCTGGGATCCTATGACCCCAGCTGACTTCCTGCCCCTGGGGCATGGGGCTGGTCCCTTCCAGCCCTAATGTCTATGAAATCTTATCACAGAAGGCTATCAGGTTGGTCAGACATGACTTGCCCCTGGTGAATCCAAGCTGACTGTTCCTAACCACCTTCTTCTCCTCCAAGTGCTTAGAAATGGACTCCTTGAGGATCTGCTCCATGATTTTTCCAGGGACTGAGGTGAGGCTGACTGGGTCTGTTGTTTCCTGGATCCTCCTTTTGCCTTTTCTTAAATCTGGACCCTATGTTTGCCCTTTTCCAGTCATCCAGGACCTCTCCTGATAGCCTTGAGTTTTCAAAGATGAGGGCCAGTGGCTCTGCAATCACATCAGCCAACTTCCTCAGCACCCTTGGGTGCATCCTGTGTGTACTATTAGTGCTACTGAAAAATCCCTACAAACATTGTTCTCAACCCATCTCATATACCACTTTGCTTCTACCCTAACCCAAATGAAATACTAAGATGTAGGTTTACACCATTTTATTCCTGGAGTTATGCCGAGACCTATAATTCACTTCATGCAGACATCTGAATGACTATTGGATGGTAAAGGTTAAACAGTAGGATTTTCAAAACAGCTAGCTTATCCTCATTTCAGCTGTCACCTCACATAATACAAATAGCAAACAAATGATTTTTCATTCAGAATCAATTAAAGCCAGTGTCGTCCAGCTGGAAAACATGGTATTTTATTGTTGAACCTTGAGTATTCCACTCCTTTTCTTCCAAATCTTGTGTAAAATATAAATATTCCCCTAATAATGACCAGAATTTGAATGAAGCTTTCAACTGAGGCTCAGTTAGAACAACTCTAGCAGTGGCTTTTTTGTGCTGCGCATTTCCCTCACATTTTGAGATGACTGGCAAAAATTTTTATCTCAAAGCTTTTCACGTATTCAGGAAGCCAGTGCTAATACACTGCATCTTACCATACTTCCATGTTTCCGGCTTCTAGTAAGCAAAAAAAACAACAAAAAAATCCAATTTAGCATCTTCTTTTGGTGACACAATCATTAATCACACTGAGCTGTTAACATGCGTATTTTATACTATTCTAACTGAATTTATACGGTGTATGCTAGGTCCTAATAAAAAGCTGTGGAAGTGGAGACATTTTCACTTGCTCAAACCTCGGCCAATATTCTGCCTAAACATCCCATTGTGTAATCACTTTGCAGACAGCATTCAACGTTAGCACCAATAAGAACATTTCTTTATGTATTTTAAAGAGGGAGCTTAGACAATGCATTTATCCTGTTTTATCTGTTCTGTCACATAATTATCCTCCCTTGTTAGTAAACAGTGAAACTTTCTTGTTGCCCTACTGCAGACAGTGCTGTATATTTAAATAGGCACACACTTGACAGAAGCGCCATCTAACACACTCACATTAGAAGGATCTTTCAAAGCATAGTAAGAACAAAGCTGTGTTAGTGCATACTGTTTAATAAAAAAAAGGTGCTGCGGAGTGGAAAAACAAATGCTTTGTGCAGCAATCTAAGATGTTAAAAGATGACAGCTAGCAAAGAATCCTCCCCTTTATGACAAGTCCAGATACTGCTGGCCGTGAAAGCTTAGCCAGACCTACATATGAAATTTAAATGACCAAGTTACAGTAACAGTGCATCTTGCACAATGCAAGATTGTGATTGGGACCATGCAAAATGAAATGATCCCAACTGATTTCATCTCCTGTGCTAGTTGCAAATGTACCCAATGCTTTATTATGCTAAACCTTTCATAAATAACTGTATCTTCCTACCTGACTATCCTCCTTGTTAACACATCCTCCCTTGATTAGAACATATTTCATGGAACAGGCATTCAGTGTCTGTTTGGGGTTTTGTAAACGTCTCCATAGACCATCACTGGTTCAATATCTTGGGTTCTGCCACACTGTTAAAACAACTACACAAAACAGTATCCTGTGATCAATGCCCCAAGGTGTCCCATTCAGTCAATCAAGACCCACCCCATTTGACTCGAGCATAAACCTCTGGACTTGTGCTCTTAGAAAGGAGTCAGGAAGGTTTGTGTCCTTGAAATTATCTTGTCCTTCAGGAACCCTTTTGGATTTTTAAATTTACTATTAAATAGCTGTCTCTGGATATAATTGAAAGGGAAGGTAGTCTCCTAAAATATCTCTTTTGAAAAGCGTCTCAGGCAGGAATGATAAAATGGTAACTAGATAATGGGGGGGGGGGGAAAAAGGAGGGGG
>NW_017729031.1:27112784-27120364 GCF_001723915.1 Gavialis gangeticus
ATCATGGAAATAATCGCATACCTTCCCTTAGTTTTATTATAAGATTTATGCAAAATACTTCCCAAGCCACTAGGAGGCCCTACCACAACGCTGTTGATGCTTCTATGAGCAGTCTGATAATGCCCTTTTCTCTCCTAATACAGGCAGAAGAAGAAGGATCCATAGCATTCAGTAAATTCGATTTAAAATGTGATACATTTTTGGTCTGACTTGAATCAGTTCTTATTTTCCAGATTATTAATCATTGTTCTGCTGTAATAGTCAAGGTCCTGTAGCCTTCTCTCAGAACAGAAGAAATGTTACATTGAAATATGACCCTTGGGCTTCTGTTCTTCCAATGCTGTATAATAGAGAAAGGCAGGGAATTTGCCATAGAGTCTGTTGAGTTATAGGGTTTATCTCAAAAGTTGGAAAGCTCCATACCTCATAAATGTCAAGAAAAAGGAAGAAATACGAGAAGACTATTGGACAAATAAGAGCGACCTATAACTCACAGCTGGCAGTGATGTATTGTACGTATTAATTGCTCAAAGAGCCAGATTTTCTTTCCACATTACTATAATAACAATCACAGTAAGAGCACCATAAATTAATCTGATAAACAAGGGTAATTTCCTTGACTTCTAAAAGCAACAGGGACATGGTTTTTGGCAATGCTACATATTGAACTGGCATTACATCATAATGGGAACTCAGTGAAACAGGCCCAAATCCCAGAAACATTTATATCTCTGCTTAGCTTTCCACAGCTAGTGTGTTTGTGCACTTAAATCTAAAACACTGTATGGTTGTTATGAAAGACCTGGGAATCCATCCCTTCCCCCTTTATCATAGATACGAGAGAGTGCTGATTCAGCCAAGTACTCTGTAAAATATTTATACATGTTCTTAAATTCATCCATACTTAGGAAAGCGCTTATATTTAAAATGAATCATCTCCTTAAGTCCTGCTGATTTAAGCATATGTTTACATGCTTTCCTGCATCACATCTTCACTACCTAACAAAAATGGTTTATAAAAATTCAAGGCATTCAATTTTAGTTTCAAGGCCAAAGTTAGCAATTCATGAGATGCAATTTGAAAAAAAATGTAAGCAGATAAAATACATACCTTTTCAGCATATTCTGACACTATCTGCTTGATCTCATCAGATTGGAGTCCAACAATCTGACCTACGGTACTTGCTGTCAACCTGCCCTGCAATTATACAAAGTAGTATTTACTGGGACATATTGTAGTAATGAAATCAAGGAATTGTCTATGGCAACTCTCTCCCTACCCCTCCTTCCCCTGAACTATATACACTATATAGCATTATAGGCAATGTAATCTTTGTTCATAAAGAGTCAGGCACAGAAGAGTCTAGACCATGTACTGAACAAACAGATGAAGTCTTCAACCTCATCTTCCAGAGGAAATGTATCTACTGGGTTTCTTTAATTTCTGAACCTTTAACAAATAATGACAATAATTAAACTTAATTTGAACTCATCTTTGAAAATGCATGCCACTGTCTTGAGGTGCTTTAAGTCTCTGACAATATTTCTCCGTGCTGCATGTGATAAGAATTCAACAAATAGAATCAATCCCCGAAACAGTCAAACCTTCTGAGCCAAATTCTTGCCAAGCACATGTATGAAAGAGCATGCATCGTAAATCAAATCCGTGTAGGGAACTAAATCTCGAGATGGACAAAGAATTCTACAAGACATCTGATCCTGAAACAGTTTGACTGGGGTGTATCATACAGATCTGAACAAGAACTTTAAACTGGTTAGCTCAAATACAGGTGGTAGTCTTGCAGTGACACCATGCAGTTCAGCGAGGGTTAAATCCACCTTGTTTGAGAAGCAGAATGTATTACTGTGTCACTGCATATAGACTTGCCCCCTTGCCATTTAAGAAATTACTTTCTATCCACATCAATACATGTAATATACACCATGGATTTTCAAAATTGTATGCTCAGCACACTGTTTTTTACCGATATGCCAGAAATGAAGAAATTCAAGAAAAGTATAATACAGAAATATTTAGATTTTCTCATATCAGAAGACACATTTCATACTGCAGTTAACAAGCCCAAGCTATGGCTTGACAAATATATTAAAATGCACATATCTTTTTTTCCAGAAAAAGCAATATCCCTTTATTAGGTAGAAGTTTGAAAGTAAGAAAGACTTCATGTGTGTTACGAGTCTTCCTTGAATTGTAACTTTTTTAAAGTTTTTGAAACTGTTTGTGTATCACTTAAAAAACAGGGCTATGATTTATACCAAGAATATGCTCATTATTTTAGGGTGAAGGATTTTCAGTCACACACCTAATGAAATGTCCAATCTTCACTGTTCGATCATATTTCCCTGTATTCTTTTAATGTACATTTCAAGTACCTTAGTCGCAACTCTTTTCCAGCATAATTATTTCTTTCAAAGCAAATAACAGATGCAGAGAAGAAATTCAGTGGCAAAATTAACAGGACAAATAAGTCCTATTGACCATATGGAGCCAATTTGGCTTAAAATTGTATTGCAAGAATGTATTCTTTAAAGATTGGAGAGACACTATCTTAGAGACATAAAAGAGTCATTTTATCTGACTGGCAAAGTCTCATTGTTCTTTGGGCCTGATCCAAAACCCAATGGGTATCTCTCTGATGATAGAAAATAGAATTCAAAAAAGATTTAAGACAGGCGTTCCCAAATTTTTTCTTATCACATACCTCTTCCAGATTTAGCAGCTGCGACATACCCCTACCAGTATACATTTTATATTTAACCCCCTAAATGCCAATCATTATTATACTTAAAATTAAATCCACTATTACGCAATTTCTCCTGTGTACTCCCCAGAGATATCTTGCATATCCGCAGGTGTACACGTACCACAATTTGGGAACCCTTGGTCTAGGATACACCTTTTCGCACCATACTTCAGTTTAAGTATTGCTTACCTCTTCTGTCGCCATTACAGACATTTCGGTCATCAGTGTTTTAATGCGAAGCTAGAGAGAGAAAACACTGAGAGATAAGCAATATCATACACTAACAAAACAGTTGGCATGAAGACTTTAAACACTTAGCACCAAGCTCTGTTCAGAGAGTTACTACTAGATACAAATTGATGCAATTGGTTTAAGTGTGTAAAATAAGACACTAAGGGCGTTTATAAATTTATGGAAGTAAAACATGCTTAAAAATGGTGACGGAGTACTTTTAACTTTAATTTTTAAGCAGTGAGGCTGACATATGAGATGCTGGAGTCTGCTGGAGCACAGAAATTATCATGCTCCAGCAGACTTGATTAACTGAATCTGCTCCCACATGCTGTAATTGCAGCGCTCCGGAGCAGCCTCACTTAGGTGCCCTAAGTTTATAATAAACCTAAAATTTATTATATATAGGAAATTATGACAGTGAAGGCTTACATCCATGAGGTGCCCCATTAACCTCTGGAAAATCAGGACACCAAGTTCCTTGCACATCTCTGTAAAGGATTCAGTCCTGTGCATTAAGTCTTTCCAGTGGTTGCAAAACACTGGACAAGTTTTTGAATGAAAAAACCGACTCATGCATTTACTTTTTATTCCACTTTCTGGTATTGAAAGAATTCACTCTTTGGCTGAACTACGTAACCTTCTCTAATGCCATGTTTATTATCCATCCCTGAACCATTAACATTTAATCCCCCTACATAGCACACCTCTTCAGCAGCTTGAAGGTCATCATCATCATAGGCATCAGTCTTTCCTGCTGCTGTAAGCCCTGTAGGTAGCACCTTTTTCTTGTCCTCAGCCTATTTAAGAAAAAATAACACAAACATTTATGGAATTTCAGCAAGCTAAAGGTTTACGAAGGGAAAACAAAGCGAAATCTAATTCAACAGCTCTTTATCTTATTTTTACAAAGGAAGACTACAGCCGGTCACACTCAAGGACAGGTTGGAGATACAGGCTGACCTGGACAGGATTGCAAGGTGGGCGGATTTTAACCGGATGACGTTTAATACGGAGAAATGTGAAGTGCTCCATCAAGGGAGAAAAAAATCTGCAACACACCTACAGGCGCAGCAGTGCTACACTTGCTATCACCACATCTGAACAAGACCTGGCGGTTGTGACAGACCACAGAATGAGCATGAGCCACCAATGCCATAGCTGGCAGAGCTAATCAAATACTGGCATGCATCTACTGAGGCATCTCAAGCAAGGATGCCATCCTTGGCTGTGTGTGGATGAAACGAGGGGCATGTGTGCACAACACTTTAAAGCAGGCTGGTCTAAATGCTTTTGCACCGCTTTAATGGTGTTAGTGTTTGTACACCTTAGTGGTGTATTGTGCATTAATTCCAGCTGCTGTAGGAAATTCAGCAGCGTAATGCACCTTAAGTGACTTTGGGCTCCTCCAAGGAGATTTAGTTTGCTGCCCCTACAGCCAGAGCAAAGCACCAGGCTCCATGCAGCTCTGCAGCTCTCCAGGACGCCCTGCAGGCAGCCTGGCAGCAGCCCAGGAAGGCAGTCTCCATCTAAGAAAAGTGGCGAGCCTGTTTCCCCCTCTCCCCCCAGAGCCTGCCTGCCTGCCAGAGCTGCGCAGGGGCCTGGTGCTTCCCTCCATGAGTGCAGTGGCCCCCTGGGACCACCCAAGCCAGGTGCCTGTGGGCAGGTACTGTCGGGGCGGAGGGGCTACCACTGCCACAGATGGAAGCACCAGCCCACCCCCCACCCCTGCAGCCCAGGGACTGCTCCACCCGCTGGCAACTCGCCCTCCCCTCTCTGCCGCCAGAGACAGGTAAGTGTGTGCATGACACAGGGGTTTACTTAACCCACTGCTTCAATTTAAGGCTCCCGTTTTGTCTACACACACCCCTCCTGCTTAACTCAGTCTTGGTGAGACCACAGCTGGAGTACTGCATCCAGTTCTGGGTGCCGCACTTCAGGAAGGATGTGGAGAAGCTTGAGAGAGTCCAAAGGAGGGCCACGTGCATGATTAGAGGTCTGGAGAGCAAGTCATAGGAGGATAGGCTGAAAGACATGGGACTGCTCAGCCTGGAGAAGAGAAGACTCAGAGGGGACTTGGTGGCAGCCTATAAGTATATTAGGGGTGTACATCAGGGCCTGGGGGAGCATCTGTTCACCAAGGCATCCCAGGGGAAGACAAGAAACAACGGGCACAAACTCATTCAAGATCACTTTTGATTGGACATGAGGAAAAACTTCTTTATGACTCGAGAGCCTAGGGTTTGGAACAGACTCCCCTTCCCAGGGGTGGTACAGTCACCCACCCTGGCAATCTTCAAAAAGCATTGCCCACCTTGCCGGGGTCATCTGACACCAGCAGTCTTTCCTGCCCAAGTGCAGGGGTTCTGGACCCAATGATCTTGTAAGGTCCCTTCCAGCCACCAACATCTATAAATCTATCAGTCAGGCCACAGCTACAGAAGTGTCACCCATTTTGACTTTAATGGATGCCCTGCCTATTAAAAGACAAATGTGGAATCAGGGTTGGAGTGTACGTTCAGGTTTATCCATCTAAATACAGCAAGCATGTCACATGTGGGAAAGCACCAGACTACAGTATAAAATTAAAATTGAGATCTCATAAGTGTTTAACATTTGTGCACCTGAAAGCAGATTTTCGATGCAAAAGGTACAAGCCTATATGTGGGGGTGGGTGTTCTATTCCAGAAGAATTATTGTGACTAAATTAATTAATATTGCTAAGAAATTCATACTGAATTTATGATGCCATACTGTCACACTACTCAGGCCCATTTGAAATGCCCTCTCTCTCAGTCTGCTGTATAGACTTACAAGCCAACAGAACTTCGTGAAGGAGACATGGTCATGTTTTGGGTCGTTCATCTCATTTCTAGGAGCAGAACAGTTTGTTTTTTTACCATTGGCCATACCCACTACCATCCATCACCCTCTTTATTGCTGAATATTCAATTTATAAATTTATGTTTATAAACAGAATATTGAGATACTCCTGGTTCTTTATGTAGCTTCTGCTGGTAAGCTTGTTGTGGTTTCCTTTCAAGCTACTATGGGCTTGATGCACTGTCATGGGAATATCTTGTCATGGAGAAAAGTAAGGTGTACTGAACTTACATACTTTTATACAAAAGAATACTTAATAAAGGGTACAGAAATTCAACATTTTTGAATGTTATAAAAACGCAGCATGCCTGTATTATATACATAGTAAGAGAAAACCATATAACAAATTCGTGCACTACATATTGGTATTCCTATGCACTACTTTTTTCCATGAACATTGCTTGAAAACATTTTTATCTGATCGAATAATTTTAAGCAACTCTTTTTTGAATGTGTCACAAGAACATTCAGGATCTCTCTTAAAATCCTGGATGGACAGTCAATCCATATAAAAAAAGACAAGTCTATTTAACCAGTTTGGGTTTGTGAAAGCAGTGTAACCTTGGACAAATGCTTTCAGAACAGGAAGATCATTTTAAGAGAGACAGAAATCAATTGAGTCTTTTATGACAAAGAGTTTTAGTTTCACAGTGATTTTTAAGAGATTGAAATACCTGCTCACTTTGTAATCTTCCTTTAAGAGCTTATAGAAATGACATTTCTTTGCAAGGAAAAGAATACAACTCATGCAATCCCTCAACTACACTGTCATTTTAAATTTGCATCACAAATTGATATTATCACTTACCTGTTCTGTTTTGCCTGCTTGTCTGCTAAATCCATACCTCCTAAAATACAAAAAGACAAGTAAAAATCAAGGAAATGCATTACTGGAATTAGCACATTCTTAATTTAATATATATGTAAATGTCAATTTTGGCTCATAAGAAATGCATTATGAAGTGAATTGTTAAACTAATAACAACAGCGGTCAGTTTGGGGTTAGTTATGGAATACTGCAAATAAACAGGAAGGTTTTACAGCATGTTTACAATTTAACTTTCGTTCTCTCTACCCCTTCCTTTTGGTTTGCAAATTCAGAATTGCTATAACAATATTCTTTAGTCTAATAAATGGAGAGCAACCTCCTCTTACCCGAGAGAGGCGGAACAGAATCTCAAGTAATTAATTATACAGCCCTCAGTTTAGGAAAGCCCTGAAGCACTTGCACCAAGAATGGGATTTAAACTCAGGCTTAAATGCCTTTCTGAACTTGCAATTCCTTCCCAGGGCAGGGCCTTAAAGCCCTAGAGTTTTAAATACAGATAGACATAAACATTGTTTAGGTTAAATTTTTTTTCATAGTGAAAAATGTATGCTTTGTTATGCCACATGCTTAAACAGAAGTTTGTATAATTTCATTGTAAAATGTAAGTAACCTAGATCCATTGTATCTGAGGTAGGTAACTATACACAGCATTTGTAAGACACAAATCCAGAACACACAAATTTGAAAGGCCAACTGTTCCTAGCTCACTGGTTTTAAGTTAAGGTTGTTAAGGCAATATGCTAAGGCCTTCTTGTAAAGCACCAAGGATTGGAATGATACATTTTAAACTATGCCCAAAGCATAGAATGTCTGAACGGTGAGGCATGTTCTGTCATTCTCACACACGTCATAATATTGTTATCCAATCAAAT
>NW_017729031.1:27125364-27129736 GCF_001723915.1 Gavialis gangeticus
GGTGGTTTCCAGTTATTAAATACAGCCCCTGATTGTGCCTGAACAACTCTAAACCCACTAAGAGGATAAATTAAGTTATGGTGATACAAAAGTTGTTTTAAAACTAGTCTAGCTGTCCCATGCAGAAAATGTAACAAGCTATTACAGTATATGACACCCTTATATCAGTAACTATATCTGTATCCACACTAGGAGCAGTACAAGTATAACTATTTCAGGTTGATATTTATCATTCACCTAACTGAAATGGTTATACTGGCAAAGAATCCATCTATAGGTTAGCGTTTTTGGCCCAAAGTTAATTTGTGATATGCATTTAAGGCAATGAATCCATATCCAAAACTCACAAAACCCATTAATATCCATAGTTTTAGGTCAGGGTTTGTTCAGCCATGCTTCATCCCTGTTTGTAATGAGGTTTAGTTACAGTCATACCCACTGCAAAGCTAAATCACAATATGGTATTACATAATCAGTGTCTATACCTATACTAGTTCACACACCATAACTCCCTGCAGCAACAGTCACCCGTTTCTCCATGCACCTGCAGATGGAAGCGGCTGAGGATTACAATAAGACTCAGTAATACTAAAATTAAGTGAGCAAGCCGTGTTCCATTATGATATCCTGAGATACCTTTATCAGCTGGAATGGAATCATGAATCTATTACAAAATTATTATGGAACTTAATTATCTAAAATTAACTATTAAAGCACATGTGAAGTGTACTAAAGTCCTTAAAAACAAACACTGCAAAGTCCTAAAATAGACCAGCCTAAACATAAACATTTGGCCCTTTTGCTAGGGCTTATTTTTAACAACAATTCTTACCATATTAAATAGCAATTCCTGCCTCTTATTTTCACCATTAACTTTACAGCAAAACTTTAATAATTTCTCCCCTAATCAGCACTACTTTCTCTTTTGGTGGAGGGCATTTACCTTCCAAGTAAATGCTTCCATCCTTGTAACTTTCCTTTACAAGCTAAAAAAAATGCAATACTTCAGGATGAAACAAGTGCCCACTAAAATATTAAAATCACAAGCAACTAAAAATGATAATTTCAAAGATAAAATTGGTAAGTGGGTAAATACTAGTCCATTTAAAATAATTAACATGACCTTCTCTTCATGAACAAAAATCTGATGAGGGAGAAGCAACAATTTTAATTAGCCAATGGGATATTAAAAATGAAGTAAAAACATGGGACTGTGCAGATATGTAACTGGCCAAATCTCCCATTCTTTGGACAAATCCCCACTTCTTTTAACCTGGCAAGGAAAAAGGTGTTGCAACTTTCCATAGTTTTAAAGCATGTTTCTCAACGTGCTATTTAGGGCGCTTTTAGTGACTTTTCATAAACAAATGTGGCTGGGTCATTTCAATTTAAGGTGTAAGTAATAGTTCCAATTTAAGGTCAGTTTGTAAGTGTCAGTTCCATTATAGGACTGCTGGTTACCAAATAAGAGAAAGACATCTTAACTCCTGCAGCACTGAAACAATGTTCTGAACAGATCACTTAAGCCCATCATAACTAGTTCCCTCAATCTTTTTTTTTTTTAAACAAACTTGCTAATATTTTAAAAATCTGTGTTGAAAATCTTTGGAAGATGGAGTTCTGAGGTTGAAAATTTATATATAGAAATTACGCAAAAGTGAAGAGCTGTTCTTAGTGTACGTAAATGCAAGGTACTATGGGTTGTTTTATTTTGTTAAGAACATACTGCAAGTTTTATTTCATTCATGCTATAAAAAAGCCAGATGTCAATCAGTCCATGCGGCTATCATTACACACCACAAGCAAATGAAAGGAAAGGTTATAAAAGCAAGTTGCAATGCAGGCCACTGCAGCTGCCTTAAAATAAAAGAACAAAGAAACAGGAATAAGAGAAATGAAAATACTCACAGGAAAAAGCCAGTATATCTAGGGATTTCAGAGGGACCAAAAAAAATAAAAAAGAAAAGAAAAAGAAAAGATATAGAAGAAAGGAAAATAGGACTTAATACTTGCACAAAGCTCAGAGAAAGATCCCAGTGGAAAAGAGAATAAGAGGGAATAAAAACTATTACTAAGCTACAGAAAACAAATTGTAAATAGGAACTGGAAACAGAAATACTGTAATTCTCCTAGAGTAGTGGCGACATTTTTCCACCAGTTGTTTCTGATGAGAGATATTTCCAAAGACACTGGTGATTCACTGGTGTTTACTTTCAACTTTTACTTTGTTTTTTCATCTAGAAGACTGTTCAGAGGACAGGAATCAGCACTATGGCTTTTTCTGAAAAAATCAGCTCTTACATAATTTAGCTTCCTAAGTGCAACTATGTTAATCATCTTAAAACAAAAGTAATATAAAAAACTACCCAAATGTTCTTCTATCCCTAATCTTGATGACTTCTGGAAGAGCCACAGAAGTCCCCAAAAACAGACAACAGAATTAAACGAAATGTGAAAACAAATTGGGGCAACTCCAGATACACTTTCTTATAACAGTGTGTCAAATAATCTGAATGAAACGAAATATTTCCAGTGAAACCTAGGTTGCCCAGTTGATACAATCCAAAGCGAGACAATGACACCAGGATAAAGGAATATTCAACATAGATTGAGACTTTTACCTCCCATATTCCAAAAGGGTGGCATGAACCTTAGACTCCTCATCTACCAGCTCTTCAGCTCCATCTTGACGTTTGTATTTTCTTTGGGGTTTGTAGACCTCCTGCAAGACAGTGATTGAACTGAATGTTGGTCAAAGACTTCTTCAAAACAGATTTCCTTTTCAATACCTACTTAACTATCAGGCATTCCACATGAAAAGACCTTCACTTTACCATTTGTTTTCTGTAATGACATTAATACATCACTGTTGATCATAAGTTTGCTATAATACCCATTTTCTTTCTTCCCCCCTTTCTTTTTTACTATTTTTTTTCCGCAGAGGCACAAGTTCTTCCACTAGCCATTCAAGCAAATTTGAAAAGATGACCAAAAACAACAAACTAGATGCCTGTTGGAAATGAAAACCTTGTAATTAAACAGAAAACTTTAGTGACTAGAAATTGTATCTTAATTGCTACTTAATTTCGTTTCTAGCCTATTATTGGATAATTAAATTTAATTACTATCTCTTTAATTACTGATGCTTTAGCCAGTCACATTGAAAAGTCACATATATCCTCTCGTAATTCAAGAAGAAAAAATGTGGGGGTCAGAGGGAATAGATAAATCTCCAAGAAGTTCAGCAAGCAAAATTAATCAACACCATATTGTAGCCAAGAGAACTGAATGTTCCAATACAATAAAATACCAGCAGAAAAAAGTCCAATACATATGAACTAGGGTAACCAAGCCAGAACTACACATTTTTGGACTTACAGTTAAGTATGGCTAGGTATAGGCATTATAGTTAGGTATGACTTTTTCTTTAAACTGATAAAGATATAGAGGGATAACCATTAGTGTGAACACAGATGGTTTATATTGTGTTAGCTCATTATTCTTCCCCACATGTAAAACAGGTATAGTAGCATGAACATACATATATCAGTAATTCCACCATACCGATAAGCAGTAAAGCAGTTTAAAGCAGTAAATTACTTTTACACATAAAAAAAAAAAGATCTAAGTGTGTTTCAGAGAAAAGTACAAGGAAAATAACTAAATCCAAAATACACAATGCTTGGACTGAAGCAACTGTTGCTGCACGTTTGGGATGGAGAGAAATAAGTTAGTGAGGTAGAAATGCATGAGACAATCTGAAACTTGAACAATAATTTTAAAAATATTTAAAATGGATGAGTCAATTAAAAATATAAAAAGAAGAGAAACACAAGCACTGTGTAGTTAGTGATAATAATGGGGAAAATCAACTATTCAAGAGCAGTGTTCTCAACTGGATTTTAAAAGGAATTTTATACTATTTGGCAGTTTTCATAAAGCTCCAATTCCCAGAGGTATTTGACCAAAAAAGAAACTTGACATTTTTCCCCCTACACTGAATTTCTAGCCTTCAATTTCATAAGAACGCTTAAAAATATGAATCGTAAAAGCTCAAAACCAAAAACATTTTAAAAGTTGCTCGTTTATTTTTACGGAAAAGCATTGCATTAAGACATCCCTGAGTTTTAAGGCCTGATATATTAATGCACTACAAGATGAAAAAACAAACAGAAAAGCCAGGCTGATCATTTTAGGAAACTTCAGGAACATGGCAATTTACCACGGGGAATTACAGAGTTTGAAGGCAGGAAGGGACATTGGTCTAACCCGACCTCCTACATAACACAGACCAAGGTTTTTGCCCAGCAATTCCTCTATCACACACACAAATCATCATACACATCATTACACACAGGCATACACATACACA
>NW_017729031.1:27134736-27143101 GCF_001723915.1 Gavialis gangeticus
CAGAGTTTGAAGGCAGGAAGGGACATTGGTCTAACCCGACCTCCTACATAACACAGACCAAGGTTTTTGCCCAGCAATTCCTCTATCACACACACAGCATCTGGCTGAAATAGATTATCCCTCTTATAACAAAATCTTTGAATTGGGATTGGATGCCAAGAGTAAAAAATCCCTTAATAAGCAATGCCAATAATTGGTTATTCTAGCTGTTAATCCATACCTTGTTTCTTGTCTGAATGGATTTAGCCTCAGCTCCCAGTCAGTGAATATTTCTAAGCCATTCCCTGTGGTTTAAAGAGGTTTTTACCACAAAGTATCTCCCCCAAGACAGGTGCTTCCCAATCAATGATATGGTATAACGATAAGGAACTTACAACAATATTCTTTACTAGGGCCTCATATAGGCAGTTTGTCCTGGGAGAGGTGCTGCTTTCCCAGGAGAAACAACAATTGTACAGATGTTCAGACCTTTTCTTCCACAGTAAAAATGACCACTCCAGGAGGACAATAACCTGGAAATAACCAGGGTTAAATCACTCCCAGGAAAATTCCTAAGGGAGCCTGCAAAGCACGCTGTGATGTGCATACAAGGAGAGGCTCTTCTGGGACAGCAAATGTCTGTATATGCCATGGCTTCTCTCATAAGAGAAAATAGTCCTCTGGCATCCCTCCCCAGGGAAAGTGTGTGTTTCCAGCTGGACTCTTCAGCTCAGGAGGGAACAGAACATGACCCCTTCACAACCCCCATACTATGCTGCAGAGAAACAGGTTGACCATGGGCAGTCTGGGTCAGCCAATCAAAGCGGCTCAATGCACTGCTGCCATCTGCTGCTAGGAAGACTAAGGGAGCCTGCAAAGCACACTGTGATGTGTGCACAAGGCCCTTCTCCAGCTGCACAGTGTCAGCACTGCAAGCTCTCCTCAACTCTTCAGGGCCTCAGTACTTGAATGTCTGTACATGTGGCTCTGGGTAAGTTTCTCTATTAGGAGAACAAACCTGGGAGTCTGTACAAGATAAGGTCAGAAAAAAATACAACCAATATTGGTCTTGTATGATAACTGTGCAGAAGAACTAAAAACTGCTTAATAAGAATCTCAATTCACAACACATTCATCTTTCATCAGAAGCAGGTCTATTTGGAGTTATCATTACTGATACTTGAAATTCCCTTTGCTAACCACCACTCCAGGCCAAGCCATAACTTTTATTTCATAAACTCATTAAGAAGAGCAGGCAGACCCTTAAACTAGAGTTTTCGGAATAAATCTGGATGACAGAATAATTGGTTTAAATTTCTCTCATACTCTTTTAGAAGATTTGACCTCTTCATCCAAATTCCAGTGAAGACTAAGATAGAGATGACCTTCAATCAGAAGGGTGTACTTCTGCCCTTCTTCTGTTTCTTTATTATGGGGAAAGGAGAAGCAGAGGAAAGCCTCCTGGGTCATTTCCTACTTTAGAAATTCATATCTTGATCCCACATTCACCTTCACTTGTTATATGCTACCCAAACAACTTCACTGATAGCTACAGGAGGTTATAGTAAAGACAAGGCTCAGGGATGTCATTCTCAGACAACTGTTTAATTCTATTCTGAACAAAGATGCACTGGAGTGATTAGTCCCCAATCTCATAAAGTCACATTGATGGAGAATTAAAAATAGCAATTTCTTAAGTCTTGCCTATGCTAAGAATTTTCCATGTTCCCAGCTGCTGATCTGAGTAGGCACTAACAAGGAAGGATAATTTGTATTGGCATACACAAATCTGACCTTCTGTGTCTCTTATACTGTACCACTTGATAGGGACCCCAGCGTTAGAGAGGGCTTCCTATTCCAGTTCAGATTTTCCTCCGGTTTTGGTCTTTGGCTCTCCAAGTAAAATACAGGAGAGCTCAGCAGCAGGGAGGACTATGACCTTAATGTACTCAGCTCCATGTGGCACCAGGTAATACCATGCAACAGACTCAGTCCTTGCCTGTCTATTTGAACCCTAAATCTCACTGGTTCTTCGCCCACTGCCATAACTAAACAATTCCTCATTTCTCCCTCCCACAGACACTCTACTAGACAATGTGGCATGACAGGATTAATCATTTTCCAGGGCTTTATGCCTACCTGGAAAAGGAACAAGTAATTTGTTTTAGATTGTTGCTACTGCTTTACAGATGTCCCTTATTTGCATTAAAGAGATACCAGCTAACACTACGAGCCCCAAACTAGACTTGCTTAAAAACTGTTTGCAACTCTTCCGGGGATGGATGGAAGGAAGGAAGGAAGGAAGGAAGTTCAGTACTGACTGTACACGAGGAAAAGCAGTCAAAGCCAATACCACCTGACCTTGGTCTCTGGAAAAAGCAGCTCATAAATTCTGCCAAGTTTCCACTATAACAAGTTATCTCCTGCAGAAAGGAGCTCTATACACACTTCATCTACTACAGACTAACTAAGTTTCCAAAAGGATTACCTGACTTACATGTTGTTTCCAACTTGGAGAAAAGTTAAGGTCTTTACAAGCTAAAGTGGCTTAGCTCCACAGACATTAGTAATCAGAAATTATCACATTAAAAGCAAACAAACCCTACACCTTAGAAGCACCTTTCAGGGTTTGGTAATGCACCACTTTAAAAAAAAAAAGCCCTCTCTGTAAAACATGTTAGCTCTAGGATATATCCCTGTACTGGAATCTACTGTTTATAGTCTTGTCAGCATATTTATTGAGCTCCAAAGACAATATCCATACTTGTCAGATGAGATATAAATCCAAAGCCCTGAAGCAAATGAAAGATCCCACATTTCTTTCCATCAGTACAAGGATGGTAGGGCAGAGCCATTGCCAAATTCTATTTCTGGTAACTACTTCATTTTCTCAAATCCAAGATGAGCTGTTGCCCTTCCCCCTCCCCACCCAATGTCGCCATAGGGAAAAGAAAAAGCCGTAACTTGGATTCGAGCACCAGCCTGGGGCAGGCAGCAGCTCAGCTCCAGCTTTGGCCCTGGGCTTGGGGCTGAAACCGGAGCTGAACCACCACCTGTGCTGATACAGAATGGCTCATCTGGTAGGGGAGGGGTCACACAAGCGGGGGGAGGATTACATAGGAGAGTACAGGGAGGAGCACACAAGAGACTGTGGGGTGGGGGGGCAGGGGAGGAACATGCAGCCCACCCCCTCATCTCTTGTCCCCTGCCATGCTTGTGCCTGCCCCCCACCTCCCACCCCCTACTTCTCTTGCCCCAGCTGCCTCACACCCTTTACCTTCTGCTCTGGCTCCAGTCCTTCCAATCCTGATTAAGCCCAGTCAGAAGCTGTTGCTGCTTCTTGTCTGGGACAGGTTGCTGCTGGTACTGACTGCCCCAAGGATCAGAAAGGAAGCATAGGGTAGAGGAGGGGCGGGGGGGTACAGGAAGTGGAGACGCAGGCATGGAAGGGGGCAGGATATGTGGGGGAAGTCTGCAAGGTGGAGCAGGGCAGGGGGAGGCAGGGAGTTGAGAGGCAGGAAGGCACAGAGGGCAAGGGGTGGGGGAAAACACAGGTGCAGAGGACTAGGCAGCAGGTGAGTGCATGGAGGGGTTGGGGAGGTAGGCTGTAAGGGAAGACAGGGTACGGGGAAGACAGACATGGGGAGGCAGGCAGCAGGGGGCCAGGAACTGGGGGATAAGGGGCAGAGGTCTGGCCCTTCATCCCCTACCACTGCTTTTCCCACCACAGCAGTGGGTAGGGGACTAATTTAAGATGACCTTCCACTAATTAGATCATATACATGGAAAATTATAACAAATTTAGATTCTATAAAATCGAAAACTGCAATCATTGAAGGCGTGGAATTTAAGACCAACTCATCTTAGATTTGGATAAATATGGCACATTCTGCCTCCCTCTTGCTGTTTCAGTTCAAGACAGAGGTCTTCCTGTTCTAAAGTACTATTTGGTATCACACTTGTTGCTTCCTACCCCTGAGATGGCTACATTTCAGCGAGGGCTAATGGGACCCCAGTGACTATCATAAACATCAGTTCCTTTAACTTGTAAAACATTTCATATTCCTTTAAAATATGCTTTTAAACAAAAAGAAAAAACAGCCGCTCAAATTTAACACACATCATCCACTGCACTTCTGCAGTATATTAAAGAGGGAACATAACTGCGGCCTTTTAAGCAATAAAACTGGCAAAAGCCCTACCAAGATAGGGCAGACAGTGTCGGAGCTGTTTTTTATGACATTCTATACTGATCTCCAGACACGCTGACAAAACAGTTAACTCTTTTATAGATATGCTGACAAAGACCATTAATGTTCCCAGAATCTGCTCTCTAGCCTTGCTGGCTCTGGATCATGAAAACGTGTCAGATCTCTTCTTTCTTCCTCTCTCTTTTTAACGGCTTTGATAAGTGTTGGCAGCTTTACAGGAGGAAAAACTTTGTCTTAAGCTACTGCGTATCAGTATAGACATGACAAAAGCCATTTGAATTCATTACAGCTGTCCAGATGCAACAGATTCGTAATGCTGTCTTTTTCTGATTTTTAGCTGGTTGACAGCTATTGCTGAACAAAGGCAGTTAAATTAAAAATGTAAATTTTAGCCATCTGCCAGATCAATTCGATTCCAGTTTCCCTGCCACCCACCCAACATTAATGTACCTCACATTCACGTTAAGGGATAGTAAATATTACTTGGGGATTAGTTAAGTCAACCAGGTACCCTAGCTTCGGAGTTATGGTGCCAGGCATTTAGCAGCATATAAATATCAAGAGGAGACTGCAGTGCTCTGCAGTCAGCCTTACCAGCCCTGTCTTACAGAAAGAAAAATACATACCAAATAAACTCAAAATAGCAGTATTCCGACATAGAGAAGAGAAGGAAAAGAAATGTGCAAAAACTAGTGATTTCAAGCTTTCCTTGTGGTTTAAAACAAAACTGATACTGAGGTTCCAGGAGTACCTGTTGTGCATCTTCTAAAGCTGCCTTCCGTAACAGTAGAAATGTTAAAAAATAAAAATCAATATTGATCTTCCTGCTTTACAAGAATTAACCACAGCAGCCTTAGGAAGTCAGGAAATAAATACAAAAAACGATAAGACCCCCGGCTCCATGAAACCCCTACCTCACCATAAATTCTCATAAGCCAGTGAGAACTTATTCCCCATCACAATAAGGAACAACTGTCAACACTGCATGCACCTACACCTACATAGCAGCTACATAATGAAACTTAGATGAATTCTGCTTCAAAAGGTTCTGAGCTCTCCAAATCCTGCATTTCTTCCAGTGCAAGCCACATACCCTCATTTTGATTTGGCTATATACTTCCCAGGCTCAGCACCTGCCAAGAACAGATAATCTATCTCCACCTCTGGTTTGGAGTAGAGCACCACAACATCTTGAGATCCTTGTGGCTACAGGTGGTAGGATGTTCTACATCAAGGATTTCCATGGAGAACACATGGCTCGTGACAGACTTTCACTCAACAAGGTGCCAGCTACAATAAGGGCATTGATCACAGCTGCCATGATAGGTTTTAGAGGAAGAAGTGGTCACAGACATGGGTTTGAGATAAAAGTCCTAATGAACTACAGGGAACACCTCAGACTGGACCTGGAATTACCCAGGGAGATAATGCAGACTGCAGAGTACAAGCAAGTTGAATGGTCTCCAAGTTCATGCTTCACAAGAGGCAGAGAGTAACCTGATGTGGCCCTTAAAGTCAGCCCCTGATAAAACAGATTTAGGGAAACTAGTGTGAAGGGAGTTAAGGTATGGATCAGCTTGGCACATCTGAACCATAGCCAAATAGAATATGTATTTTAGAAGAGGGCATATCTAGCCATTGCATTTCTGTGAAGCAGTGGTAACTTCAAACAGGACCATCAGAAAGAGGATGCATAGAAAAAGCAACTGAAGCAACTAATTTTTCCAGTTATTTAAGATGTGTTCCACTTCCTTGCAAGGTTGCATGGTCTGGATTTAACCCAAATTAAATCCTTTTCAGCAAACCTCCAATTATACTTAATACAAAGACAGGAAGATGAGCGTGAAACCTGTTACTATAGAGCAGTGGTCAGCAACCAGTGGATCTCGATCCACTGGTAGATCTTGGAGCCTCTTGGAGTCGATCTGAGGCTGGGGTGCATGCACGTGCACACCCCAGCCCAGCAGGTAAGTCTGTAGGGGAGGGAAGAGGAGGGAAGGGACGGGGGCTAGATCAAGGCCCCTGAAGGGAGGGATAGTGCCACAGAGGCAGGCAGGAGCAGGGATAAGTTGAGAGGGGCCCTGGCCAGATAGGACTTACCTGCTGGGAAGGCACACCCCCAAATAATGTTTTCTTCCTCTGCCACAGAAAATGGTGGCAGTGCGCTTTTGAACTAAACCACCTTTGAGGTGTTTTAGTTCAAAAGTGTGCCACTGCCATTTGCTCAGCACTGATGCGCATTTCACCACTTATACAACTGCATCCAACGAAGCACCCGGCACTGTGGCATAAGCATGTATACAAACGCCCCTAGGTTGCATCTCTTTTTACAATCTACTTGATAGCCCCCCACCCCAAGATACATGGGAAGCCTTACAGGCCTCAGAGCTGCTGCTACTTAAATGAGAACCAAACAAATGTGTTTAGAGTTTCTAGATTATAAATAGAGCTGAAATAATATTTAAGATCATTTGAAGAGCAGATGACATTTATTTGTGTTCCATTATTTTAAGATGTGTATAAGGAAGATAATGCGCTGCCAGAATTTCAAGCCTATTTTTATTCTAGAAGCAATTCTGTTCAGTCTACTTTGATTACAAATAATTATACCAACTGCAGTGAAGGTACATAATGATAGGGGCTATAGACACAGGATAAATTCTTAATGGCTCTTGCCTGGTGATTTGAAGTTTTGTTAAGTCAAGCAAGCAAACCTTGTTCCTCCAAAGAGATACAAAATCATAAATTTCTAATACCAAAGTAAACAGCAGTTTTTCAGCTCAGCATGTTTCTTGCCAAGTGCTCAGCATTACAAATTAAAAAGTCCTACCAACCAGTATAATCCTGAGAAGTAAGAGTCTACAAAGCATGCTAAATATGCATATTTTACCATACGATCCAAGGGGTACATACCAGTCTAATTTCAAATTATCACAATCAACTGCTCTGAAAGCCAGAGGCTAATGCGTTTCAGACACGTGTTAGCTTTGACGAGGTGTACATATGTACAATCCACATCTCAACTGCCAACCATAAAGACCAGCAGCTGCAGTTACTGATTCCACTATGACATTTCTTTAAACGTGATGTACAAAAAGCAGCCTTCATTTGTGCCGAGTAAGGCTGGTGTATCTAATCCATTCACTTGCTCTGCCCCATCCAATAATCCCCAGTAACAGTCTATTCTAAGATGTCATGGAAAACACAACCCAAGTGTTTCAAGGATGGGCAGGCCATTCTCCCTGCATGGAAATATCAGAAGATTATTTAAAACAGATCCTAACTTATCTCAGTAAAGTGTAACTGTATTGTGACTTAAATCTCAAAGTCAGAGCACTGGTGTTTATCAATAGACTCCCTGGAAAAGGCTTTCATGTTCTACAGGGGGAAGCCTACATTCACTTTGTCATTGAGAGCAAAGATGACTCACTTCTCACTGCAAACACTGCCTACTGAGCAAGCAGACTCAGCCTGAGGATTGGGTTAAGAAAATGTCCCAGGTAGGAAACACACCTAAACTCTAGGATTTCATAAACGTCCTCTCTGGCAAGTCTCACACCACTCTGCACTGGTGAATTTTCAAAGTCTATCTTTTTGCAGCCACTGCCTCTGAGCTGATAAGCTTTCCTCTTCTCAAGAAGGGAATTAAGGTTTCCTGTTGCAGTCTAACCACTAGCTGCATGTCTGAACTTCAATGAAAAGAAACGAAGCCAAAAAATGCAAGCTGGTCATTAACACAACTACAAAACAAGTACCAAAAATGAAGTCAGGAAGGTGTATTTACTGAACAGTAGCAAAACAAGATGGTTTAAGGCAGTGGCTCTCAACATTTGAGGTTCATGGCACCCCTCATTAGACTCATAGCATCCTTCAAAAAAAGTCAGCTCTTAGCTTTCACTTGTTTCTTGACTATGGAAAAAGAATACAGCAATTCTTCTGTTGCAAGGAACCTGGAAAGACCACAACAGGTCAGAATGTTTTGGACACTGGAGACTCTTATTTAAAATCTCTGAGTTTATCTTGTGAATCATGTGTAGGTGCCTGCATGCCTAACAGTGCCATTACTGTGCAGTACCCTTAAAAGTACCCCAGGGTGCTGCAGCACTCTGGTTGAGAATCACTGGTTTAGGGTCTCTCTCTCTCTCTCTCTCTCTCTCTCTCTCTCTCTCTCTCTC
>NW_017729031.1:27143358-27144924 GCF_001723915.1 Gavialis gangeticus
AGCGCGATATAATATATTTATGCTGGGTAAAGGCGATTGGTGTGTAGGGCTGGAATGAGAAAGATGACTTAACTGATGCATAGCTTATTTCAGCACCCACTTCATTTAAGTCTCTTCCCACCTCCACATCCAATATTTTTCAAGTAATAAAAAGTTAAAAATCTCAAGCGACATCACAGCTTTTTTTTGTATTGAAGTGACCAGCATACATATAGCATCACAATTCCACTGAAGAATCAACAGCAGAATATGGGTTGAGAAAGAAGAAGCTCATTTATAAACAAGACACAAGTTAAGACAAGTTTGAAAAACAAGTAGAAGTTCAGTGGATCTGAAGTGATATATAAATTCAACACGTTAGGAATTTGCCTCCATGAATCAGCATGCACCAGTAATTTAAGAGATGGTGCTGGTACATAAACAAGAAGGTAACATGGCTTCCATTCCACATGGAATGAAATTAATGTTTGCAAAATAGAGAAGAGCAAATCAGAATAGAAAGACTGCTCAGGCATTGATTATGAGAGTGGAATTACTTAATTGGTCATCTTAACTTAGTTATGAATGTTCGAACACACATAAGAGGTCTAAAATACCCAATTAATGCAAAGCGTAATTAACATTTTTAATAGTGAAGTTAATCAACCACCAAAACTGACTTAGTAAGAAAAAGGAAATGCTGATCACCACTTGAAGAAATAAGTCAAGATTGGATGCTCTAATTCAACCACATTTTAATAGGCTTATAAGCATTCACTTATTTAACAGGGAAAGACAATTCCTTCCAATGCAGCAGAAATTAATGGGGCAAATTCTCTGATCTGTGTCAAGCAGGCAGTAAGACAGTGGCTTTAACATCTACAGCCAAGAATTTCAAGTCCACTTGGGGTGTAGGTTGTAGCCGTGTTGGTCTAAGGACATAGGCAGACTTCTTTGGGTGAATCTGACACCTTTTTAAAGTTGATTTGGGGGCTTCCATTTTTGAGAGCCCAAGCTGGGGTTCCAAAAATGGAACCAATTTTTTCCAGAGGCTGAGGGCTTACTATTTGCTGACGACAAGGCTGGTCTGTGGTGCCTCAATTCAAGAACCCCAGCAAATCACTGGGTGCATATGTTTATAAAGAGGCTCAAGGAGAAATGAAGCAATCTAATGAAGTAACCGGTGGTTATGTGCAAAAGTCAGACAATGAGATTGGAGATACAAGCTGTTTCACAAGCGAGGGCATATTGGTGCCTAATTACTATGCAAGCATTTCCATTCAGGAGACAAAATGTCATGTCTTATGCATTTTGAAATGTCAATCTTCGGTGCTGTTATCTGGTCCATAATGTCACTTGCATCAACATGGTTTCCAAAACATACAGCTTCTTTTAATAGTTCTGTCATCTAAAGAATTAGAAGCTGTATTTTTAAAGAAAGAGAAAAGTAAGAGCTACTACCTTATATGTCAAGGGTCTGACTTTTTAGAGACAAAAATATTACCCAGATAGGATGCACATTTTAGCTGTCAGTTAGAACATATTGTTAGACTTAAAAAAAAAAAAAAAAAAAAAGAAATTTAAAAA
>NW_017729031.1:27145033-27156030 GCF_001723915.1 Gavialis gangeticus
AAAAAAAAAAAAAAAAAAAAAAGGAGATTCATACACTTAAATCCAGGAGTCTAATTCCAACTTTGCTCATCTTAAAAGTAATTTATTCTACTTTATGGCCATTTCAAAATGAACATTTCTAGTTTCCCAGAGTTTTAATGGCTTATGTGCCATCTTGTAATTTTTGTTTGACGGCATGGAACGGCAGTTGCCCTACACAAGCAACTGATGTGGTTTATCCCAGCAATACATTATACACCTAAAGGTTTCCAACCTGAAATATTGGCATCTATGACCCTCTCTCAGAATGAGATTTGACATGTAGCACTTAATTGGGACCTCCTCACGAGAAAACCCAGCAGTAGTTGTATTAATTAGAATTAAGTATCACCATTTTGTTACTCACAAAAAGGACTTAGTTTTGACGGTAGATCATAAAATCTCTCTAATGTACTGTACTCACAAAGATATCCGTAACCGTTTTGATAGCCTTCTCTTTTCTTTGCTTAAATTCATCATCCTGCAAGACAATTAAATTAATCAAGATGACTACAGATACAAGAAAAAAAGATTAAATCTTAGCAGCACTGAGTTTAGCTAGTAGACTTGTCAACTGGTTTCTAACTGAGCAGCTCAATTATTTAGCACTAATATTTTGTAATATAAAAGGCATATTTCCTCCATAAAATGAATGGGTTTCTAAAACTTGCGTCTTTTTGTTCTGTTTGTAAGTCATTTAACACAGTAAGATCCTAGTCAGTGGCAGGGGTTCCTTTGTGATACTGAAGTACAAATAAATAGTAATTAAATAGACATACTACGGGGAGGGGGGGGAGCATATATACACTGGCTCTGCGCCATTCTCCTAACTGCTGTTGAAAAACAGACTACAAGCTACAGACAAGGATCTTGAGAGTGGTAACAAGGGCATCCCCAGAGCATGCTCAGAGCCTTAGTTCTGGGTTTTGAGTTTGTGGAGCAGGGGCAGGAAGACAGGGTTTATTCTTCAGCCACAGTCCTGACAATAGCACACAGACAGCATGGGACACCCCTCCAGTTTTCGCCATGTACCACCTTTAAATTTTGGGGGGCGGATTTAGTCAGCATGACCAGTTTCCCCATTATTCACTTGAAGCCCCTCATGCATAGATTTGCCTGCTGTAGGTTTCACCAAATGTAAGTAGCACAAGTGGGTTTGGAATGCACAAGACCCCTGATTGCCATGGCAGTGCTGAGTCCTTCCCAGAGTTGAGATAAGGAGCACAGCATCCTAAGCTCTCCTTGAAGTCATGGACCAAGTACAGCAGTTATTGCATCTCTCTTCACTACTAATTAAAATCAGTCTGTATTACTCAAAATAAGACTTAATATCCATCTGATTACAAGTCCCTCACCTCCAAAATGTCTGAGCACCTCATTGTTGAATGCACTTACCCATACAAATGCCCTAGTGAAGTAGGAAAGTAGTATTATCATGTTAATATAGAAGGGACGGAAGCACAGAGAAGTTAAAGGCAAAAAGGAGTTGGGAGGAATTCAGGCACTGAAATCCAAAACCATGGTCCTGAAAACCCATGAATTTAAAGACCCCCAGCTATCAATACAAAAAAAGGGAAATTAGATGGATTTGATCTGTTCAGTTCTTGACAAACCCATGATGACTTTATCATCACCTATCATCTAGTAGTAATAGTAGTCATTGCTTAATAATTAGTTCCAGAAAAATTTCTGGCAATTGAAATGAGGTTAACAGGTCAATTGCTGCCACATTTTTCTCCTTTTCCTCAACCTTTTTGTTCCTTTTTTTAAATAAAAGGTAGGCAACATATTTGCCCTTCCAAGTTGACTGGAACCTCTTCAACCCTTGACAATTCTCAAAAGGTAATTAAGAATAGTTCAGTGATTATTTTTAGAGATGCACTGATATATAGGTTGTGTACTGAATCAGCACTGATAAAAGGAAAATGAACATTATTGGCTGTCAGCATTTTTTGGCCAGTGTAGCTAATAATGTTCACCAATAAATATAATATGCCTTCTGCCCAAGGCCTCCAGACGCTGCATGCAAGTGCACAGCCACACGCATGTGTGGCCAGGAATGCAGCCGGGCAGCACAGAGAGCAGCATCCTGCAAGTAAGTCTGTGGAGGGGAAGGTGTGTGATGGAGGGAAGAGGCATGGGGGGTGCAGATCAAGGTGGTGAGGGAGTGAGGTGGGGGCTATGACTACTGCCCAGCCAGTGAATGGGACCTGGGGCCAGGGGCAGGACAGAGCCGTAGGCAGCTTGTCCAGGGGGTGCAGGAGGGGGGGCACCTCCCCGCTGCTGTGTGCACCCACCAAGGGAGACATGGAGCAACATGTGCCCTCCCAGATTTGTGTGCAGGGCAGATGCAGGCTGCTCGCTGTGGGCTCAGGGCTTGCTGCCTTTCCCTTGGGAGCTCTGCACCGGCCATGCACCCCTGCCTGCCCAGCAGCAACAGGGGCAAGTTGTGCCTCCCGCTGCCAAATGGGGAGGGGGCACGTGGCTGGCATAGGGCCCCCAGAGAAAAAGCAGAAGGGCAGAGAGTCCCAAACCCACAACAAGGATCCAACCTCACCCCACTTGGATGGGCTCCAGTTAACACCATCCCTGTGCTTAAAAACGGTAGCTGTGGTGCTTGAACTAAAACTCGTTCATTGAACTATTGATCCCCTGGACGAGCCACCAGCGGCTCTGTCCCACTCCATGCCCTGGCCCCAGGTCCCATTCATTGCCCTGGCTGGGCAGCACCCCCAACCCCTGCCCTACTCCCTACTTCACCGTGGGGGCCTCAATTTGCACCCTTCCCATCCCCCTTCTCCTCCACAGACTTACCTGCAGAGACCTGCTTTCCACGCTGCCCAGCTGCATTCCTGTAAACCGGCTGATATGGCTGGTTAATAAATTGGGTATCGGCCAAGCCCTAATTATTTTGGCTAGTGATAACTACTATAGGCTGAATTTCACCAGGCCCTGCCAACCTGAATGCATCTAAATATTCTTCCACCTCTTTCTTTCTTTTATTATGGCCTCACTTCTGTTTTCTTGTTAAAAATAATTCAATAATGTGGTTGCAATGTTTTGTGAAGACTGAAGCAAAGGCAGCACCAAATATTTCAGCCATCACATGTTATTTGCTCACTTTTCCAGTACAGTAATACCTTCCTTTGACCCCCTTTTATGGTACCTCAGAGGTCACTGAAAAGCTCTCAGATAAAGCCATAATGATCTCTTACTATACACTTCATCCTTCCATTGCATCAGGATAGTTTGCCATTATGCATTAAATAGAGTCCTTTTCAGTAAATACTAGCTCTCTAGTACTTCTTTTTCCCTTGCATCATCTTCCCAAGCGGTCTTACCTAACCATACAATGTGGTTAATGAACCCAATCTCTCACTTTCTTTTTCTTAAAAATAGTGAATGGTATGATTTCATGATCATTTTTTCCCCTACTTTCTACATTTAGATTTTCACTTTCTGTTTGTCAGAACGAACTCTTAAAATAGCTGCTCCCATACTACCTTCCTCCACCTTTTGAAACTAAAAGTTGTCCCTAACACGTTGAAAGAGCCTCCCTCCCCAGGATCCTTTGCCCAGGGGTGCTACAAACATAACAATCTGCTCAACCATTTTAGCAACAGAGAAGCAGCAGTGGTTCCAAGCAACGATGGACAATATCATACTTCCAAACTTTTTGGCATCTGTGAGGATTCATCTTGTACATGACATACACAGCTGGACCTCCCCTTTACAGCCCTGGAGTCATGTGCTTCTGTAACTGCTTTTGTATTTGTTAGATCAACCCAATGATGGTGTAATACCATAAACCAGATCCTTTCCCGATGCAAATCAGTATAGTACCCTCAACTTCAGTGCAGCTCTACAGCGGCTGAGGAGGTTGCAACATGTCTGGATGTTGACTTATTGTAAGAGAAAAAAAAAGAAAGGATGATTTAGATCTTACCTCTGGTAAGCTATGAGTTTTCTGAAACTGTGATACCGAATAGGAACGGATATAGTCTCCCATTTCTTCTCTAGTTTCTATTGCACGTTTCACCAGCCACTAAAGAAAAAAAATTGATGCCATCAGAAAAAAAAAAAAAAAGTCATTGCTTATATGGAAGAATCATATTTCAAAACACAAGAAAGCCTGTGTGAAAGTGTGACACCTCAGGGACTTCTCTTATTACAACAAATAACAGCATTAACTACTTTGTCTTTTTCATCTTTCCTAGTTTATAAAATAACACAGAAATAAGGCAAAACTGTCCAACTCATGCTACTGACAGCTGGATCTGGACCACAGGGCTTTTCATGGGCTGCACAAACCACCTCCAGCAGCAGGATGAGCACCAGCAGCATTCACCCCATTTGTGGACCCTCTCCACCACTGCTTGCCTTGCTGCTGAAAAGTATCCCCAGTGGGGATCTAGACCTAAAGTTTGGCAGAAGGGCAACCCACATCCATAGGTTTAACCCACTGCTGCTTCCAAAAGGTGTCCCCATTAGGGATCTCAAACTAGAAATTCTGTAGACATGGTAAACCCTCATGTGCTGGCCTCACTGACACAGTAGCCCTGGCAGCTGCACAGGTTAGGGCCACCACTGCTTGTCTCACTTCAGAATTTCCAGCTCCACAGGCTGCGATTTAATTACTCATGGGCTGCATTTACCACTTTAGTAAGAAATTACCACTTTACCAAGAAATGCACATGAACAAGTGCATTCCACATGACTATAACAGTCAATAATAATAAAGCAACGGCTGGCAACCTGCAGTCCATGGAGCCATTGAACTAGGCCCGCAGCTGTGGAGGTTTCAGAAGTGCTGGGCTTAGACCACAGGCACTCTCCCCAAGCTGCCATGGGAAGAAGCACAAGCTGAAGGCCACCCTGACCAGAGATGGGTCAGTCCCGCCCACAGCTGGAAAAGATTGCCTGCTGATGTAGTAGAGTATTTTTTAACATTGGAAACAATGCTAAACCAGTGCTACAGCCACAGAACCTACAACTTCACCCTTGTCTATTAATTTTGTCTGCACCATACTTCTAACAAATGTCATGAATAGGCATGACATACATCAGAAAAAAAAACATTTTTCCCCAGTAGAAAAAGCAAACTGCAGTCATTTAGTACTCGTATAAATGACTGTGCAGTATCTGGGTGTTACTGAGCAGTTGTGCAGAGGAACAGCTTTTTTGTGAGGCCGACTGTGCAGTAGCTCATGACTACCACACAGTAGTGTCACATCAGGCTTCTTGCTATGCGACGCTACAGTGGTCATGTGCTACTTCATGAAGTCTCATGAAATCAGTGTCTCATGTACATGCAGTTAATGTTAATCTGATTCTAACTGGTAGGGAATGCCACAACCAAGATCTTACCATCAAGGTCTGCAGCATTCCTGCCTATCAGAGCTGGAACACTGTGGTTCCGAGAGAAACAGCCTCTACATTAGTTTAACGTTGACTTTCCATATTATCTAAGAGGTGGATAATGGAGTAACAATACTATGCATAGCACCCAAGTGATGTGATCTTCCATCTAATCCAGGTGGCAGGCCACATAGAAACTACAGTTCTCATGCAAGTTCACAGGAAAGCAGTCAACTGGTGACCACATAAAAGCAGCTAAGCTAGGACCTCATGTGAAAGGAAAAGGAACAACATCCCTGTAACAAGTTTACTGGTGTCTTGAGCAACTGGCAGCCCTTACAGGAACACAGGCTGTGAACTACCTCGACAATGAGACATGAATGTTCAAAAAAATACTTCAAAGCTTTCTTTACCAAACGTAGGTCAGGAATACCACCTACTGACAACAGAAGAATAGTAAGATACACTGTCATCTCTAGGAAATCTGGACCTGACGTTTCAATGCTTAAGCCTGGTTAATGTTCTATTGCAAATGTATTTCTTAAAAAAGGTTTTATCCCAGCTGAATGTTTTCAGAAGGAAGGTCTCAACATTTTTTGGAGGGGGGGCAAGGATTGGGACACAATTTGTTGTTCTGCTTGCTTTAAGACTGTTTTTTATTGTGTTTCACTGTATACACATGTAAACACACATTCATATATACAGAGCGAGAGAGGAAATCATATTAATACACAATCAACCAGCACTATTTAAAGTGGCTGGTGTTGGAAAGAAGACTTTTTTTCAGTAAAATTGAAATTTGAGACCAAACAAAAGCAAATCATCACCATTAAATTAACAACAAATTACTATGGAAGGTGTAAAAGTATCAAATGATTATGCAAACCAGCATCATCAAGGGTTAGGGCCAGATGCAATATCTACTGAATTCAAAGGTAGTCTTTCCACTTACTAAAATATGGACTCAGACCCTGGTGGCTAAATTATTCCTTTAAAGGGAAACATTTAACCAAAAGGAAGCTTGCCGCAGTATCCAACAATGGGGATACCACCAACATCAAAGCCATTTTCTAATTTTAATTCTGTCCATCCCTTTGAAGCATTTCTTTCCAACACAGTCACAACTTCTCTCATTTACATTTTTCCTTCCTGGTCTTTAAAAAAATATTTTCATTCTTTTTAAAAAAAGTATGTTTTTAAACCCACTTTTTCCTGACATTTCATTGCAAAGGAAAACAACCCTGTAGAAGCCAAGCAGAAGCGTATATATTAACAATATTAGTCAAGCTTTCAGCTTTTTATTTTGGTTAAAAATAATAATCCACAACAAAATTATTACCTGTACAACAGGGAATATGTGAATGAAATCCAGGCCCTGGATCTGATGTGGTTCTAGACGATGTGGGCACTTCATTTTTGGTAAGACAGATACAATTTTCTCAGTTAAAGCACTATTTAAAATTAAAAACAAAAAAAAGGGGGGAAAAGAAGAAAAAAAAAACATGTAAAATATAATTTCTTAAGTTTCTGGAGCATTTTATTTTCAATTTAACAGTTTTAAAGTGCCCCCTAGTGGTTTATATTAGCTACAAGATACAAAAAAGTCAATCATGAACAGCTGTGAAGTCATGTCAATTTAAAACATGAACTCCTTGCTCGTTCCTCCATTCACATTACTGCACATCAAATTGTAAGATATTTTAAGTCTGCTTAGAAAGATTGCCTGATCATGCAGATACATGTCTTATACATGGCTGTGTGCATACAATATGCATGCATTTTTACTACTAAGGGTTACAATGGTAACTATAAACATAATGGGTGCTAGACACACGTCAGATGTCTGGTCCAATGTGTGCTAATTAGCATGCATCAGACCAGACTCTGCTGGAGCGTGTTAATTAACGCACACCAGCAGCCTCCACATCATGCCTATTCAGTGTCCCCATGCTTCAAAATGGCAAGGGGGGTAGCACTTTAAAGCTTCTCAAAAAAGCCTTAGTTCAAGCGCTCCCACTGCTATTTTGAAGTGCAGAAAGCTGAACACACATGATGCTGCTAGCTTTTAATTAGAGTGGCTCTTGGAGCCACTCCAAGTAAAGACCCTCCTCCCCAACCACTGCAGAGCACATATATAGATGAACAGTGATAATGAGGAAGATTATGAACAAGCATAGACTAGGAGAAGCTTCTAAAGGGGAGGGGAAGCTACAATTCAGGAGCTGTTAGGCTGTAACTGTTAGGTGTGAATGAGGCTTAATTGCCCCAGTTTTGACCTTGGATAAAACAGGGTTAAGTCTGAGTAATTTTGCTACTGCTAATGCACAAGTACCAGTTACACTATAACAGCTGCGAGGCACTCCAAAGTAGCAGCTCTCCATCCCCTTTGGAAACTGCTCCTTGTATATGCTTATAACCAAAGAATGATATTTGCTTGTAGAAAATTTAAGCTTCGTTATGTTAAGTCTGGAGCCAAAGATTCCCTTAATGGAACTTTAAAAACATCTCCCTAAAATTACTTTTTAAGTGCCCTCTTCTACAGAAATGCTGAAGTAGCTAGAACATCCTGAAAGTGAAACAGCAAGCAAACCTGTTGCTTACGATGCTCCTAGTCCAATCAACTGGACTAAAATTCTGCCGGACAACTGTATCACCCTGCAGCTCATAGAAGTGCTGTTAAAATAACTGCTAAGCTAACAGAAGGACTCTCCTACTGGGATTCAAGCCTGCTTCTGGAATTTAAACAGAAGTTTTGTTACAGATTTTTTAGAATCAAGCATCCTTCCTTAACTACACTTCCCCAAATGGAAGGTGACTTTTGGGGAGAACAACTTAAGTCAGTGATATGACTTTCCCAAAAGGAAAAAAGAAAAAAGTATTCAGATACTGATTTTGGAGACTATAGTGACAACCCCGAAGGGTTTCTACTATTTTAAAGGGACTGTGCTCAAAAGTGGGAGCTGGCAACACTTTCTGAGGGTGAACCAGGATGACCCCACTCAGGTCAAAGGCAGGTCAGTGCTACGACCCAACCACTACCACCACTGCTTCTCCCTGCTGCCACCTCTCTCATGCCCAGAGGCAGCACAGCATGGACAAATTGCCTGATCACACTGCAGCACAGCCCACTGAGGTGTGGGCGAAGTCTCCTGCCATCAAAGCCCCTGCTCCGCTTGCTGTATCCAACAGCTCCATGGGCTGTAGACGCCAACCCTTGCTCAAAAGCATGGGGGGGCTGGATAGACAAGGTTCTTTGGGTAAATGTGATATCTTTTATAAGACCAACAAAGTAGTTGGGAAAATTGTTCTTTGCAAGCTTTCGGGCACAAACATGCTTCTCCAGGCATAGGAGAGAGGTTGGGCGTGAGAGAAGAACAATGGTAAGAAACTGAGAACAAATCCTGTGAATGTCACAGCTGATGAAAGGAGAAAAAGTTAAGTGAGATCTTTGTACTTTATCTGATAACTCATGAGATGCACATTTCCATTCTGTCAAAATGGAAGCACGTTATGCATGCCACAGTTGAGTGTTATCACTTTGCACAACCAAGAGCAAACGCAACTGGTTTAAATTTTCTCTTCCTACAAACTGACAAGAAAACATGGTAATTTATGCTTCCATACTTATTTTAAGAATGTTTAAAATAGCTGACCCCAAATTCTAATATTAAAACACTGTCAAGTAAAATATGGACAAATGGGAACCGGACAGTCTCAAGAAAACAAATGCTAATTTACCCCTTTCACCATCATCCTGAGAAAGTCATGGAAATGCTGAGATACTATCAAGTTTTGTTATTCTTTTTTTAAAACACACCATACTTGCGCTCACCATAACCTACTTGTAAAAAGTTCTTCTTTCTTGTGTTGCTAAGACTATAGACTGTTTAACATTAATGTATCAAATGTACAGATTTAACATTAAAATATCAAATTGCTTTTTCTATATTATTTGCACTTGGCACACTTTCAGCATTTTAACCAAGCAGAGCTGTGAAAAGAGTCTCTCAGTTTTGCTTTATGATGTTTGGATTCCTACATTCTAAGAAAATGTTTAAATTTGTTTAAATTCAAATTCTTTTTTTCAATTAAAAAAAGCAGGTGTTTCAATTTAAAAACGACTGAGTCTTAAAATAAAATTTATCAAAGAACATTTATTTTAAAATCTATTATAGTGGAGAGTAACAGGTTTTTATTACCAAAGAATTAGAAGAAAAAACTATTTTCATCTGTATTTTTAGTTTATTTTGCGCATTTACCAGTATTTAGTACATATTATAAGCTTCCTTGGCAAGGGAAGGGAACCTCTCTCAGTGTAGAAAAAAAGCTATTCTCTTGATTCTACCAATCACTTAAAATCAAAAAGGGACAGACAAATACATATTCTAAAAAGGGAAAGAAGTTGAAAATTGACCACCTTTGTTCCTCTTTCCAATCACTTCTTGCGCACTTTGATCAAAGTCCATCCTTACCAAGCATTGCGTATCAATCCCTACACATTACTATGCAAATGCTGCACTCCCCTTCCCAGGGCATGCAATATTTACACTTTTAGGTGTACAAACACTACGCAAGTTTCACAAAACAAACTGAGAGATTTCAAATAGGAATCTCAGAGCAGCTCCACTTTTGCAATGTTCCACAATGTGGGGCCTGCCTGGGCAAACAAGTGTATTCAGGCAGCTGTGAACCACCTCTGCGAACCACCTCTACTGCCATGAACGCTCTCTAGCTACTCTGCCTCCACAGCTTAGGGTATGTAACTTTTGACTTTCAGAGCATATTACCATGATTTACGTTTTAGTTGCTGATGCTTACAATTCTAAGTTGAAGACCCCAGAGAGGGGAAGCAATTGTGAAACAATCTTCAGAACAGTGGTCCTTAACCTTTCTAGACTCAAAACCCCTCATTAGACAAAAGACAGCCTTAGAAAAAATGCCAGATCTTGGCTTCAACTCATTTTTTGATGACAGAAAAATAATAGAACAATTATTCTATTGCAAAGAATACAGAAAAACCACAAGAGTCAGAAAGTGCTAGTATAGCACAGCACCCTGTGGCACCTTCAAAATGATCTCACGGCCCTGGCACCATGGTTGAGAATCACTGTTTTAGAAAGAAGGATTTCTTAATTAAGAATTGTACAGGTTTTGTGCTTATAAACACAATGCTGCTTTTAGATCTTATGTTTGAAGACTCTGAATAGTTAAACAACACTTTCCACTTTGCCAGCTTACATTTTTTGGCCAATTGTAGAGTTTTCCTGAAACAACAGATCAACATCAATGTCAAAGCTGCAAGTAGTAATGCACCACGTCATGCCCCCAACCACCTGCAAGGAACAGAAACATGTTCTTGTTATGTTTGAAGAGGAGGAAAGGGAAAACAAACAGAATCAAAGGGTTTCCACAAAATGAACATTGCTTCATATTTTCTACCTTAATACAGTAAGATTCATATTCCATCTAGTGCCCCATTACAATTTGTTTATAAAGAGAGGGAAGCGAAAGCAGGACCACCTCTGTGGTGTTATAGATTAGTCTCTTGATTCCCTAGTTATGAGAAACAGTTCTTCAATGTGCAAGTATGCAAAAAAAAAAAAAAAAAAAAAAATAAAACC
>NW_017729031.1:27161030-27165387 GCF_001723915.1 Gavialis gangeticus
ATCAAACAAGCCAAGAACACTTTTTTGTGATAAGACAAAAATTACGGAAAAATAATATCAAGAAGTTATTTTAGAAGATAGTGACCTGCAAAAACTGAACAAGCAGTAACTGCATGCAAATGTGCCTTTATCTAATAACAGTTTTGTCACTACTATGCTTTTTATTATTCATATTAAAATAGCACCTGGAGGCCAAAATGCTACACAAGTGGTTTTCAAATTTTTTAGACTCAAGGCACTCCTCAGAAAGTCCCAGCTCTTAGTTCACATTTTTTCTGTTTTGACAACAGAAAAATAATAGAGCAATTCTTCTGCTGCAAAGAACTCAACGTCCACAACAGGTCAGAAAGGATTTCAAATTGTTTTTAACATTGTGAACTGCCTTGTTTTATCTTGTAAATCACGTTTGCACAGCTATCAGTACTATCATTATGTGACACCCCTGAAAGGATATTAAGGCACCCCAGGGTGCCAGGACACCCTGGTTGAAAAAACATAAAAATTGCTGTGCTAGACATTACAAACACCTAAAAGAAAGGTGCCTGATCTAAACAGGTGTTCAATCCTGGTCCCACAACTCTTTATGCACTTGCTCATCTTTAGGCATTCATAGAATCACAGAAAATGAGGGTGGGAAGGGACCTCAGGAGGTCACCTAGTCCAACCTCCTGCTCAAAGCAGCACCATCCCCAACTAGATCATCCCAACCAGGGCCAGGCCTTAAAAACTTCCAAGGATGGAGATTCCACCAGCTCTCTAGGTAGCTCGTTCCAGTGCTTCACCACCCTCCTAGTGAGAGAGTTTTTCCTACTATCCAATCAAAACTTCCTTTGCTGCAACTTGAGACCATTGCTCCTTGTTTTATCTGCCACCACTAAGAACAGTCCAGCTCCATCCTCTTTCGAACCCCCCTTCAGGTAGTTAAAGGCTGCTATCAAATCCCCCCCTCAGTCTTCTCTTCTCCAGACTAAATAAGTGCAGTTCCTTCAGCCTGGGAAGTAGTTTCATTGACATCAAAAGCACTACTCCGGTATTCAAAGTGAACTAGAGATCAATTTGCAAGACAGAAACCTAAATACGCACAACAGCCAACAGGAACAGAGGCCAAAGAGATGAAGTTATTTAACCAAGAACACGCAGCAAGTCGGACCACGGATAGATGTTCTGTTTGAAGTGCTCCAAGTGCCTATGAACTACAAACAGCGAGGGTACAAACATCTGTGTCTGATAAAGCACTTCAAAAACAATCCTTGAAAAAAGGAGGTACTTCTTTGAAACACATACTCAAACATCTGCACCAGTCAGTGGAGCCTAACAGTGGCTTGCTCAGTCCTCCAGAATCTCAGAGTACTCTGCTCCCCACACATTGCAATCAGCCTTCCTTGGGAAGCTCCAGAGACCAGAAGCCAGGAGGCATGCAGGGATTCCTCCTCTCCAGCCCCTGCTATGTGCTCTCATGACCACACTGAAGCATAGGACTGGGAGAATCACTGCATGTTTGCACAGAGCTGAAGCACTGCAAATTGGAGTGGTATCTGGAATGCTTCAAATGAAAGTCTGCCCGTACTCCACATGTCTGGAAACCTGGATTCTGCCTAGGTCCTGCCATCTAGAACGCACCACATGGCCATCTAGCTAAATACTAACTCAGACTGGCTATGAAATATTCCTTATTTATTAGTGCCTCCTGATATTAGCACTTTCTTATTAGCATTTCTGGTAGACAGATTACCTACTGCAACAGAAGAAAGAGACAGGGAGGGAGAGAGTCAGGTGATTTAATGTGTGTGTTAAAAGCGCTGACAACAAATCTATAAGATGCTCTATATAGCAAAACATCTTAGAGTTTCACTGGAAGCACTTGTGCATGTGAGCAGCTCGTTTAGAGAGCCAGAATATAAATATGCCATTCCCGCAATTTTTATCTACAAGGAACGTGACCCTAAAGCATCCAATTCCATTGATCTACTTACAGGATCAAGTCCTTCAGCACTCTACACTTTTGGCTAACTGTACAAACCACAACTGATTACGAAATTGTAACGTAACTGTCAGTGGCCTGAGGAAGCCAAAGGTTTATAGTATAGAGTAGAGGTTGGCAACCTCTAAATAACAGCAGACCACATTAACACAGTTCAATTAGAGCACAGGGCACCACCAGTGACCTGGACACTGCTTCCCCCACCAATGATTGCCACTGCCATCCCAGCATAGGCTGGATCAAATCTTTTCATGGGTCGGCTCCAGCCTGCTGACCTTAGGCTATACCGGGGTCAGCAGCTTACAAGATGGATAAGCACACTGCAGAAGGGACGAGCCCGTTCACAGGCTCTGGAATAGCTGTAAGATATGCACTTTAAGACAGGGGTTGAGGATTTGTCATATTCTCAGAGGTTAAACCAGACAGACCTCTTTAAGAATAAACTTAATAAAGCCTCACATGTCGTTGAGGACGGAGGCTCCTCCAGCAACCTTTCCAAAGTATTATCTCCTTTCCCAAAATGTTTCTATTGACAAGCCAACAATAACTTCCTTTTCCCTTTTTAATCAAAACTCAGCAGCTAAATATTTTCCTTAAGAAAGCTTCTTTTCAATTCCCTCTCAATACGGCTTATTTTCTGCATGAATGGTTCTTTTTATATTCATGGTGCCAATGCTTCCCTCCCCCCCAGTAAAACTCATAGTTTTACATTAAACAAGTTCAATGTCCTTACTTTTTGGGTCATTCAAATTATACAGGCAGGAGGCATAAGTGTAGCTAAATACACATGTATGCACACAAACAACTCCAGCAAGATCAATGGAGCTACGCACAGACACAACTGTTTGCAGGACTGGGCTCAGTTTTGTTTGCCGTTCCTCTAACCACAAATATGTTGGGTACCATACAAGTCATAAAATAATTTCATACACTGCAAGTCTTTTTTTCTAGCCTGAAACAATTAACCCAAGCTTGAGAACAGCATCTAGTATTTACAGGAAATTGTGTCTAAATAATGTTGAATTACAGTCTCACCTTGTCAAAAGGGGACAGCCCTTTGATTCTTGCCCTGAAATATCCAGCTGCTACCAGCAGCTCCAAAATTTCAGTCAACTTGATGTTTTGTTCCTCATCTTCTCGGGTTTCAACCTAACAAATAAAGAACATAAAATCAACTCTAGTTTAAGGATATTTCATCATCCCTCCTATTCCCCTTACCTTCCAATATTAACAGTCCAGAGACTTCCTACATTAAAAAGGCAAGCTCACAGGCCCATCGCCTTCCTTTGGGCTCTTGAGGACTTCCTTTCAGCTATTACAGCAATTGCATGCACTAAAAACAAAATACTAGGCAAGCACTTAGCATTGCTAGAGGCCTGTAACACAAAATAAGTGATCTCTGATGAAAGCAATTGCTCTTGCTTTTGTATTTGTTCTCTCTCTCACCTGCTTTTAAATTAAATCCACCCCTAATACTTATGGTCACAGAAGAGGCATTTGACACTTGATTTTTCAGGCTTCTGCTATGTCTACACCCCAAATTTAATATTCGCCATCAGTTCTGCATGAAGACAGGAACACAAATTTGTATACAGCGTGTGGAAAAGTAACAATTTTGACCCAATGCAAAAAGCCAGGTGACGGCGAAGGCTCACGCTGATCCCCACGCAGCGACTTTTGTGCATTTCCACCAGGCTGCACCGGCACGAACCCACGTCGCCTGCCGGCATCACAAGCACCATCCCTCCAATTTTCCAGGTGGAAAAACAGAGGCGAGAAGTCCCCAAGACTTAACGACCCAAACTTGTCCTCCTTTTCCCCCTCTTCGATTAGGAAGTCACTTACAGTCCTCGTCGCAGGCTTTTGCAAGGGCAGGAGACATCCCCCCAAACCTCGCCAGCGGTTTGACTGGAATGGAAGCAAACCCCTGAGAACCGGCAGCCTTCACTCAGCTCCCTGGCGTCTTTTTTCCACCAAAATAAAAGCACGCAGCCAGGTGCTGCCTTCCTCCGGGGCACCCAGGCAGGCCTGTCCCAGGGGCTGAGGCATCCCCTCCCCGGGGCTGTGAGCCCCCGGGGGCAGACGGCAGCTGGCTCCAGGCCGGGGCAGACCCTGCAGCGGGTTCAGGGGAAGGAGAGGGGCTGCAGGGAGGAAGTTGCACAACCGCGCAGCGCAGCCCGGGCCCGGCCGCCGGCCAAGAGCGGGTCGGGAACGCGGCCTACCTCGGGGGGCTCCTGCCCCTTGGGGCCGCCCATGCCGCCCGCTGTCACGTCCGCCGGCCCGACCCCCACCCTCGCGCGATGGTTCGCCCCGCTCGCCGCCTGCCCGCGCGCTCTGGCCGTGCCACTCGCTGGCGGGGGGGGGGGGGGCTGGGAG
>NW_017729031.1:27165447-27172100 GCF_001723915.1 Gavialis gangeticus
ACTGCTTGGGAGCTGGCCCCGCCCACCTTCCCCGGCCGCGCTGCGCAATCCCGCCTCCCCCCCTCCTCCCCTGCATGGTTTGCTCTGAGTTCATCCTCGGGGGCTAAAGCCCTTGTGCTGGACACACGTGCCAGTGCCTCCCCTGCCTCCTTTACCCAGCTTTAACGCGGTTTAACTTAGACTCCCTTTCTAGGAGGCATTGCTCCTTGTCCCTGAGGTTGACCTGCTTCTGGGACATCTTCAGGGCGAAGTGGTGGCCTTGGGGTTCAGTCATTGGGGGCCCCTTGGAGGCCTCATTTGGATGACCAATTGCCAATGGTGGCGAGTCACCCATAACCCCCGCCTCTGCTTCCCCCAATCACTGACGGGGAGGGTCCCCCATGGACAATCGCTGATGGCGAGGTGTCCCCCACGGCCAATGGCTTGGTTTGCAAATGCAGGCCTGGGGGTTTCTTCCTCTGTAGCAGGGAGGCACGGCCCTCTACCAGGGGTCTCTCGCAGGGTATGCAGGCCGTGTAACTGGGGGTCCTGTGGCCCCCAGACACCCAGAAGCTGGACTCGGCTACGTGTGGACTTTATGGACACACCAAGTAGTACACTGCAGGGGGGCGGGTCCCCCAGCGGCTGATCGCTGACTGGTGGGGGTGGTATCCCCCAACACAGAACCACCAGCGGCGAAACTGGAAGTGCACATTTACATTTTAGAGAGTGTCACTTAGAGCAGATTGTCTGGTGTATTGGACTGAAGCCATAAGGTGTCTTGTGATATTATTTATGGAAATGTTTATAAATATCAATGGGGGTGTCGGTTGTAGCCGTTTTGGTCTCAGGACATAGGCAGACAAGGTTCTTTGGGTGAATCTAATATCTCTTGTTAGATCAACTTAAATAGTTGGAAAAAAAATGTTTTTCCTGATGAAGGGTTTTGTCGCTGATGCGCACAGCTTCATCACTCAGACAGGTATGTGTCTTAATTTTGACATACTTATTCGTATTCAGCCGGCACTTGCAGTTTCGTGGCTGGCGCTTCCAAGGGGTGCACGTACATCCGCATGCACCCCCTACATGTTGCCAATGCATGAAACTTGTAAGTTGAAGAAAGAAGAACATTTTTAATAACTTTATCCCCCCCCTCAGTTGTTGCAACATTTTGGGGGCCCCTAAAGTGTGGGGCTCCAAGCAGTCACCCGGTTTGCCCTCCCTTAAAGCTGCTACTGGACATGGCCACTTAGCATTATGGAGAATCCAAAAGGAGCAGGGCTGAAAGAGACCCCAGAGGTCATCATGTCTGACCCCCTGCCTGAGGCAGGATCAGCCCTGTCCAACCCCCCCTGTAAAATCCATAATCGAAACTCTACCTATGACACCTGCCATCCCTGACAGACACCCCAGCCTGCCACAGGGAAAGCAGGGGAGCTGCGTCAGCCAGCGTGCTGCTTTGATGAACTGTTGTCAATATAACCTCGAGATTTTTAAGGAAAATTTTTCATGTCCCAAGTCAAATCAGCCAAATCAAATCCAAATCTGTCAGTCATTCAAAAACTGTAAGTGGCCCTGCTACCGTCAAGCATGCTTCACCCCCGCCTGGGGCTTCAGATGCTTTCAAAACCTTTGGGGGGCATCCTACGTGCAGGCCCAAGCCTGGACGCTTGGGGTTTGAATGCCCCCGAGTTTTGCTTCCCCGCAGCTGTATAGCTGCAGGAGCAAGCTAGGAAGGAGTCTCCCATTTCCATAAAGTTGATGTGTAGCCGAGTCCAGCTTCTGGGTGTCTGGGGGCCACAGGACCCCTCAGCTACGCAGCCTGCAGGCTGCATACCATGCAAGAGACCCCCGTAGAGGGTCATGCCCGCCACTACAGAGAAAGGAAGAAACCCCCACAGGCCTTATGCCACCACCTAGCAAGCACTTATAGCAGGACTTGAGCCTGTGTTTCCAAACCAGGGTCCAGAGGGCAACTTTTGAAGGCTGGCTGATATTTCAAGCTGGGCCCCTGCCAACATTCACATGCTCACATGCTTTCCTTGTGATAGAGAACAACTCATGTCAGTGAAATGATGCAGTTACATACACACCACGACCCCACAAACATGGGTTCATGAGCATGGGGCCTTCAAGATTTGGTTTACTCAGTGGACAAGTTCTTCACCAATAAACACCTGATACTGATTTTCCTTACTGTTGAAAGCTTTGTGGGGCTGAAGCAGAGAAAGCTGCCCAAGAGCCTGATCTTCCAAGCTGTTCTGCACATGGGCAGCATTAGAAGAGATAAACCCCACAGCTGGAAAGCACCACGGATTTCTCTCCCTCCAGTGACCTAGTAGTGGGAATTGACACACGTGTGACCGTGCCTGATCTCTTTCATCCATTAGAGCACAGCAGTGCGTACACAAGCCGGCCCATGACTACAGCCGTGACAGAATGATCAAAACAATAATAATAAAAGCAAAAATACGCCAGACTGGTTGAGTCTGAGCACTGGTATAACCACAGGCCATGTCTTAATTAGAGCTGCAGAAATCTGTTATGCAGCCCCAGAGGCAAACATGATCACCAGAGCAATACACGCTTTTGCCTGGCAAGCTTTCTAGTCACACTGAGCTATAATGCTCTAATTTGTTTGCCATGAAGGGACACCAACAAAAAAGAGATTTAAATGGGGTAATAGTGGCAACTGGAACATGCGGCTTCTCAAGCTTATGATGTCACGCAGTTCTTGAAGCAAGATTCCTGAGCAGGGATACCAAAGCTCAGTACTATAAACGAAAGGGTTAAGTACTAACTGTGTGTGATATACGATAAAGGATCAAACATGCACAAGGAAAGTTTTCTTTTCTTGTCTAAATGGGATAAAAAGGAAGACAATTTAGAAAAAGAGTGCACCAAACCGTTTGGCCTAATGTAGTCTGACCAACCCCAAAGATCCAAAAATCATGAGAAAGGCCTAAAAATCATTACAAAATAAGCCAAAGCAAAGTAGGGCAGAAAGGCATCTCAGGGGGTTATCTAGCCCATCCCCCTGATTGTATCAGATCCATCCCTGTCTAAGCCATCTCATCCATGTACCTCACCTGCTTTTAAAAATGTCTACTGATGGAGGCTCTTCAATCTCTCTAAACAGACTGTTTCATTAATGGGTTCTTTTTATTTGCCATCTGGTTTGTGACCCCTTTATGTATGCTGCCTTCATGTTTCCATGCTCTCTTCTACAGTCATGAATACGAGAAACTTACATTTTTCTATGGTGTAAAAACTGAGATTCTCATGATTCCAAAAGTGGGGCTTGAAGAAAAAAACAAAAAGCTGCCAGACTCAAAAGAAAATCATAAGCCCTGGCAACATTGTTAATGAGACTCAGGTATTGTGTTTTTAAATAACATGCCAATACACAAAAAGAAAGTTTGTTATTTATTTCCTAATATAAGCCATAGAAATTAGTGAGCAGGCATTGCTTATCACAAGGTAGGAGAAACAAAAGAAAATAAAAAAGTTGTGTTTTTAATGTCATTAAAACCCAGCTTTGAGTTGCAGTGAACCTCATTAAATCCCCCTTACTCAGCAATTGTTTTCTAGTGTCTAACTGCAATGGAAATTCACCTATTAGAGACAGCCATTGTCCCCAAGGACATTCAGATAACAAAGCCGTCAAATGACCACATCTGCCTATAAAGTTTTCCAAAGGGGTGAATCATTTCCAATGGCAGAACAATAACAGTGTCTTACTGTGGAACCAGAAGTATGATTCAAGCTTTGTTCCAGACTTAAGCCAAAGACTGCCCCCAATTAACCCAGCTGAAAAGGGGTATCTGGTCATTTGGGCTGGAGAGCTGAAGGTGACCTTTTTTTGATTTTAGACCAATCACTCCCCTGTGTGCTGTTGGCTAGAGAAACTGGCATGCCTTCACCAAGCTAGCTCAGAGATGACTTTTATTCATCCATTCATTCTGAGAGTTAAGATTTTCCCCTCCCACTCCCTGCCATCTTTTCCCCAAATGTATACATCTGTGATCCAAAATCTCAAGTAAATTCATCCTTGGATCTTGGTTCTCCAGTCCCTTGCCTCATATTAGGTGATCCAGATTCTGTCTTTGAACCCAACTGCTTTGAACAAATCAGTCAGAAAGCCAGTTTAAATGACTACCTGGTGCTTAAGGCAAAGAAGACATGGTTGGATGTACCGGACAGCTTAGGGATGAGTTTGGTGCATGTTTGCTGTTACTACATGGCTTCTGAGCCAGCTGTAGCTCAGTCAAACCAGAGGAATCTGAACTAGTGAATAGCAAGTACGAGATACAGAGCGATGAGATCAGAATGACAGCACTTTGTCCTGATATAAAGTGGGCATAAGTTGTAAGGTAATAAATGGAGACTAAGACTTTGGGTGTCTTATCTTATAGTTGCTTGAGTTGTCCTTCAGAATAAGCTATTGCTCCTTTGCTTGTATCAGACCTTGAACTCAAGGCCTTAACCTGACTGACCGCTATAGCTGCCTACCCCACCCTGTGGCTCTCAGAGACTGGGCAGGGCACTGAAAAGACCTCTGTCAATGCTGAGATGCCCCTACGTGGCCAGACCTAAGTCCCTGCTTCATAACACCTAACTAGCTACTTTTCCTGTTCAAGACCAGGGAGGAGAACAGGAAGTGTCTGTGCAACAGGGTTCTTTCCACTCTGAGACCAGCAGCTCCTCTTAGCTCCTGCTCCCTCCACTTGGCTCACCCAGCTGACCTCCTGCCCCTTTGGTTGTGATCTGGCTCTCTCCTGGACTCAGCCAACATCAACTTCGGCATTTATGTTATGGCTCTGCAATCCATTCACCCTGATTCCCAATAGGCGCAGGCCTGGCCTTCTTCATTCTGTATTTGGAAGTTTGTCCCTGAACCCGTTAAGATGGTATCAATATCTTCCTTACCTTTTCTAGAGAAGCAAGGATATTTGGTGATGTCTTTAACTGGACCATCTGTATAGTTGAAAGAAATGTTAGACAAGCTTTGGGGCATAACACCTGCTTATTTCACTACTCCCTAGTCAACCTAGGTCATCCCTGACAATCCCTTGCAGCCAAGGATGATTGTCTTCCATGATTGTCTTATCTGTGCGTCCAAGGATGGCTGATGAGTGATGATGACTGTGAAAGCTTGGCCAGACCTACACATGAAATTTAAATGACCGAATTAAAATAACAGTGTATCTTGCACAAGAATGCATGATCGTGGCTGGGACCATGCAAAATAGAGCAATACCAATTGGCTTCATCTCCTGTGCCAGTAGCAAATGTATCCAATGTTTTATTATGCTAAAACCATTCACAAAAAAGCTGCATATGCCTACGTAACTGTATCCCCGTTGAAACATTCCCCCTTGATTCAGGCATATTTCTTAGAACAGGCATTCAGTGTTTGTCTGGAGTTTTGCAAATGTCTCCATAGACCATCACCAGGGCAGACTATGGTTAAAACAACTACCCAAAACTACCTGTGATCAGTGCCCCAAGATTTTCCATTCAGTCAATCAAGACCCATCCCATTGGATTGAAATATAACCTCTGGACTAATCAAAAGCTTACAAAAACAAGTTTCACACCTAAACACTCCAAAACAGTATCCAAGCAGTTAGCAATTGTAATATGATGGCCCCTTGCTACCTGTGTTTTTTCAGACTTTAATTGACCAACTACCAGAGAGAAATGCTTTGAAACTGTACAATTGAACTGTATAATAATGAAAAAGAGTTGCCAGCAAGGTGTACGCTCCAGGAGAGACAGAGAAATCATTCTGCACCCAGCCGATCACTCCCAGGTGACGGATCCACAGTCAGTGAAGGCTGTAAAGACAAGGACCACTTCCTGCCTGCAGTGGTGAGAGAAACTTTTGCAGCTAAGATATGCTAGGACTTTTGTGATAGCTCATTTACTTAATACTGAAGAGTCTTTTTCTGTCGTTTAGTTTTATAGCTTGCGTGTGGTATTGTTATTAAAGCCCTTCTGCCGTTAATCAAATGAGGTGTCGTGTCACGGCTTAACTGCACTAGGTTTGAATTGCATTTTTGACTGCAACAGTGAGGCCTATCTGGGACTGACAGACCCTGTTGCAGCTGGGGCACGTGCTTCCATGCAAGGTGGGTGGATCTGGGTTCTTGTTTCACAACATGTTAAAAAAAATGCAACATCGAATCCCCTTGTGGGAGTCTATTGCCCAGGACTGCCCCAAATGGAAGAAGAGTCTGCTGCAAGCATTTCAGCACTCTGAAACCTTACAATAATGATAGAAAATGGAGAAGTGGGAGCAGCAGAAAGAGCAAGACAGCCTACACTATAGTTTGTCAATCTGTGGTACGTGTACCCCTGGGGGTACACGAGGTGCAGGCAGGGGTTACACAGGTACCCAACACTCTCTCTGTCTCTCGCCCTCTTTTCCTCTCTCTCTCGCCCCTTTCTCCTCTCAAAACTATGGCAAAAAAATTGGTGTGCCGCGCATTGCGTGGCACTTTAAATTCCCCAGTAATAATTTGGTGAATAATTCAGCCTTCCTAGCTTTGACCAACATCACCTCTAGCAAAGGTACATACTTGAGTTGTGCATCCCTGGTGTAAAAGGTGGCAAACCTACCCACACCAGATCAGACATCTGTCATATCATGGCTTTATATACACAGCCCT
>NW_017729031.1:27172256-27177886 GCF_001723915.1 Gavialis gangeticus
ATAGCACACATTAGTCTGTAAATATAAAATCTCCTGGAAAATTGAGTGTTGGGGTACTTACTAACATTTTCAGAAGTTTGGGGGTACTTGCTACTTAAAAGATTGAGAAACACTAGTCTACATTATCAATATAGACCTCAAAACTAAGTAAAACAATCAGGTTTCACTTTCTCTGCAACACATATTTGCTGATTTGCATAATAATGGTAATTAATAAATAAAATGCTGTATGTTTTCATGAGCCACCTTTGGAATTCCATCCCTTATTGGCCTGATATAACGTTAATGACTAGTCATACAGGTCCAAATCACTTTCTGGTGTTCTTTATTCAGGTGAGCTTAAAAGAATAAATGCACTTCTGTAACTTCTATTGCACAAGTACAATGAGCAAATAAATAAAGGATAATTCCCTGCACAATGGCCTGCTGTTGATATTTGATATGTATAAACTCAATAAGAACAGTCATGCTTGACTTTAAGACATTCCCACAAGCATCAATGGAAAAGTTTCTACTAATTTATTTGGATGGTTGATCAAGCAACATTATCATCTACAGCATAAACTATTTTTCTTCATTTTTACCAAAAAATAATAGTAGGGCCCCTCCCCCCACTGCCACCCTTCAGCTTGTTCAGTGTTTAAGGGTGCCATTGCTGAAAGTGCTATGGATGAAATGTTTGCTCTGTTGAAGTCATGTGGGGTTCTGCCATGAATTTCAGCAGGGCCAGGATTTTATCCCCAGTTTCATCAGCAGTTTCATTAGGAGCTGGATCACCCTCCCCCTACCACCTCTCCCAGCCCACTGGGATCAACAGCAATCCACAACTGACCACCGTTCCTATGAGAAGGAGGCTCCCCTTCAGGTTTCTCAAGTTGGGCATCCAAGAGTGGAGCAGACAGAATGATTAGTCATAGATGAAACTCTTAGCCTTTACTTCTCTGTGCCTGGATTCTCCGTGTCTAAAATGCTGGTGGTAATTTCCCATTGAACATGGATGGCATGATGGACAGAGACATAACAAGGCAGCCAGGTGCATGGGACAAGGAATGCGTAGGGGCAACGGTGACTTCCAGCTGCTGCTGTGATGCCAGCGCAATTCCACAGCTGTGGCAACAGATGTTAGTTTTCCACAAGTCAGTGTTTAAGGTGGCTGCCCCAGTTGCAGAAGGCAATGGGAGCCATAGGAACAGAAACTCTTAGCTGTTTGCCTTTGGGACTCCAGAGTAGCAGTTGCTGAGAAAACACAGAGGGAGTTCATAGATTTCATAGACATTAGGGCTGGAAGGGACCTTGGAAGCTCATTAAGTCCAGCCCCCTGCCCCAAGGGCAGGAAGTCAGCTAGGGGCAAAGGATCCCAGCAACATAATCATCCAAACATTTCTTGAAGGAATCCAGAGTAGGTGCTTGCACCACCTCTGGCGACAGTCTATTCCAGGCCTTGGGGATTTGGCCAGTAAAAAAAGTTTTTCCTTATGTCCACTCACTCCCTCACCACCATGGGGGGTGGGGCAGATCAAGGCCCCAGCAATGAGAGAGGGAGTGGGGCACAGGCAGGATCAGGGGCTAGGGTGAATGGGTCCTGCCTGTGCCCCACTCCCTCCCTCACCATTGGGGCCTCAATCTACCCCCTCCCCCCGTGGTCCTTTCCCCTGCAGACTTACCTGCTGGGGAGGGGGGGCACACACATGCGCGCACACACTCAGCCCCCCAAATCATTTTTTCTCCCTCCACCTATGGTAGGCGGTCAAGGTCAAATCTTGATGGATGTCTCATCAGGAAATGTGCTCACTGTTAGAAAACCAACTGTGCAAAAATAGCAGCTTCTTACTCAACAGATCTGCTTCCTTGACTGTGTTCAGAGTGACAACTGCTAACTCTCATGACAGAAATACATTTTTGCTACTTTTTATGCTATGTCTATAGAGAAAATAAAGCTATCTGTGAGTGAACCAGTTCTTTTCTGACTCAGACATCACCCACAGAAAAATTAACTTAGTCCCAGTCCTAGAATCTGTATTTGAAAGGATACACAGGAAGCAAACCATTGCACTAGAACCAGATCCTTAATCCACCTCAGTTTGAGTTAGGGTCACTGGTGGTAGAGCTATACAAGCCACAAAGAATGCAGATTGACTTTCAGGTCCCAGGTTGACTTTCTGGTATTGGCTAGTGAAGGAAATATCTTTTTATAAGCCAGTTTGACTTATTTGGTCTTTTTGTAGGCCACTTTGGGATCACTGACAGACAATAATTGTGGAACATCAAAATGCCAATCCTACAGTCATTTGTTGACACAAGCTTGTACTTAAGGTTTCTCTGAAGATCAGAGAATGAAATAATACTAATTGCTTTCTATAATGGATCACTGAGTGGCATAGAACCAGTTTTTATAAAGCAGGGGACTTAGGTTTATTTTCATCTTCTCCTTATAGGTAGGAAATATATTATCTTGGTTTCTCAATACCCAGGCCGTTGTGGGTCGGCTGACAGTCCATAGCAGGGTCGGCTGCTGGACCAGAACGGGCCACGGACCGGCAAACCATGGCCCCACAGAGCTGGGTGAAGAGTCCGCGACTCCTTCCGTGGGGCCCGCAGCAGCTCAGGGTTTGGCCGACCCCCTCCACCCAGGCAGTAGGGGTATCCTTACCTGTTGGCCAGCCAGAAATCCTGGCTGTGGTTTGCTGTGACTGCTGGGCCGTGGCCACTTCCGGGCCATGGGTTGCCGGACCACAGCATAAAAACTTTGGGACCCCCTGATCTAGTACCTTTCATCCTTTCCCTCTTGCTCGTATTTTAACTTCCCTGAAGACAACTTTGTTCTTGGTTGCATATAACCACCCTTCAGTTCAGAAATAGTTATATTCCTTTACGGAGCCAGGTACAGAATCAGCCTCCACCTAAACCACAGGCATATCAAGGCATGTGGGGACAGAAGAGTTTTGCTGGTTATTGTTTTGTGAATGTTGAGTGTGGAAAGCAAAGCAGAAAGGCAAACGTGAGAGACATAGCGGTGAAAAAAGCCAAGGACAAACTCAGAATAGGCACTGGGAATGAGATGTTGAGCAAAGCTATGGGAGAGAACTTTTAGGCAAAGTGATGACTTGAAAAGGGCCGGGAATTCTCAATGAAGACATGCTTTCCTCCTGTTTTTGCCTTGTTGTACTCAGAGAACTGGAATTTCACCCATTTCTGTAAATGAGCAGGACTGTATTGAACAAACCCCTTGCTCCATCATCAGTTTCAAAGCAACCCACAAGCCCCCAAATTTGCGTAACTCTTTGTCAAAAAGTGGTAAAACACTACTATTCATATGTTGTTAGTTCTCCCTTAGACACAGAGAAGATGAATTTTCCTGAGGATCAGGGGTTCCCACTTTGTGCAGAACAGCTAGCTCAGTTTAAAAGCTTTGTCAAGTTTCTTGACCTTAAAGAAATCAAAATTGAATAAAAATCAGGAATAAGTGAACCAATAAAGTTTCTTATTTAAATGTTACCCAGGGAATAATACGATGGTGCAGTCATAAAAAATGGCTACATAATTGTTAAGTTTTTGCTATGTGATCACATAATTTTGATCCATAAGATTTCATTTAATAAAATAAGTCACTAGCCTTTGTGATAGTGACGATTACTTTTTCAAATTGTGACCTAGTATACAATTGTACCATGATGTCTACATGAGACTATAGACATCATAAGAAATCCTAAAACCAGGGTCGGCAACATTTGTGGCCAGAGTGCCAAAGACACCCCAACCCTGACCCATGCCTCAACTTGGGATGCCAGGGGCAGACTGTGGGGGAGCCACAAGGGCCCTGATCCTCGTTGCTGGCAGCAGCTGAATGCGTGCCTCAGGGTGGATGGCAGGGCAGGGGCTGGAGCTGTGCTGCCCTGGCTCCTTCCCCAGTCTGCACTGTGAGGGACGCATGCAGTCATCGCCAGCATGGAGCTGGTGCCAGGGCTTCAGAGCCCAGTGCAGCTGTTTGCAACCTGTTGGCTGTCTGCTACAACTGCCCAAAGCCCAGGCTGGCTGTGGTAGGCAGCCAGGAGGCTGCAAACAGCTGCATCGGGGTCTGGAGCCCCAGCCAGGCTCCATGGCAGCAATGGGTTCATGTGTGCCTCTGGGCAGATGGTAGGGGAGGGTTTGGGGTAAAGCAACCCCAGCCCCTCTCCCACCTTTCGCCCAGATGCACGTGTGCAGCTGCCACAGCCATGCAACTCGGCCAAGTACAGCTGTTTGCAGCCCCCAGGCTGCTGCCGGCCTGGGCTCTGGGCAGTTGCTGCCAGCTGTGGAGCTCGGGCTGTTTGCAGCAGGGCTTGCAGCCTCTCGACCACCTGCTGTGAGCAGCACAGGCTCCGTGGCTGGTGGCAGCTGCCCAGAGCCCAGGCCAACTGTGGCATGCTGAGCAAAATGGCCTCACGTGCCATGCTCTGGCAGACATGCCAGGGGTTGCTAACCTCTGTCCTAAAAGATATGTAAACTGTGACCCCTCATCTTTCATTGGGGTGAGTGCTGGTATCTCACAACCAGAAACGTCAACATAGCTCAGTATTTCACTGCTGATTTTACTGCTGTTGCAGAGACATATCTGGTATGTTCATCCATCATTCGATATACTGACAAGTATTATGAAACATTATGTTCTCCCTGGTTGCATGCTTGGAGTGGAGGGCTTTGAGCTCCCTGCTGCCAGGGCAAGGGAACATAGTCCCCACCTGGGCTCTGGTGGCAGAGCCCACCCTGGCAGCAGACGGCTCTTGGGGGCAGGGAGCAATCTCCCACCCCCTGATGGCCAGCTGACTGGGAACAGTTTTGCTCCCAGTCACACGTCTACATGAGCACTACTGCACAGTTAGTAATTACAAGTAAATTTGCTACTTGCATTTGCAGGTAGCAAATTTACTCATGATTAGCAAGGTTTACTGCACAGTAAGTATGTGCACATGTACTTCGCAGTAAAGCATCTCCCAGTAAGTTTATGAGTCTTCTCAACAAGATTATCTCATTTTACTAATCGTGTAGTGTGACACTATTGCTGTTATTTGTGCATCTTGTGATGGTCATGTAGGAATTAATCGTGGGTTTGAAAGAAGCCAAGGATCGTATTTCATTTATACCATTAAAGTACATGTCCAATACTTGTCCAATACTTTAGTGCTTGTTCAGACTGAGTATTTGCCTCAGTCTTGTTCAATCCTGTTGCATGTTCGGTAACCACAACTGGTGTTGTCTAATACAGGCATACCTCGGAGATGTTGCGGGTTCGGTTCCAGACCACCACAATAAAGCGAATATCGCAATAAAGAGAGTCACACAAATTTTTTGGTTTCCCAGTGCATATAAAAGTTATGTTTACACTATACTGTAGTCTATTAAGTGTGCAATAGCATTATGTCTAAAAAAACGATGTACATACCTTAATTAAAAAATACTTTATTGCTAAAAAATGCTAAGCATCATCTGAGCCTTCAGCGAGTCATAATCTTTTTGCTGGTGGAGGGTCTTGCCTCGATGTTGATGGCTGCTGACTGATCAGGGTGGTGGTTGCTGAAGGTTGGGGTGGCTGTGGCAATTTCTTAAAATAAGACAACAATGAAGTTTGCCGCATCGATTGACTCTTCCTTTCA
>NW_017729031.1:27177896-27195336 GCF_001723915.1 Gavialis gangeticus
CTGGTGGAGGGTCTTGCCTCGATGTTGATGGCTGCTGACTGATCAGGGTGGTGGTTGCTGAAGGTTGGGGTGGCTGTGGCAATTTCTTAAAATAAGACAACAATGAAGGTTGCCACAAACCTTCAATTTGTGAAAAACGCAATATCTGTGAAGCGCAATAAAGCGAAGCACAATAAAACGAGGTATGCCTGTACTGTTTCTCACCCCTTACTATTAGAACTGAGTTGGCTGATCTGAACTTGGATAAGTTTCAGGATCCTTATGCTGTTTAAAGAAAATGCCTAAAACTTTTATGTAAAGAATCAGGGAGTGGGCAGATCATATGTGTGGCGATGGCAGGGTCCAGAAACTTGGGTCAGGGATTTAGTCAGGAGTTAAGCAGAATCCACGGAAAAGCTGGGCCAGCAATAAACTGAGGAACCAGAGCTGAAGTCAGAAGCTAAGGTCCAAAGATGAAATCAGAGTTGCAGGATCAGAGTTAGAAACAAAGTTCAGAAACCAAAGTCAAGATTAGGTGAGACATTCAAAGCTGGCTGGGAGTACAGCAAAACAGTCTGTTATCCAGACAGCTTGCTGCTGTTTGCTCTAGGTTTATAAGGGCCTCTGTAGGCAGGGCCATCATCGTGTGGCTCTGAGGAATGACTCAGTCTTCTCCCTACTTCCAGTTGGTTCCTTGCACTAAATCTTATCAGGCTGGGTCTAGGCTTATTACATCTTAGGTTTAGATTCACCAGTGTTGCCATCCTCACACGTTCAAAAATCACAGGCTTCTAAAATACCACGATTAGTTTAAATTGTGTATTTCAAAAAATATGAATTTAAATTAATTTTATATTTGTCCTATGGCATTTGGGCATTTCAGGAGTTCTTAGGTTATATTTTTAAATTTTTCTCTACAACCATGAGAACTAGAACCTTTCCTTTAAAAAAAAAAGACTGATCGTCTCTCCTAATCTCTTGATTCCAGGAGTTAAGTTTAAGAATATCCAATATTGCAAAAATGATGGTAAAACTTGACACACGCAGCTCCCCAGCCTTATACCAAGGCCACTTAAGGCAAAGATGTACCTCTAAGGGGGTCAGCATTTTTATTATCTGTCACCCCACAAATAGCAACATTTGAATGATTCTGGTGACTGATGTAGGAAGTTTCATTACTGCTCAAAACTAATTAGGACCTTTTGTTGTATAATTCTGTTAGCAATATCTCTTTTTTCTCCACCATTCTTGGGAGTTGCAAAGGCTGGAAGAAATATGCTAGGGATTATATTGTATATTCTAAAAGCATGGCCTGTTATCAGGAACTATTTTCAATGGAGGAAGATGCCTTTTAACTTCCAGGACTTGTTGATTTTTACTTCTAGTGAAGAAAAAAAAACATTTCTATCAACATTGGACAATAATCTGCAGTTACCTATGCTCCTTGTCTTTTCAGGCTTTCTGTAAATTAAAATGGCTTCCAGTCTCTGAAGGCTCACAAACCAAAATATCACTCTCTTCCCCCCTTTGCTTATGCTTGGAAGAGTTCTGGGATGTGTCTGAGGCTCAAGGGTCAGCAGTGAAAACGATGTCCTCCTAATGCCATGCTAGAAATTGTCAGCATAGCCCAGTCGATTTGCAGCAAAAGTGGCCAGAATCTAATAACTGCTTCTTGTAAGGAAAATACAGCTGCACCACTTGATTCTGAGACTAAACCTTCCTCAAAGAGAAGAATATCTTTTTACCTCTCTTATTGCTCTGCTGAGCATCAAGTTCGAACCTTCTCCATCCCTTCCCTGCTACAGGTTTAAAGGACGACATATGACTGTCTGTTTTTCTCTAGCAAACTTCCTCAGTGCCTAAAACAATTTGGATGCCCACCTCTCTGTCCTTCTGCCAGGATTGTCCCACAACTGGTACAAAAATGGTTCAGTAGAGCCATCTACATTGGATTTCACATGGAAAACAGAACGGAGCAGCAACTACAGCTGATGCTTCCAGAAGGCCTGTTGGAGTGGTTTGGGGACTGAGAATCCCATCCAGGAACCACTTTTAGCAGGTAAATGGGATATGATGGGGGATGGGATTGGGCAGGGCAAACCGAAAAACCAAAAGGCAGCCTATGGTGGAATAGAGGTAACAACATAGAGAAAAGGTCACCATCCTCAAGTGCTAAGAGAGAAAGGGCCAGGGCTGTGCGTGGAATCTGATGGATAGTAGCTGCTGAAGAAAGCTGCTGCTTATGAAAGCTTATGCACCTCTGATTTATTTAGACCAGGGTGCTTGGGCCCCCTAGGGTGCCACGAATTCCTTTGATGGGTGTAAAGCAATAAGCAGATAAGGGCAGGATCAGGCTCCAAGGTAAGGAGGTAAGAAAAGCAGGCTCAGGATCGTCCCACCTGGCTGTTCCACGGCCTCTGTACAAGGAGATAAGCACTGTAATAAGTAATTAGGTTTTTTTAATGAGGCACCACACATTTCACAAAAAATTGTTGAGGGGTGCCTTGAGTCAAATGAGGGGTGCCTTGAGTCTACAGAGGTTGCAAACCACTGGCATAGCATGTACAGTGGAAATCTACCCTGCTTTCCATGTGTGGAAAGCAAGATAGTTCAAGCTGATAGCTGTGAAGCAGGCGGGGAGAATGAGGCACTCCAGAACAGGTCCCAAGGAAATAGGCATTAAGACCATTGCGGTAGCAAGTACAGTGGGTGTGCCAGTGATCGCACTGGTAACATTTCCAGGGTCAGAGGAACTAGATGGGTCTGAGAAGGCCACTGCTTTGTAGCCTGTCTGCATATAAAAGGGGCAGATACATGGGCGGCTGGTTTTCAAGGTAGACACCTGCAAGAGAAACTGAGGCAAAGGAGACATTAACCCACTTACCCGGTTTCCCAAAGGAAACTGAGCCAGAGTTGTGATTTAGCATACACCCAATGAAAGGAAAAAAAGAAAGATATTCTTTTCTTTTCTTCTCTTTAGTTTTCTGTCTAGATCTGTGGGCTTAACCTCTTTCCTTGAACTCCTCAAAAGATCAAGCATGCATTAAGTTATATTGTGTTAACTGCATTTCATAATATCATAACAGAAGTTTTTTTACAGGATGCAAACATGAATATGATAAACCTCCCTCCTACCCAACACTCTCCACCCCTTGCCCTCCACCTCTCCAAAAGCAGCCAATCTGACCAGAAATCAAAGCAACTAAATATCCCAAATCATGTTATAATTTCCAAGGAAAAGCAAGTTACTCTCAAAAGCTTCATTTTAAATACTGTTCTGTACCTATGTTTCTTCACTGACTTCCATCTCAAATTTTCTCTGTTTAGAAGGCAAAATGAGGTTTTTTATAACTACCAGGATGGCAGCTCAACGTGGTATCTGAAAAATCGAGCTATGTGCTTTCTGCCATTTAACTTGCCACCAGTAGCAACAACAATTCTGAGATCAGGAGCAAACTGCAATTTTGTTGCTGAGGCATGAGGCAAGATAGACTCTATCTTGTTTATCGGCAGCTTTATTGACTATCAAACTCTTTGGTAATAAAAATTTGTCAGTAAACTAAGGTGATAGTAGGAGTTGCCACATGTGATCAAACCGGTCCATCCAGTTGAGTGAGCTCCCTGTGTACCTGATTGCTGTACCTGATACTACAGGGGAAGAATAACATAGCCATAATTTGAATTTAGGTAATTATGTGATGCTATCATTGAAGAGGAAAAAACTTATTTACCTACTGATGCAGGCCATCACATTAACCCACTGCTCAGGGAATTTGGTTAGGCTCATAACATTGCCTTAGTTTGCATGCCAGCTATTACTTTAAGGACCTCATCCAAAGCCCATCAAAGTCACTGTAATGATTTCTGTTGCCTGTAATGGGCTTTGAATCAAGCCCCCAAAAGAAAAGCTATCAGATGAGAAAAGTAGGAGAACTATACGGGGGTGATCAGAGTAACAACCTTGGGTACCAGCTTAGGGGCAGAAAAATAATAGCCACCACTGCTGCCAGCTGACCGCACCATCCACACCCAGGAGCTGCCCAGCTGCCCTGCTATGCTCTTAGATAGACCACTAAGCATGCATAAATAATTGAAAAAGACTGCTTTTACTGACTTCCCCCTATCTCTGTCTGCACCCAAAGATGCATCAACCTTTCAACTATGAGCATCTTCTTTATATTTTTGGTAACAAACTAGATTGTTGGGATTTGGATTATTTAGCTATAGTGATGTTTCCCATTGCACCCAAACAGTCATCTGTACTTCTGTTTATCCAATGCAACAGAAACAACATATTGTTGCTCTTATTTATTTAGTCTTTTTTTAAGCCAAACAAATTACCCAGATACCTCACAAAAGTCGGTAGGTAGTGTATCACTTAGGGTATATGCTTTTTGGAGAAGGGTGATCAGTTTGTGCTGTGCTTGTACATCTAGCACCAAGGGCTCCAGGGATGGAGCTTCACTGATTTCAGTAAGACCTAAACACAGAATTAAAGTTAAGTATAAGTGCTGCCCTGACTAGAGGATAAATGTAAGCACAGGTTTACCTACTATCCACAGAATTGCAGTCATGGCAAGGAAGGAGAGAGAAAGCACGAGATGACATGGGTACCCATCATGGTATGTGCACATCTTGATTGCTCCTCTTAATTTCCTTTTTTCCACCCCAATTCTAACTATTTTCTCCCCTTTCAGTCCCCCTGGACAAGAAGGAAGATGGTGCTTTTTTAAAAGGAATATGAATGAGCCCAGAGATACCCTGCAGCTAATATGTTTGGGGAAGCCATAACATTTGTAAGGAAAACCAAGAAGGCAGCAAGGAACAGGACATACATAAAGGAAATAATGGGGTCTTCAATGGCAGCATCACTGGGAATATTAAAGATGGCGCAGCTATGGTAGGAGTACTTTCCCATTGAGCAGGGGTAGGTAAAATGGCAGATCTGGCCAGTGCCTGGATTTCATTTCCCAGGAGCCCCTGCCTGCATTGCTATGGCTGGTTTCCATGGAGACCCCAGCAGTGGCATGCCTGGGACAGCAGGGGCCAGGGTTTCCATGGAGACCGGCCCCAGCAGTGCTGGCAGGGCATGCAGCAGGGCAGGGAGCTGCTTCAGGGCCGGAGCTGGGATCTTGCAGCAGTGACAGTGTGGTCTGGAGCTGGGGCAGCGCCATGATTTGTTGCCTGCACATCACTGCCTGGGGTGTGCGGGCAGAGGATCACAGCTCTGCCCCAGCTCTGGACCATGTTGCCACCGCTGCAGGATCCTGGCCCCGGAGCAGCTCCCCACCCTGCCGCATGCTCTGCAAGTGCTTCTGGGGCCAGTATCCATGGAAACCCTGGCCCTGTGTTGTCATGGCTCCACTGCTCCTGGGGTCTCCATGGAAACTGGCCCGCAGTGGCACAGGCAGTGGCTGCTGGGAAATGGAGTCCACCATGGACCCAGTCTGGCTCATGGGCTGGACATTGCCTGCCCCTGCCACAGGAGGTGTTAACACACATAGAACTGCAGTAATATCTACTAAAGGCCTAATCCTATTGCCATTGAAATCATTAGGCATTTTAATTCCCTGCATTCAAGGGAAATGGACTAATTAGAGCTCAAGCAAATTTAAGCATCTAAGCACAATTCTAGTCCATGCTATTCAAGTCCGTAAAAAGCCAGTAGAGCATCTACTTTTGTTGCAACCTGAACACTGAATCACAAAAAAGCAGAAGGGAAGAGGATCAGGGCCAGAATAATGCATAGCAAACTAGGCACATGCCTAGGGCCCTGAGCTATGGGGGGTGCCCAGGCCATCCCGCCGCGGCAGCAGCATGAATGGCCCCATCCTTCTCCTCTCCCTTGCCCTCCGCCAGCCTCGCCACCATGGTGGCTTCTTCCTAGCAGTGCCTCCAAGCCCCACTTCCCACGGGGGGCAGTGCTAGGGTGGGGAAGAAGGTCTCAACAGGCCCAGGGCCCACGAATATGTTTGCCTGGGCCCCCTAAAAAGTTAATCCAGCCCTGCGGACAATACACCTACATTGTGCATGATTTTTTTTTTCTGGGACTCAAGCAGGATAGACTCGCATGGCATCTAAATCCTCTTATACGCACCCAAAAGACGGCATAGAATCTGTCCCTTGGTATCTTTAGAACTATATAAAAACTTCCTGACAATAGTATTAATTGCCTAGTGCACTTTGGGACGGATGCATTATGGGCAGATACAATTTTCATCGCATCGCTTACAACCACATTTAACTATAGGAAGGCTAAAAATAATTCTATAACATCTGGTATTCACCACAGCTTTTTTACAAAGGACAGGGAGAATTGTGTTCCCAGTTTCAACAACAGATGGTGCTGAAGTTCAGCAAATGGATGAAAGTATGAAGCAAATGCATTTCACTTTCCAGCCCCTAGTGCTGCAAACACTGAGGAAGGCTTGATGAATATTCACACAGTGGAAAGCACCTCTCCAGTGGATAGCTCTCCCGTGGGTTGGCTTAGAAGAATTTTAATATCAGAAAGTATTTAATTTAGAGTCCTTTATCAGAGTCCTTTAATCCAAGTCATATTGTTGTGCTCCTTCTGTTCTTAGCCTTAAAAACATTAGAACATTTAGGGTCCGCCACCCATGCCATCTTAAACTCCCGTCTGTATCCTAACCCACCGAGGATGAACTTCAGGCTCAACGATGTTCATTTTAGAAGTAATTTGTGCTGTCTTCAAGAGGTTAAAAACATAAAACCGTATCACCTTGGAAATCATTAGTAACTTTTGTTTTAAATATCAAATTCTTTTTGATGTACCACAAATGCTGCATGAAAGTGATATTAAAGCCTTGATTTAAAGCCGTGAAAGCACGGAGGTTAACAGCAAACTCTTAAAATCTGGACGGACACTTCAACTTCATCTCACATCGGACGGGAGGTTTTTCAGCTTCTGAATGTGCAATGGATGGAGACGTCAGCAAAGATATTCATCCGCACCTTTGAAATTCTTTGGAGGTAAAAGGTGAGGCATAGGGGAAATTTCAAGTCAGGTTTTTCCCTTTATTTGGACACAGTTAAATATATTTATTGATATGATAATAAATCTGCTTAATTTCATGTGCTTTGCCATTAGGCATCCTAAAAAAGTAGCTTCCACTATTTCAAATCAGAACTGTGATCTGTCAAGGTCTGTGTTCCCGGTCACTTGGAGACCTCGTACTTTATAGCATAGGCGACTGATAGTGGGGACACAGGGAGGCACATGCCATTCCTGCCACCAGTGCTTCCAGCAGCATCTGCGGGTGCTCACCAGCTTCATCCCTGATGCCGCCACTGGCTTCTGCGGGTGCTGCCCGAGACTCAGGAGGCACCAGTCGCCCATGCTTTAGAGGAAGCCAAACACCACCCACAATACGCGTGGCTAATTATGTCATCCCACAGCTGAGCTATCAGGACCCTTATCAAAGTGGACTTTGACTCTGGCCCTCAAGTATTAATGATGTTCATAGCAGAAGTGCGTCTCTAAAACAAAAAGAAAATCCTTCTTCACCCTGATTTTGATTAGTTCATGCCCAAACTTATGAAGAGCTGCACTTCTGCGCTCCTCATTCCTGCGGGAACTCCCAGGCCAGTGGGACTGCATAGAAGATTAAGGGCTTTAGGATCACTCTCAGGATTTGATTGCCCTTATCGTGGCATGCATAATTCCATATTTTCTTTTCCATTTCGTATCTATACATATCATATTTTAAATATGCTTTTAATCTTTCAGTTGTATTAGAATCTTTGTTTAAAAAATGTGCATGACATGCTGCTAGACATATTTATAACAAGCAGTGCATCCAGTTTCAATCACTTGTGAAGGAGCTGCTCTTCTTAATCTGTCAATCAGTCCATGCACAAAATGTACGGAGCATCAATTGCTTTTTAGATTATTTACTGTGACTTATGTATCTGCCAATAAATCTAAAATACAGGTCAAAGAATATGTAGCTCAAGTAAATCCATAAATGTAGCAGAAAGGCTTCACTAACTACCTCAGATTGCCAAAAGCTGAGGTCATTTCCTTGTTGTGAAAAATATTGAAGTCCATAAATTATTTTTATCACCCCAGAGCAATGCAAACAGTTTCTTGCAGATGCTGAAAATGTAATATAATTTTTATTTAATATCACTTTTGTACATCTCAAAACACAAGGTGCATACTTATATGTGGACGTTAAGGCTCTGGCTCCCCCCACCCTCCATCAGCGAAAAAAGGGCTCAGGTCCATCCCAGCTCAGCAAGGCATTTAGATGCTTTTCTAGTGGTCATCACATCCTTAAGTACTTTGCCAATAGGGATGGACTAAGCAAACGGGGCCAACATTATTGATGCTGCTCCTGGTACCAGTCAGCAGTAACATTCCCATTTCTTTTAGTGCACCCAGGATTGGACCCAAAAACAATTCAGTGCATTGACTCCTCCCATAAATATGATTTTTAAAAAGGCATGTGTTTTCTGGGAGATATTAAGTAAATGTTAGCATTGGAACAAAGCCTCTGGTTTGGCTTGAATTGACTTTCCTTGCATTGGTTTAATTACGCTTTCCTTAGGGGTTAGTCAATTCTGTTTCCTTAAAGAAATTAAAAACTATGTCGGGCATGCAAAGAACGTAAAAATGAATGGGAAACATTCTGCTGAGAACTTTGGAGAAAACACCACTGAATTAACTTACAGTACATTTGTTAAACATGAGCAGCTCTAATAATGACATTTCATTTAACAATGCCCTTTGTCTTTTCAGTTCATCAGTTACCTATTTCAGTAATGAACTGCAGTCATACCATTCTGATTTTCTCCTAATGTAAAGGTTGAGATCACTTCACTTGCACTGGAGCATGATGCTATTATTCAGTTTGTGGCTTGGGGAAAAAAAAAAGCTATAGAATATATCACAATTCTAATTGGCCGACAAATATTAAAGTCTGTGTTTGTTAAAGACACCCAATAATTAGGTTTAGCTTTTAATGGGAACAAGTAAAATTAAAAAGAATGGTTGAAAATGCTCAGGGTATATATTTTATGAGCAGTGTGGTGAGTAGTCATTGAGGGGAAAAATGAGCCAGACACTAAATGTTATTTTAATTCTTTATCAACAATCCATGCATATAATGTAATAGCAACACTTAAGCTACAATTAATAATCTCCGTTGCAAAAATAAAACTGAATTACCTGCGACGGTAATGGAATATTTAAAAAAAAAACCTGGAAGAGGCTAGACGTTGTGGGCAATAGCAGACTTTGCACTATGTAAACGCAAGACAGATAAAAGATATCATAGGTCTACTCAATATGATCCATAAGTCTTACAAGGGGTAATGAAGCCTGTATTCAAACTCATTTGCGAGCCCTTTTTAAGTTTCTTAAATTTCAAAAGCCTTTTCAGAGAGCTTTTAACCAGCTTGCTGCTTTTCCTTTGTATCTGCTGTGATCCATTCAAAATATTTTCAGAGCTTACCAAAACATTTAATTAGTAAGGGCTGGTGTTCAGCGTTTCATAATCTTTTCCCAACTGAGCCAAATCTATGCAATTTACAATAGGTCTTTGGAAAACTGCTTTTTACCGAGTGCTGCATCTATAGATCTCTCTCAATTACCCACAGTAAATTTAGGCATTGTACAAGAGCAAATTTTACAGTCCATGAAGAGATGAAGTGAAATCTAGATGAAATTCATTGTGACAGATTCTCAGTTAGTGCCCTGATGTGTCTGTATTACAGAAGATAGACATTCTATTAGCATGGAAGCTCCCATAATGGACTGTGAATCATTTCAGGTAATAGAGATGCCAAGTGGAATGACTGAAAAGCACTATTGAATTCCATTAGAGCTCTTTGTTTTTAAATCAGTCATTTCTTTGTGAATATCCAACTATATACTTCTTGACCCTATCTCCGAGTAATACCTGTGAACTAATATTACAAAACATTAATCTGAGTTACTGTTCAATTAATGTTTCTGTTCCAGGATTATTTTTATGCTACAAATGGGAAGGAGACTGTGGCTTGTGTTACAAATATGTATTTTGGACTTGTGCTCGGGCTGAATGCAATTTTCAGTTAGATTTCAGCATCCGCTGTATTCAGTCTCATCTCATTATGGATAAAAAAAGACTTGGGGATTGGCTTTCCCTTTTTTCAAAGTCATGTTACCCGCATAAAATAACCATAATCAACAAATCTATAAAGATAAACATTTTTATAACGGATGCCACAAAGAGTCTTCTTTCATTTAGGTTCTTGGTTAATAGCAAAATAACTAACAAACACCATACCCTGCTACCCAAACAGCCCCACCTTATCTATCAATCACATGTGATTTATCAGACTTAATAATTGCTTAGATAATTAGTACAGGATTTAGGTCTACCCAGTGTGCTGAAACCTTGGGAATGCCTGCATAATTACCATTTGTACAGTAGATCCAGTTATGAATTATTCTTTACCATATAAACCAGAAGGTTGGAAAGGAAACAGTAGGCATTTCTTCTTCCACTGCCTTTAATACAGTTCACATATCATGTCATCCAAAAGGTGTCTGTAGAGGACTGTCAAGTGTCCTCTACTTCAAATATATATGTGTATATAAATATTTTTTCTTTCAAAAAAATCCTGTCCTCTCATTTTCAAGTGCCTTATGCCAGGTTTAGAAGGAAGAACAGAAGTAATATTGAAAGAAATCGAGGCTACTCAATACACTGGCAACATGATTTGAATCTCCTTAGTATTCTCACATAAATCCTTTGGGATGACTTAAAAAGAGTAGACTCTATATCTTCTGTCTACGATCATCTATTTTCACATCAGAATGAGCAACATTATCCTTATATGCTAGAATATCTGTGTCTACAGCTTGAAAATGAGACTCTCCTTAATGTTGTAATGACAGGTGTAAGATTAACTTTGTTAGGTGTCTAGCCACTCATGCAAACTAAATTAAATTAATGGAACAAATTTCTCTCATAATTAAGATAAAAATTCATGTCAGCTGTAACCTTGCTGTACACTAATTATATACAAATGATTTATCATCTGTTTCGCCCAGAATATTAATCCTCACCTCATTGATAACTGTAGCCAGTGTTAAGAGATGAGAGTTGATTAACTATGACAGATTGGGCAACCACAGTACTAAGTGCCTGAACAACCAGTGAAACCAATAATATTCAAATCGCACTTCTTATTTAAAAATGCATTCCCATAGAAACAGATGCATGTTTAATGAAGGATATGGAGATTATTTCAATAATGACTGATATTGGAACAGTGGGCAGAGCTAATCAATAACAATTAAGCTCTTAGTCTGCTAATGATATGATTCTATAAAACAGGTTATATACACATTAGTGGGACCCCAGTTTAAGATATGTTATACGTAATGTCTTCATGCTATGCTGTTACTTATTTTCTTTTATTTAGAGCAGAAAGAATTCTATGCTAACAAGCCAAATTGGGTATTATTGGCACTTTCTAGGTATCATTAAAAAAAACCAAAACAAGAGCAGTACTCTCTGAACGTTTCAAATGTAGTCTCCAAAGGTAAGTATGAGAGAGAAACCTGTACCTCTTTGTGAAAATGTTGCTCTGTGGGAGACAAACCAAGTCAAGAGGCATCATTCTGTGGTGCAAAACCTTTGATTTTCCATAGACAGCAGTGTTGCTTTCAGAGTCCGTGAAAATGATGAAAATTAACTTGTGAAAGTCTTTAAGGAACAGCGATTCAATCTTCTTTTTTCAACTATTGATATGTACTTTAGGGAAGATAATTAATAATACAGCCTTTAATTGATACATTAAAAACATGTAACTTTCTTTATGCCTCTCAGATTCTCCCTATGCCTGAAAAAGGGCGTTTGTGCCCAAAAGCTTGCAAAGGACAATTTTTCCAACTGTTTAGTTGGTCTAATAAAAGACTTCACATCTACCCAAAGAACCATGTCTGCCTATGTCCTTAGACCAACATGGAGACAACCAACAACCCTGGAACTTTCTAAACATTTTGATGATTTGCACTTTGGTATTTGCTCTGTTGTCCCAGGACAGGAAACAGGCCTCTAATATCAGTACAAGTATTCCTCACTTAACAACGTAGTTATGTGCTTAAAAAATGCAACTTTAAGTGAAATGATGTTAAGCGAATCCAGTTACATCACAGTAGTTACCTACTAGCAGGTAGCAACCAAATAACATTATAACCAAACACTGAGCAACTTTAAACGAGTCTGTTCTCTAATAGTTCAGTGACATAATAACAAAACAATGTTAACCAGGACATTGTTAAGTGAGGAGTACCTGCACCTAACACAGTAATGGGCAAATGGCAGATCTGGCCAGCAGCTGGACTCAATTTCCCAGAAGCCCTTGCCTGCAGGGCTTCTGGCTGGTCTTCATGGAAATCCTTGGAACAGGAGGGGCATGACAGTGCAGGTCCATGACAGTGTGGGACTGCAGAACTGGGGCTCTGCACTGGCATGGTCCAGCCCTGTGCTGTCATGGCCCTGCACTGCCATGCCTCTGTGCTCCCAGGCTCTCCGTGGAGACCGGCCAGCAGCCGTACAGGCAGAGCAGGTAGCCAGGTAGGGAGCTGCCCCAGGGATGGGGCCAGGATCTTACGATAGTGACAGCATAGGGCAGGGTTGGGCCAGAGACACGATCCACTCCCTGCACATCCCTGCCCGTGGACCCTCACTCATTGCAAGGGCATGCGGGCAGCAGTTCATGGCTCTGTCTTGGCCCCGTCCCATGCTGTCGCCACTGCAAGCTTCCAGGTCTGGCAGTGGCGGCCAGGAGCCACCATCACAGAGGCTGCTGGGAAATGGAGTCTGCCATGGGCCTGATCCAGCCTGAGGGCTGGACTTTGCCCACCCCTGACCTAACAGGTTCCCAGAATCCCTGCATTAGGAATCAAACTTGAGAAAAATCTAATTCCTTGTATGTAAGCTAAAATAAGGAGTGATAAGCAAGCTGGATTGGCAAAATAATATAGCAAATGAATTATTTTCCTTGAAAGTACATGTGCCTGAAATTGAATTGTACCTGGGATTCACTTCAGGATATTCTGAACCTGAAGCAGGTTGTGACTGGGGACCAGACATGGGAAACCGATAAAGAAGGAGCTCACGGTCTGAACCTTAGTGAAAATAGTGGTGGGGGAAGAGACTGGAAAGTCCCCAAATGGCTATGACACAAGTACAGCATAGAAGACAGCAAAAATAGCTTCCTTACTGACCAGCTTACACTGACAGTGAAGGTGCAGAGGGCCCTACCCCACCCCGGGGGCTGTCAGCAGAAAGGGAGGGGTAAGTGGGGAGGGGGATCAAGCTGCAGGCTGCAGTTTACCTGGCCTGAGCAAGAGAGGCGGGTGTGGATTGCAGGTCCCCACAGCACACCCTCCCAGCCTGCCCCGCCTCCCCCAGCTCAGGATGGGCAAAGCCCAGCTTGCCGCTCACTGCCTTCTCCCTTCCTGCTGACAGCCCAAGAGTTGGGAGGGGGAGGGGGAGAAGGTGGGGCTGGTGACAGGGGTGGGTCCAGAGCTGGGTGTTTGCCTGCAGCCAGGCTCAATCCCCACCCGAACCAACAGGCAAATGTCTGCTGGGCTGGGGCGGAAGTCTAACTTATGGTGCTTTGTGTAAAGCACCATGAGTTAGAGCGGGGGTGTGCACATCTATCAGCTGCCTGATAGAAACACATACACAGTATAGTTAAGATGGTAGTTCGTGTGTCAAATTTGGTAGTTCCAGTGAAAGGCCTAAGACTTCTAACTCTTCACTTTCATGTGCTCCTTATAATATGGCTAGCCATTTCCTTTAAAGTATGAGGTACCAACTTACCTTACCTAGGCCACCAAAGCAAATCAACCTCTAACGGCTTGTCAACAGCAGTGGCAGGGCTACCAAACCAAGACATTTTTTTTTTACTGGCAATCTGCAAGCGTTTTACTGACAACCAAACCTTTTTATTGCCATGTGTTTCTAGTGACACACTTTACATAAGGAAAATGTAACCCTTCTGCAAGGCTTTGGTAGGCAGTAACAAGGCTGGGTTCAAATTTAGGAGTTTAACACCAACTTTCTAAATCTGGCTCTAGCTCCCACCCAGAAACCTGGAAAAATAAAGCTTAATTGGGTGTTCTAAAGTGAACAAACTTCCCCATTCACAAATAACAGTCAACTAAAACAGGGTTTATTACAATAGAAAAAGAGTTAAACACACTTTAGAGATAGCCTAACCATATTAAACATAAAGTGAATCCCAGCCTTACCAACCTCTCCCTGTCTCACCCAGTGCCTCAGACTGCCCAGAGCCTCATGGTTCTGCCTACCTACAAGGCAATCAGGCATTGCAGACAGGCAACAGCCAGTGAAACACAGTGGCAGCACATGGCTGGGGGAAGAAAGGGGACACTGGTGCTCCTTTCTTCCCCCGGTGGGTTACAAAGCCATGATAGAGAACTCCCTGCAGGGTGGTGAGCTACACTTCTGCTTAGACACAAGGTGGTGCTGCTCCACCATCTGTCCATCAATACATGCATCCAGCCTCATTCTGAGGAGAGATCTTCAATCAAGCTCGTATATTTTTACAAACACTTCAATTTTTAATAGACTTTACAGACAAGCATTTTAGCTTTTGCGGGGCTTTTTTGTTTTTCCCTTTTTTTGTTATAGGCTACCCCTAAATTTATGAACAGTTGGTGAGAGTAAGTCACAGTGAGGACAGGCCCAAGTAAGCCCCAGCCACCTATCTGAACTTACAGGCACACTCCAACCCAGAAATACATCTGTGAGGCTAGTCTGGGATCTCTTTTGGGGGGGGTTTCTCTGAGGGGTTTTGGTGTCTTTTGAGCCCTCAGTCTTGTATGTGTCTTACAGACTCAATATTTGAATATGCAACCTAGGAAGGAAATACTTGATTGATCAGTAACAGTCCCATGAGCCACGCAATCCCACAAGGCAGTTCTTTGTACATTTGCCTTCAGATCACCAAAGGGAATTAAACTCCAGCTTTAACTAGGAAGGAAGCATGAACTCACTTTATGGGGGGAACGAAAACATTTCTTTCTCCACATTTCTAGCAATTTCAGGGCTAATTGCCTCCAAATTTGTAAATGCAGATAATTAGAAGAATCATACGTATAAAGGATTAGATAGACTATGCAGAACAAGTCAAGTATTTGATAACCAATTTAATTTGGAGTCTAATATTAACTTTAAATAAGGGAAAAGGCCATAGGATTTATCATCATTTTATCCCTAGGGGTACACACATCTGCTATGAACCTAATCAGCCACGGTGCATCACCAGCTCTCTACACAAATGCTAATGAAAGAACGTTTATGTGCCAGAACAAAAATGGATCATAAACACTGCAAGTCTGATATGGCAACTAGAAATTGCCCTATACATATCCATCAGGATTCAGGGTATGAAATCTATGAAAGCATTATTGCGCGATCTACATTACAGGTCATTGTCTCCATGGATAAAGAAATAAGAATATGTGAGCTATCATGAATAAAGATAAAATAACCTCCCTGGAAAACAACCTTTCTAATGGCAGCTTAGCGGTCTTTCTATGCTAAGTGCTATAGAAACCTTCACTTGCAGAGCCTAACAACACCCAGGAGCTTGTGACCCAGGAGCTTGTGACCCAGGAGCTTGTGACCCAGGAGCTTGTGACCCAGGAGCTTGTGACTGCTACTAGTGCAAATGCCTCCTATAGACATGAAACATTTATCTAAACCAGGATTTCCACACATGGAGCTGAAAGGTATGTCTACACTGCTTCCCTCTCAACCCGGGATCCTCAACAGAATAACATTACTTGCCCTGACTTGGGCACATAAGAGACTGGCAGTTAGTCAGATTAGGCTGCTTGGAGAAGCTCTGATTGAACCTGCCAAGGGCTGGCTCATACTGTCTGTCAACAGCAGACCTAAGATTAGGAGGGAAGCCATATAGACATGGCCTAATAGGTGCATGCAGCCCCTGGCATCAGTGCAGCAGGTCCATTGCAGGTTCTGCACTGATGTGGAAATAAATATTCTGATTGCTCAAATCCTGTAGTGTAGACATGGTCTTAGTATTATTTCTACCCTAATTCTTAAAATAAGGATGTTTAGTCACAGACATTTTAGGTCTAAAAGCAGCCTTAGCAAAATGCTTAGCCTAAGCAATGCCATTTTGTGCCTGGACATAACTAAATGCGAGTTAGTACAACAACATAGTTATATATCATTCTAAAGCACATAGGAATCAATGGGTAAAATTCAGTTCCGATTTCCCCAATGTGGAAAAAAGTTGAAGCCTCTGCTTTGCTTGACAGGGCGACCAGAAAGTCAAGGCATTCAAAGAAGCACGAGGCATGAGCAAATCTGGCATGTCCCATTTCTCAGCAGAGACCCAGGGTTGGAGGTACAACAGCTGTACCATCTCAGTCTATCCCTTGACTGGGAAAGCTGCCTCTGCAGCATGGCTGGGACAGAGAGCTATGCATTATATATGTTCCTGAATACTTGGCTTAATCCATCCCTCAGTGAAACCTATGATTAAAACTCAAGACACCAGCTTCCGCTGGTGTTTAGACCTAGGGATCTCCCTAGTGGGCCTGATTCTTATTCACACAATCTACATCCACTTCAATGAAGTTAAAAGCAAGAGGAGAAGCAGAGGCCAAACGTGGGTTCTGATCCTGTCCTATATTTACACGGCACCATTATTGTTCATCATCTCAAGTATTGACTGTTGCCTCTACGTGGAATAAGAAATGAGATTACACGTCATCCCGTGAATCCCCCCACCAGCAGCAAGTCCATTGGTTAGACACTGCAATTATTTCAGAGGGGAATAAGTTGTGCCTTGTTTTCTCTACTTATGCTTATTACTGAGAAGCATCCACTCAACACCCCTTTTCCTGCAGCCATCTTAAAAGAAGCCATCATCCCAGTGTGCTGCTCACCTAATGAGGACTGTGTGTGTGACAGAGTCATAGATACATTTTCTCACTAGCCTAATGAGGAAAGTGACAGACAGTGAAACAGTTCACACTTGAGTAATTTTCTAGTCATCAGCAACTGCACTGTTCATAGTAGCAGAAGCCAGAGACAGGGAGGGAGAGATATACAATAAATATACACTGGCTCCATTGGCCAGAATAAGTTATCACTAGGATAGAGGTCTTGGGGAAAACTCCCCTAGGAAATTTAAACAAAAAGAGTCAATTTAAAGCATCTCTAGCAGTGGATTCAATTAAAATTAAATTTAAAAAAGTCAGATCAGCTGCTGTGCTGTTAGGCCACCTGCCCAAAGGAAAAAAAAAATTAGAAATGCAATGACCCTGCACAACTCATGCCTGTGAGCTGCTCACAAATGGATGGAAAAAAATATCTGCTTTTCACAACCGTCCATTCAGCACTGAGGACCCTCCCCCCCCCCCAAAAAAAAA
>NW_017729031.1:27195469-27205363 GCF_001723915.1 Gavialis gangeticus
CCCCCCCAAAAAAAAAGAAAAAAAAAGAAAAGGAGCTAGCAGCAAGTAAATCATTATCTATATTGACAGCAAATGTTTGCCGTGAAAAATGTTTCCCCTCTTACATTTTTAATGTTCTGGCACCTTCTGCAGTTAAATCATTATTTTCATACAGAAACATCACAATGAGCCAAGTCCTGGTGTATCCATTGGCACTGACTTTGCTGGACCTGTGGGATCCATTTGGGAAATGGTGCCATGAGAAGCAATACTCATGGTAGGAGCTGCACTGTGCCCACCCACCTGCTCTCTGCAAAGCATGAGACTCCTTACCCATATGTGCACCATCAGGTGCCAGGGTTGAGATTGGGAGAGATGGTCCAAGAATAAGGGGAGTGGGGGTGACAGGGCCCTGAGTGACAGCTGGGGAAACCGGCTTTCCCAAAATGCGCTGTTCCACCTGATGGTTTGGCAATGGAGCTGTCAGCTAGGGAGAGGACTAGCTCAGCAGGGCACAGCTAAGAGAGAGAACACCTTCATCAGCCCCCTACACCAGGAGCTTGCTGCTGTCTTCACCCATGAGGACTGTTGTGCCTGTTCCCAGCATAGGAGATAGCCAAGCCTTCTCCTAGAGCTCCAGAAAAGGCACCACAAAGTGTCACTTGGAAAAAAAAAGACAGTTTAGACACGTCTCAATTAAACGGCTGAGCCTCTTTTCTTGCCTGGGTGAACTGTTTGCAGGGATCACAATAAAGGATTTCCAGGTAAGGAGTAGCACTAGGGTTCCCAAATCAGGCCATGCTGCTGCGCCGTCTTCCCATTTGGAGCAGGGCTAGGATTTGCCCCTGTATATCAATGGAGTTTGTTTCCTGCCTCCTGGGTATAAGGGGTTAAACATGATGCAGCAGAGAGCTCACAGCCTGGGCACAGGTAATGCCAGGAAGTAAAGTGAGGTTAACTTCCTGACTTAGGGCTTGTCTTGGGGGCCTCAGTATATCTTGAAGCAGAACAGCCCATGGGAGCAACCTTAAATTTTGTCTGCCCGGTGGAAACTACTTGCATGGATAATGCCTGTGGTGAGCACCTGTCTCCTCTTAACCCCAGCATGCAAGGGCTTTTGAAAGTGAGGTTCCTCAAAATACATGCATGATTTCATGGGTTAAAAAAAAAAGATATTACTAATAATAATCCCCTGGGTAGGGAGTGTAATACATAACGACTTTCATCATCACTGCTCTTGCTAAACAGTAGTATTTAATCCTCACAACTCCTCCAGAAGTTGTTTTATAGATGAGGAAGAGATGATAAATGAGTTTCCCAAGGCCACAGAGAAAACCAAGATAAAAGCTAAGAACAGAACTCATATACATAGCATTCATTCACAATAATTCTGATGTTATAGCTATGCCTATAGACCTTCCTGCATAGATATTCCAGTCCAGAATCAAAGTGACTTTAATCTCGTGTAACTCTGCTGTTCACCTTTATGCTTTTTTAAACTCAGTTATTTAAATCTATATTTAAGCACTTGAATTATGATACCTTGGTTTTCAAAGCCTTTGAACTCTCAGTAGTTCTCAGTGACGTTAGAAGTAGCTGTGAGAAGGTAACCCTTGTGCAAATCAGACCAAGACATGATTCCAGAAGCAAAGTGAACAGAAGATGAGCTAAGCCAGATTTCTGTTTCATCTGTTCTCACCAATCTCACTACAGGAAATATATTTCAAACTTCTAACTCACTTTTTAAAAATTGTTTTACCCTGCTGTAACTTCCTCCCGGCGTTTCCAATCTCACAACATCCTAAAATATGACGCCGCAGGAACCAAGAATGTCATTTTAGCTCATGTGATCCACGGCATATTAATAATGTCTATATCGTCAGCTCCACATAGCAGTTTGGCCCAGTTTTTTAATTTATTTTTATTAAACAGGTGTACCTGCTGCATGTACACTGGGCCATAGAACACGTCTGAAAAAATGTTCAGGAAACCAAGAATTACCAAGAGGATTTCACCCCAGGGAAAAAAAAAAAAGCATTGAAAAATCTTAGTGGTTAATTCAGTGTTCATTTTAGCTTTGTAGTTCACCTTAACTCCTGTGTGTGAGCTAAAACTCTTGGGAACGGAAATGTGAGGAAAAGATATAAACCTGGAGGAAAATGGAGTTAAAAAACCCTCCAGTGTTCGAGTAAAGTATAACAGTTCCTTGCTAGAAGAATGAACATGCTAAATCTATAAATATGCTCTACATCCTTTTATGTTGGTGTGATAATTAATGTAAGAGCTTTTAAAGTTCCTATCTGATGCATACACTTGTTACAGCAAAATATTTAATATATGCCAGAGCTACATCTTTTAGAGGATTCTTTCACTTTATTCAAATTACTAATCATTTAGATCCTCTCTGAAAGCCTTTCCTCCCTCGCTCCCCATGCATGCTTAACCTAATTAACTATAAATGAGAAAAAATGCTATCCACATAAAAAGAAAATGTTAACCTATAAATTATCCAACTCTCCCTATTGAGGCTGGCGACGCCTCTTAGAAAAGCTCAAATGTTGGTGCGGTGTTCTTAGCTTGCCATCCAGATGGGGCCACCAAACATCATTTTAGACAGCATATTTCCCTGCCATTTTGTCCATCTGACAACTTCTGCTGATAGTGAATCCTCTTTGGTGTTTTTGAGATTATGTGAAGGAGAATTTCCCGGATGATTAATTGGAGGGTGAAAATCACCCTTTACATTTCAAAGAACATTTGCAAAAGGCTAATGGTCATTTATGGAAATATGGGCTCTTTATTTCTATTAATGTCCTCCGCTACTCACCGTGGGCCACACAATTAACTGCCCATTTGTGTCTTTTCTGCTGCTCTCTTTTCTAAGCTCCCTTCTCAGTCATCCTCTCTCCCTGAACCATCTTTTCCTCCCCAGAGCCCAATGAAGCCAATGGGAGTCTTTTCACTGACCTCAAAGAGAATAGGCTCCTGATTGAGCTATACATCCTTCTTTTAAGTTACTCTTCTCTGACCCCTTCTTTTATCTTTTCATTGTCTCTTTAGACAATGGGGTCCCCTGCATAGACCCTGTTTACATAGACCTCTAGCATAATGGTAGCACTAGAAACATAAATAATACTAATAATTGACAGGGGCCCAGTCCTGATTCCTGACTCAGACATGGACATTTTGAAGAAGGAGCTCTTTGGATGAAATACATGTGGCCTTCCTTTATGAACCGCATCACTCATTTATTTGTCAGTAATAGGCATAGGATGCACCCATGAACAGAATTTGGCTTCCTTTCTTCAGTGCTGTGACTGACTCCAAAGGCAAGCTTGGGAAGAGGTGCCCTTTTGCTTATATGAGGAGTCTATATTTCAGAGGACCCCATGGGAAATGCTATACTTTAATGACTCATTACATCGAGTAAGCTTGTAGTTAGCTTGTTCCAGTCACAACACTGTGCGAGGCAACTGTCGTTTCCGTGGGATTACGCAAAAGTTAAAGCTGATGCTGATTAGATACTAATTGCAAGGAAGGTGTGTACCTGGGAGCCCCAGTAGGAGCCTGCTCTGCATCTCTTTGATCAGTGCTATGGCTGTAGGTTAGAGAAAGCTCTACCCTGTGTATCACAACACCTGGTCTTTCTAAAATATTTTCTATCTTCCTTGCACCAAGAAATACAAAAATCTAGATCTCATTTGCATTTCTCTTTGTCTCAGACCAACACGGCTACCACACACATCCCTTGCACCAACAAAACATTCTGCATTCATACGGTATCATTAACTCATCTGCCTGTTTAATTTCCGGCTCATACACAGTCTAAAAATAATAGTGTGTATGTATATTGTCCCTGAGAGAGGAGTTAGCAATGTTAGTCTAACGTCAGTCATAAGGTAGGGTAGACATGTACCTTTATAGACTGACTTAATAAGACATAAAGAGAGAGTCTCTCCATTGTCTCTTTCTCTTATTTAGTTAGTTGATCAAGGTGCATTTCTATCCGGTCTCATGTTGTCCCTTTCCTCTGCAAGGGTTTTAAAGGACCTTACAAGTAAAAGTCATGGCCTAGCACCACCCGGTATTATGTGATGTACTATCATTTCATCCACCACTAGGTAGGGCTATGGTGGCTCTAGCTTTCAGTGAGTTCCCATAAAAACACATTTTTGTAATTTTTTTTTTTTTTACCATGGCTGCCAACATCTAGGTGTAAAACTTGAGGCACGATGATGTTATGTTACAACAGAAAAGTGCAAACGAGCAGCTCCTACCGTGATCCCGATGGAAACTGTAAGGTATAAAAGTGGACTCTGTAGCCACATGAGAACTTGTCATCAGAGTTACGGTAGGAAAAAAACTGTTGGCTGTGATTATCAACAACGATGAGCCACCACCATTATGATAAAGGTCAGAGTCGTGCAACCCCTCCACTTCATCTTCCTGCCTGCAGCTTACCGCCCTGAGCACCTTACTGCAACTACTTATGACCCCTACGGGAAACGAGAAGTCCTGCTAGCAAGCTCTCACACCTCCAGTCCCAACAGCTGTGTTGTAGCTTCCAGCCTGCTGCCATGGTTTTCATACCAGTCTCCACAAGAGAAGGCTGAAAGGGGATCTGGTGGCCATTTAAAAACTCACCAGGGAGGACCAGTGAGAATTGGGGGAGGCTCTGTTCCCCTGGGCACTGCCTGGGGTTACTAGGAATAACGGCCACAAATCGTTAGAAAGAAGGTTCAGGCTGGACATCAGGAGGCATTACTTTATGGTTAGGGCTGCCAGGCTCTGGAATGGGCTCCCGTCAAGGGAGGTGGTACTCTCTCCTACCTTGACGGTCTTCAAGAGGAGGCTGGACAGATATTTGGCTGGGGTGATATGACCCTGCCACCTGTTCCTGCCCGAGGCAGGGGGTCGGACCTGATGATCTGTTTAGGTCCCTTCTGACCCTAAGCACTATGAAACTATGAAACTCTGGCTCCCTGTAGGCCCTGTCTTGTGGCCTCAGGATTACAGAGTGCTCTTCTGCCTAAGAGGAGTACCCAGTACCTGCAATTGCTCAGCTGGTTTGATTTATTACAGAGATTTAGGATCTAGGAAGATTTCCTTTCTTTCCTTGTTGAGCATTTTGCTTCAACAAGTTATACAAACTTATTCACCCAACACAGATGAACGTACAAACAAGTAAAACATCCGTGAAATCAGTGGAAAGTTTCTATCTTTGACAAAAGGATCCTGACCCTTCTCCGCTGATGGAGGTATAAGGTTTGATAACCTTGACCCATGTCATGTGGCTGGCACCGGGAAATGAGGTGTGATTTGCTATGGGCTTGAATATAAAACTACTAACAATGAACTAATAATGAGGAAGTACACTATTATAGTTAAAGCATAGGTATGGAGAGACATCATTGTGTCCCTCTAATTCCCTGGTGGGGGTATTGTGGAGCTACTTGTATAATGCACCCTGATATTCAGAATGAAGCCACCATGGACAAGCAAAGTTTTAAATTACTATTGGCTCCTTCACAGAAGGCTGCATATTGTGTGTCCTGGATGTATATAAATGCACATGCATGAGAGAGACAGGCAGACCTCTACTGGTCAGTCCTTCTATCTATAACAGCCTGTTATTTTCTGCGAATTAATAGGGTTACTCTTTTAGCCGAGTGGCAGGGAATTATACTTTGAGTTCTGCCCGTCTGAAACCGCCATTCGTTACAGTTCTGCTGCATCTCTAAATAATTTGCCTCGCATATTTTATTAAGTGGAGGATGTTACAAGTAGACCTCGACAAGGTTAAAAATGAAAAATATATAACACCGAGGAAAAAGAGAGAGAAAGAAGTAGAAATGAAGAATGCATGGAGAAACAACAGGGGGAAAGCCACAGGGAGATAACACTGAAGTAGAAAAGAATCCAACTGCTCACCGGCCCCACCGCAACCTCCCTGACGATGCTTCATCATGAGTGGGAAGGAGAGGTGCCCTCTATTAGTGAGCAGACAGCTTTACACCGCAACATAATTTATTTACCTTCCTCGGATGTAGCAAACATGGAGAGAGAAAAATGCAGAAAAAAAACCGTTGTTACTTTCCTTTAACTCTCAAGCCTTGTTTTTGTGTGTGTGTACATTGTATGGTTCAGAGCACATTGTTGGCACTGGAGTAATTAATTAAATGCTAATAATGATATCTCGGAAACTTGCTTCGATACAATAGTGAAAATTTCATTGTAAAGCTGAGAAGGAAGAGGTACGATCATTGAGAAGATTGTATTTTATTGTTCTGGTGTTGCTGAAAGGATGGTTTAGAATGTGATAGCCTCAGCAGAAAATGCAAAGTATAGCCTAAGAATAATTAGTCCCATTTTTAAAGAACCTTCTTCGGCCAGTTCAAAATATCTTTTTAGTGTTTTATGGACAGTCAAAAGATTGAATTCAGAGCAGAATGATATGTGAATTGCTCTTCAGCAAAACTGTGAGAGGTCTCCCATTCCCCTCATAGGAATACTTGTATACCTGCTCCATGTTGCATGTTTTGAATTTCCATTCTAGCTGCAGACATCTCCATCCCCCCCCCCGACACCCAATGACACCACCCTTGCAAACCTCCCTGCAAACATCACCTGGTACCACTCATCACCCAGGTACTCTGTCAGCAGCACAGTTGCACACTGTACCTGCTCACCTCCATCCCTGCAAACAGTAATCTTGTGGGAGTAATGTACTGCAGGGGATTTGCAGAGGTGTAACTGCTAAAAATGTAACCATCAAAATACGAGAAAAGGCAGAATCCAGCACACTTGTCTCGGTATTGGCTTGGATTAATAAGAGTAAACAGAAAATGTATTCGTGTCAGCCTGACTCCCAATACACAGGAGGGAAAGATATCTTGTGTAAATAGATGCTCGGCACAGTCACTTTGTAGAGTAAAACTAGTATAACTTGAATTTGCAACACCTCTTTGTGCAGATAAGGTAGCCATGGCATGGAAAAAAATCAAGAAACTTGCCTGAGGCTTTCCAGCAAGCTGATGGCAGAACCAAGATAAGAACTCAGGAGCTCCTAGTTACAAGCCGATGCCGAACCTAGGAGGAGATCAAAACTTTTCTTTTTTTAAAGTCACTGAACCGTACAAAGCCTGACTTCCATCTCCTGTGCCAGAACTTTTAGGCTGAGCCGTGTCACAGCTGCACAATTTAGTTTTAATTAATCAGCTCGGAGTCCCTGATTAGCGGAACACAGCAAGAGGAAAATATTTGAGAGCAAATGAACTTTTGTCAGAAAGGAGCATATTATTTGCGAGACTAAAAACTTGCCTTAATTTACAATTAAAAAGAACTGGTAACCACCAGTGGCAAAATGTCAGAAAAGCTATTAGCGAATATGTAGGTAGGTTGTAGCTGAAAATATTTTGTTTCAAATCTTTACATCCAAGAAAAACACGCACAGTTATCTGATATCTCAACTACATTTTAGTTTCAGAACAAAAATTTGGAAGGCATAATTATTAAGGATAGATGTTGAGTCATAAGCAAGTGTCATGTTAGAGATTTACCTACCAACAAGAAGCCAGCCGGGTTTGGGTCAGAGGTTAATGAAAGACATCCAAAGGTCATTTGGTGATTATGTGCGAGCACAGCTTTAATAGGGCAGTGGGACAACAGACACTGACGGAAGATTTATACCAGAGGTGATGACACTGCTACGAATACTGCTGATAAAAAGAGTCCCAATATTGGATTGAACAGAATGATGAATGGGGCACATGTCTACTCACACTTCTCATTATAAGCTCTTTCACTCTTGGTGGCACTTAGAAGCATTTATTTACTGTGGTTTGAAGGTGCTGGCCAGTAGTGCAGTATATCTAATACTTTTAAATGTAGACTTGCCATATAAAAATGAAACAAGAGATAAGATTAGACCATTGAATAATTGCTCAGCTTTCCTGCAGAGATTATATTCACTAGTGCTAACATTATTTTTTCCCTAATGTTCTAGTGTAGGAACAGCTTGAGTGAATTAATTTTCTAAGGCAGAAGGTCAGAGGAAAATAACTGATAAGCATGGTGCCTGCTATAGAATATCACTTTACAATATTCTCCCCTCCTCATTTGTCACATAGAGAATAAGAGATAATATAATAAAAGTATATAAACATATTTTTTTTGTCACACCATATTTAGTTCTACTTGTCCTGAATGCTATTTTTCTTTGTGGATACTGGTAGGAGAAGAATCAAAGAAGTCAGCCAAAAATGTCAACTAAAAAAAGCTCTATGAACCAAATGCAAGGAAAACTAAGACCTGATGAATAACATGCACTGCACCAAGAAACTCCTTCTCTGCCTGTTATATATTTATCAAACCACTGGAGTGTGAATTCTATGAATAAGTCTTATCATCTTTCAAGCAGCAGGCACAATAAAAATTAGAACTACAGAAAATTGTGGGTCTTACAAAAGGCTAGTTCTACTGATGCACACATAACTGCGAGATGGGAATGTCACAAAGGAGCATGCTGTGGAGCTTTCTTCCTGTGCTTTCAACCAGTGATGGAGTAATGCTAAGTGATGTCACGTTTAACATTTGCCTGAAACTGCTTGATCCGAACAGGTTGTAAACAGATCATATCATTTTAAAGGCTACTATCATCACCGTTCCTGATTATATATTACGGCCATTCCCATAGTATCTGAGCATTTTATGTGCATTAGAAAAAGCAAATAAAAGCAGGGATGTGTTACTATCCTATCATTGTTCATTGTGAGTCATATTGTGATCATGATTATAGGCATTAGCTTCAGTGGAATGGCACACATCCACAGTTGCTCATTAAAGTGAGTAAGAAGTCCACAGTTTGGTTGTGGTAGGCTCTGTACCCATATATAATGAAAAGAGCATGCCTGCCCCCAAAAGTTTGCCGTCTACAAAGCTTCAGTTCTCTGATTTGCAGTGTTGTGACTCATTTGGTTGCCTAACCCAAGAGAAAACACTACTTTTACCCAAAGAACCTTTTTCAGAATGTGAGGGATTTGCTCACCGTAGCAATAGATATTTTCCTAGCACTGTGCTGCACAGACTTTTCTTTCTCCTGGTCCCAAAATCCTTGAGGCCAAATTCTCACGCGATAGTACAAATATACTTCATTTCTTGGAGGGAGGCCAGAACACACAGGTCAAAGCCAAGACACGTTTCCTAACTTGCTAAATAAGACAAAATCTATATAGACCGATACGAACAGCAATAATGTATAAATAAATGCAACAGGCAGGAGAAGCCCTGCTTAATTTCCACAAGGCAAAAAGTTAATTCCCTGACTGGAAATCATCTAGACATACAGACAAGGGGGAGTGACTGTCGTTCCAATCAGGCACTTAGCAGGAACGTAGGGAACTCTGTACGAACAGCTACCGGGTAGGCAGGGGTCTTTGTGGAAGCAGACTTTGTGGAAGAAGACTCCATCGAATTGCTAGAGGAATGAGACAAGCACAAATTGTTTTTCTGTCTGTTGGATTACAGGAAAACAAATGCAGATGCTTGATCAAGGTCCATGCACCACCTAAGCCAAGTTAGGACTTAAGTACTAGGCCGTGACGTGGCCCCCTTGGAGACAGAGGCAAAATGGGATGGACCCGGTCCTGTGCAGTGCCCAGACCCTCCCAGGAAGTGCTGAGCACTCTCCTTGAAGTTGGCCCCTTGCTGGAGTGGGTCCTTAATGAGTCCCTGTGATAGTGTGGCACATGAAAAGCGTGTGCAGCTGGATATTTAATTGCATTGCGAGGGCTTTAGAAGTTCCTGTAGCAAGGTGATATTAGCACTTACCTCCCCCGCCCCCCGCAGTGTGCCGCGTCGCACAGACGGGCGAGGGGCTCACCTTTCCGGGGCTTTATAATTGGAATTGTAACGTGA
>NW_017729031.1:27210363-27211470 GCF_001723915.1 Gavialis gangeticus
GTGATAGTGTGGCACATGAAAAGCGTGTGCAGATGGATATTTAATTGCATTGCGAGGAGAAATTGCAACCAGGGTGAAAGACATGTCTTTTGTTGCTAAACCAGCTGTCACACTCTATCTGTTAATACTCCCAATATAGTTCAATACCATCTCCTATTAATAATAATAGCAGCATTCACCTTCATAAGATTCCACCCACCTCTCCAAGGCACTCAGAGCCCTGCACAGTCATCTACTAAAGCATATATTTGTACAATATGTTTCAACAGCAGAGTACTACCTTGCAGAATCTCAGTAATCAGCAGCAACAGGAATTCAGCCTATTTTAGCCAACAAGGTTTTTGCCACAGTCACCATTAAAATTGAATAGAGATATACTAGAGTGGGCATAGTAGAATCATTGCATCATTAAGCATGGCAAAGCAGCGGAGCTCCAGGAATAGGGCAGCACCTTGCTTCTTCAAGGGTCTTGGGACCAGCTCTCTAAACCGTTTGCAATGGAGGATTCAGTTACCATGGAAAGGGTGGAGTGTCAATGTTAGCAGCACATTAAGAGATAATAAAGTGGTAGTCTTACATTAAAAGCCATGTTCTGGATGTGTCATGGACGTGGATAATTTCCATTGGAGATCAGTGATTATCTTGCTGGGATCCTATGACCCCTGCTGACTTCTTGCCACTGGGGCAGGGGGCTGGACTTGATGATCTTCTGAGGTCCCTTCCAGCCCTAATGTCTATGAAATCTATGAAATCTATGATTTTTCAAAACAATCCCAACTGCTTTTTCTAGGGAGACTGAACTTGAACATCTGTGGATAAAAATGTACGAACATTTGCTGTTTGAAATGAAGTACAAAGGGTGAAATCCTGGCTACCCTAAAGACAATAAGTTATTGATTTCACTGAGTTCAGGACACGACCCTAGGTGCCTTAGTCTGGAGTCTGTAGCAGACTTAAATCTCCATATATTATTTAGCCACTAATAGAAGATAGTTTCATAGATTCATAGATTATAGAGTCGGAAGGGACCCAATGAATCATCGTGTCCGACCCCCTTGCCCCTGGAAGGAAAGAGGACCGAGGTCAGACAACCCCAGCCAGGTGACT
>NW_017729031.1:27212188-27220440 GCF_001723915.1 Gavialis gangeticus
GCTCCCTGCCCTCTGGTGTATTCACTTTGCCCCATAATTTTGTACCACCCACAAAAGGGTGCTCACCACACCCTCATCTAAATTGCTGATGAAGATATTAAATAACAGCAGCCCAAGGACCAAACCCTGGGGGACCCCACTGCCCACCTCCTTCCAGGTTGAAAATGACCCGTCCACCACCACTCTCTGGGTGCAGTCCCTAAGCCATTTGGCCACCCACCTGACTGTGTAGGCATCCACTCCACAGCCAGTTAGCTTCCCTATGAGAATAGGATACGAAACTGTGTCGAAGGCCTTCCTAAAATCCAGGTGGATGACATCGGCCTCAGCTCCTGTGTCAAGGCAGTGTCTTGGTCAGTATTAAGGAATACTGAAGTGAAGAACTCATTGAAAAGGTCTGCCATTTGTCTGCGTCAACCACCAACTGACATGATTTGTCCTGCAGGGGCCCCATGCTACTCTGTGCCTTCTTTTTGCTTGCTATTATCTGTAGAAGAACTTTTTATTGTCCTTGATTGCTGTAGCCAGCCTAAGCTCCAGTCCTGCCTTGGCCTGCCTGACTCCCTGCAATAGGGCGCTGGGGTGGTGTATGCCTCCTTGGTGGCTGCCCCCTGCTTCCACTGCCTATACATCTCTTTCTTTGCGCCCCATCTTTCCTTAAGCTCTCTGTTAAACCAAGGGGGCTTTTTTTACCTCCTTGGCTTAAGTTATAATGTATTAGCGTAAATAGTATACACAGGGTATACTGATTTTCCAGAGAGTTTGTCAGGATCTTTTGTATTATCAAATAAACTTGTCTCTTGGATTTTTAAATCTTTAACACAAGCTATCAGTCTGCCTCATAGGTGTTCAGGGCTTACGTTTCTCTGCAACCTTTCCAATTAATTGTCTTTCAGAAACTGAAGGTTCTGACTTCAGTGAGCTCATCTCTGGTGTTCTTACCATCCCTTTGTCCTCCTACATCAGCACTGCCTGTTGTCAATAGCTGCTCCCAAATCCATGGGAATAGTTTGTATGAAACCAAATAAGGCAGCAAATCAATAGTGTAAAATGGCTTTTGTAACTGTTACTTCTGCATCTGCCAAAGTTTAAAACATCCAAGCTTTATAGGGCCATAATAAACCCAAGCCAGGGGCGTCTCTGGGGGGCATGCAGTGGTGCAGTTGTGTCCCCCTTTTGATTCCCGCTACATCCAAACTTTAAAACCGACTGTCCAGGAGAGGCATTGGCTTTTCTATTCAGGCAGCACTGAGGAAATCAATTGACTTCATGGCTCATTATAATCTACTTGATTCCTGATAATTTACTCCATGGGTGTTAACGACCCTCTCTAATGGTCTTGATGTTCCGTTAATCAAGCTATCAAGCTATCCTTTCTTTTGCAATTTTGCTGTCTGATAGCCACTCCTGGTACTCTCTCTTCTCAATTTCACTGTCCTGCAGACTGTTTTAGCTCTGCCTAAAAACCTGAACTCGGGGTGGTAATATTAACTCAGGTGAACATTAACTCAGGTTCGGAAAGGACTGACAGTGACACGTTAGCTGCACTGTCAAGATGCTAATGAAGGCTAGGGTCCGTTTAGCAACCCGAATAAGAGATGTACATTTAATTATAACAACGACAGGATGAATAAGCACATTCTTTTAGCAATGTTTTCCTAATTTGTTGTGTTTTTTAAACTTTACATATAATCTAGCAAACGAGTGTGCATTCCTATAAAGTTATATTTATTTTTCCCCTGACCGTAAACTGATTAACGTAGTGCTAGGCCTCTAGCATATTAGTAAAGCTTCTAGTTTCTCTTTAACTGGAGAAAAATATGTGTTGGGGTTATATGGCAAAATGCATCACACCATCTACATCCCCTTTTCAAAATCCTAGATCAGCCAATGACTATTTACATAACCAGTTCACCCATTCAGGGCACCAAGATGGCCCACAGCTGCTCACGTTGTGGCCCAGAGCTGGTAGATCGGATGCCCGACAAGCTTGGTGGATCAAAAACAGAAAACAGCACTCTGGCAGATCTCTGCTTTGAAACAAACAGGTCAATGAGCAAATGAGTGAGATAGTTTCTTCTTCATAAAATTGTAAGAGTCATGGGTGAATATTCTGCCCGTGAAAGTGAGGAACTAATAGCTATGGGCCATACTGTACAAGTTTTCCACACCTTTCCGTCAGTGGATTTCAAACAATCTAGGCCTGCGTGTGAAATGCAGAACAATGTGTAGAATGACTTATTCATATGGATAAGTGTCCACCAAGGAGCAATATAAAACATAAGGATATATTTCCATTTCCAGCCTGAGTCAGGATTTGAGCAGAGGGCTTTAAAAATGAAAGCCTTTTGCTTCAGCCTTCTAGTCAACAGTGAGACACTTTAATTTAGCATGTTTTATTATCCACAGGAGTCAAATGAACAGAACACATTTCATTTGGTTGATGGAAGAAACAAGTCAGAGTATAGATGGCATATTTGTTACCAAAGCAGACAAAAAAATATCCGTAAAGCATTTGAAGCACATATGCTCCAAATGATTAAGAATGAGACTTCTTATTTATGAATAAGATGAATAGAACATGAATTGATTTCTTATTTGTATGCAGAGAAAGCAAGGAACCACAGGAAGGCTGTTAAAGTATGCAGCACTTACTAATGTTCTAGAATTGCCACCAGAGACCAAGTCTGAAGGAGGCTGATGGGTGATCAAGGTGATTGGAAGGTAAAAACGTAATTTCTGCAGCTGCAGATAGTTATAAGGATCTCAACAAAATGCTACTCAGTTTAGCTCATGTTATAATTACAACTGATTACAGTTTTCAACACAAAAACTATGAAGTGCCTCCAAATCCCTCGGACAAGACACAACTGGAAATCAGTTTAGTTGCACAAACACCACTGAACACCACACAGCAGAGTGATTGTACTAAGCACTGGGCACAACTGAAAAAAATGTATCTTCTTCTTCTCATGTCCTGTCACCTTGCTCAAATTTTGAGTCTAGAAATGGGCCCATACTTTTGTTCAATCTGTAGTCTTGGAAAGGTCCTTGTTGCTATATGGTTCCCCCATATGTGGGCAGGCTAGTAGAAATTCCAGAGTCTGAAAATTTCCTCCACATTTGCACATGGCGTTTGCATCTTGGAGTGTATCCCTGAAGTTGCATGTTAACTTCAGTCTTGCTGCCCCTGTTCAAGCTGCTCCATGCTGGCCAATCAAGCTCTAAGCCTGCAGGGAGATGTTAATCAGTTTTGACATTCATCCTAGCAACCTCCTGGGCCATCTCGAGTTGTGATTGCCACATATTTATTTGTATGGTTGTCAGTATTTCGTCCAGTAGCTTTGCTGTAGAGAGAAAACTTTGCTGTGATTTTAGTCTACTGGGAGTTGCAATGTGGCTATGTAGTGGGCCACCTCAATCAAAGGGAAATTATATGAGAAGCTTGTTGGAAAAAAAATGGCACTACACATCCCAGATATGTGTCTTGTTTGGATCATTGGCCTGCAAACCAAGATGTTTGAACAAAAGAGAGAACCTTCCAAACTGCAGAACCAGGTTCTCCTGGGGGACTGTAGTTATCAGGTCACCTGCTGGGAGGGAAACACAGAAGTTCACAGGCAGTCCAGCAAGTTCCTGGAGTATGTTGGGGATAACTTTTTAATTCAGATGATAGAGAGGCCAGTGAGGGGGAAGCTCTTCTTGGCTTACTGTAGAGGAATTAATTGAGAATGTGAAGATGGAAGATAACTTGGGTGACAGTGACCACAACAGCATAGATTTCAAGATCCTAAGGGGAAGAAGAAGAGTACCAGAGTGAGGACGCTGGACTTCAGAAAAGCAAAGTTTAAGAAAGCAATGGTGGACAGGATCCCTTGGGCCACAACTCTGATGGGGAAAGGAGTCCAGGAGAGCTGGCTGTACTTTAAGGAGGCTCTCTTAAGGGAGCAAGATATCCTGATGAGATGGAAAAATGGGAAGTGCACCAGGCTAGACAGATGAGTTGAAACTCGAAAAGAAATCCTATAAAAAGTGGAAACTATGGAAGAGTATAAGAATATTGAACAAGCATGCAGGGAGAAAATTAAGAAGGCCAAAGCAAGATTTAAGATGCTGCTGGCAAGGGACATAAAAGGCAATAAAAGGGGTTCTATAGGAATGTCAAAAGTCTGACTTCCTACTATAACAGGAAGACAAGTTATTCCACAGGTCCCTTACAAAATGCAGAAGGCAGCCTAGTCACAGATGATGCAGAGAAGGCTGAAGTATTTAATGCCCTTTTCCTTTAGTTTCACAAATTGGGACAGCTACCAAATGATGACTGCAGTTGGCAGCAGAGACAGAGAAGGGGTAAAACAGCCTAGAGTAATGGCAGAACAGGTTATGGATTAATTTGAGAAGGTAGATGCTTTCAATTCAGCAAGACAGGATAGGATGCACCTGAGGCATTGGCTGGGGTAATTTCAGAGCCACTGGCTATCCTTTTTGAGAACTTATCCAGGTTGAGCAAGGTCCCAGATGACTGGAAAAGAGCAAATATAGTGTTTATCTTTAAGAAAGGGAAGATTGAAATACTGGTAGGTGGATATGTAACTGGTTGGATCATAGTACTCAGCAGGTGCATCTACATGTGCGGGGTGGGGGTGTAGGTTGAGGGTGGTTATGTGGATGTGAAGGGTGGGTGGGTGTGCGTTAACTGAGCAGTAACCAAAATTACTGCACAGTAGGGGCACCCATTTGTTTACACATGTATGCCCATACCGTGCAGTAAATATTAGGGAGGGTGTGAAACAGGCCATATTCGATTTGGATTTGGCTCAAATTGGGGATAGTGATTCGATTCATTGATTCAGATCACTGTCCTTGATTCTATTTGGCCGGATCTGAATCTGAAGATTCGATGCTGATTCAGAGAATCAGAGATTCGGCCATAGACATAGCTTTAAATGTTTTTTCTACATACCTTGAGGTACCAACACAACTTGTGAATGCTGCGATGGTGGGGCAGATGGAGCGTCCCACAGGAGTGTGTGTGGGGGAGCCCTGCATGCTTGACAGCGGACCCGGAAGTGGACCAGAAGTACTTCTGGTCCACTTCTGTGTCTGCCGGGGAGTGTGATGGGGGGCCTCCCTGCACCCCCAACCCGGCTCAGCAGTTGGCCACAGGGGGACCCCAGCTGCCCCCCCAGACCCAGGAGGCACCAGTCACCGAGCCAGGGAATATGGGGGGGGGGGGGGGGCCCTGCATGCTCCCTGGTGGACCTGGAAGTGGACCATAAGTGCTTCTGGTCCACTTCTGGGTCTGCTGTCAAGCATGCTGGGGAGCCCCCTGCACTCCTGTGGGATGCTCCATCCACCTCACCATCGCAGTATACACGAGCTGCCTGGTACCTTAAGGTATGTAGAAAAAACATTTAAAGCTGTGTCTGTGTCTGTGTCTGAAGAGCCAAATCTTTCCGAATCTCTCCTAATCAGTTTGGAGCATTCTGGTTCAATTCAGAGAAATTAAAGGGTCTCCTGATTCGAATCAGATTCAGAGATTCAGCTACCGAATTGGGCTGAATCTCTACCTAATCGAATCAGGCTCCAAAGCTTCATGCAGACCTAGCAAATATAGCAACATATACCCACTTGAGCATAAATTTGATACCTGCATCATGCAGGTATCAAATTTATGCCCAATTAGTTACTGCACCGTAATGTGCATGTGAATGTGTTACTGCGCAGTAACACTGTGTGTGTGGACTGACTTCAAACTAACTTTAGTCCCAAGTCAGTCCACACCTAGCGTTAATATGCCTTAATGCCTGCACATGTAGATACCAGCCTATTCCCCTTACTGTGCAGTAATTTACCATACAATAAATTGAAGATATCTTAAATGCATGTGTAGACATGCCCAGCAAGTCATTCTCAATAGCTCAATGGCTAGTTGGGAGGCGGCATCAACTGCGGTTCCCCACAGGTATGTTCTGGGTCCAGTATTGTTCAACATCTTCATTAATGATTTGGATGATGGGATCATGTGCATGCTTAGCAAATTTGCAGATGACACCAAGTTGGGTGGAACTGTGGACACTCCAGAGGGCAGGACTAGTATCCAGAATGACCTGGATCATAGGCAACCAGTGACTGTTGATAGTGGGGTGGCATAATTTAAAGGCTCTTGTGGTATGCTGCAGGGTTCAGGGCAGATACTCAAGAGACAAAGGAGTTATGATTTCTATTCTAGCACTATTTTTAATGTCATGTTTAATGATACTACGCAATAGCAGATGGATAATTCTTCAAAAGAGAGCTACACATGAAGAAAACTGTGGCCATATGACTCATACCTATTTTAAGAATCTTAACAAGAAAGCTGTCTTAAGACATGGGAAGGGGGTGGGTATGTGGGGCAGGGTGTGTGGGGGGGGAAGGACGTGTGTGTGCGGGGAAGGGGGTGTATGTTGAGGGTGTTTATGTAGATGTCAAGGGTGGGTGAGTATGTGTGGGATGGGGTGTGTGCATGAGGAGCACGTATGCTCCAGCAGCTGTGAGTAGCAGAGGACCCTGTGGCTTTCTGTAGCAGGGAGTGGGAGTTTGCCCCTGCTGTGTGTCTCAGCTGCCTGCAGAGGGTTCAGGATTGAGAGTATGGTTGGGGGTAGAAAGGTAAAAAAGGTTTATTGACTTAACAAAAACCCAATTACGCATAGTAACAAGACAAACAATGACAGACAAAAATAATTCACATCGGCAACTTATCAGCAGTCCCCTCTGATGCGTGATGTATGACAAGTTTCTCTTTCCACAAAGCTCAGCTAGGTCAGGTGTCCCTGATCAGCACTGTCCGAGGGGTACTGGGAAGGACCCTGGTATTCGGTCCTTGGGCTCCTCGAGATCCACGGGCACACTGATCCAGGTCAACACTAATTAATCCTTTTCACAAAGCTGTATCTTCCTTCTGAATGATTTCCGGATGTTTCAGACAATTTCTAACTTCTGAATTGTGCTGATAACTTACAGCCACTCAGATTCTTTTAACTTCAACTGTCCTTAGACTGACCAATAACAGCACAAGCCTTGCATTCTTTTGATAAGGTTAATTTTAACTATGCCACAGGGCTTTACTACTTCAAGGCTTTGCTAAATGTACTAGGCCTTACTTTATACAAGGCCTTACTACATCTTAAACTTTATTTAGGCTCTTAGCAACAAAATATAGCTGAATATTTGAACAAATGACAGAAAAACACTTGATCTAATCTTCATAGAGCCTTCAGCAAGCACCTTTATCACACAGACATAATTGTCACACTCCACCCCTTGCTTGCTGAACCACTATGATAGCTACAGTTAAGATCCTAAAACTACATGCGTTACATCAGAGAATGGGGAGGGATTTTATCCTGTGACCTCCACCAGGGTGTGGAGTTATACATGAGCAATGTTGGGGCCTCCCGTGGGGCAACGGCCAGAGATAATAGTGAACACTCTGTTCTCTCACAGATCACATTTATCCTTCCCTTTTTGGGAACTTGTAACCACGCTTCACCTCCCAGAGAGTGAAAGAGTTCCCACTGTCGCTCATGGGGATGATGCTGTATCAGGTTGATGAAACGGCACTGCCCTGGCAGAATCATAGCACTAATTTGCTTTAGGAACCCTACTGGTATAAAAGGATGGGGATAAGTGGTGGAGACTTGTGGATACAGCCTCCTTCTAGTTGTATTAAAATGGGTACCATTCCACCACGCCTTTGTATAAGTATGATTCACAAACCATGTAATAACTTTGTTCCAACCTGTAATGCACTCTCCCACCTGGTGGGCCTCACACCACCACTGGAGAGTGTTTTCAGCCATAGGAATGGGGCGGGGCAGATTTTCCCATAAACGCAGTGGCTCAAGAGGCTGAACAGATGTAGAATGCACAACTGGGGGCACAGACTCAGGGGCATTGAGCTCAACGTGGTTTCCCTCAGGAAGTATGTAACAACAAACTCCTAAACAAGCAGAGCTACAACTATTACTTCCCCTCCCACAGTTAGCCATTCCAGCCTTCAGGTAGGGAATATACCCAAGAGAATAACTGGTGCCACAGGTGCACTGACAGTTACCACCTTGCCAGTTCACTATCTTGTTTCTTCTACTCAGAGGCCAGGACTTCACTTGCTCCGGGGTGGCAGGTTTCTTCCAGTATGGAAACTGCGACTGGACCACATAAAGGTCATCTGAGCAAGTTTCCGGGGGATGCTCTTCAGGGTCAGGCTG
>NW_017729031.1:27225440-27227354 GCF_001723915.1 Gavialis gangeticus
AGACACGCCTTACCCAGGAAACACAATAAGGCATTAATAAAAAGAGCACAGTTATAACAGTCCACCACTTCATGGTGCCAGTCAATTCAGACTGGTGACAGAGCAGGACTTGTCTTCAGTGGCAGGCTCAATCAGGACTGGTTATGGCTGCATTTGTGGACAGATCCAATCTGTAGGAACAAGATAACAAGGAGCTTGGCTCCCGTTAGATGAATCTGACTTAAATACCCACCATGTATTATGCATACCTTTTGCTAATAGTGTCCCCTCCCATTTATCTCCCTGAGGATCCTTCACTACCACCCGATCTCCTCCCTGGAGCTTTTCCGGATCACCACCCCTAGGTTGCTCCACTGCTGGCTCGCGGGAACCACCCAATCCAAAGGCCTGTTGCATAGGGCTACCTCCCAGATGGGGTTGGTTATTGGCCCAATTGATAGCTTGATCCAGGCGCAAGCCCCAGTCCTTAAGAGCCAGGCCAGTGGCCAACCGCAAATTGCATTTGAGGATGCCATTGGCTCACTCTACCAATCCGTTAGACTGCGGATGGTATGGGATGTGATATGTTCATAACATGCTATGTTTCGCGGTCCAGTCATATACAAGATGATTGCAGAAGTGAGGGCCATCACCACTCTGCAGCTCCACAGGCAATGGACACACAGCCAGCAGAGCCTCCAGTACTGCACAAGTGTCCTGGGCTGTAGCCCCTGCCGAGGCACGGGCGAACGTTATCCTCGTGATAACTTCCATGGCTACAAACACACACTGTCACAATATGACTTTGATATTAATGGATCCTATCCATGCAGGCTTATAACACTGGATGCTTTCTGTCAAGGCTGGTAGTGATGGGACAGCAGCTGTCAAGGGGTTAGTATTAGCATTTAAAGCTCAAAAGTCAGTAGTCAGCTGCCACTCCCTATTTGGCTTATGCACTGGCCACACTGAATTGTTATATGGAGAGTGGGTTCGGATGATAGTCTTGTTTTCTAACTGCTGGCTTATAATACACTGGATAGGTTGGGTGGCCTCAGGGAGAGTTTGATACTGGGGTCTGTGTACTCCTTTCATGGGAGGCAGGGTTAGTGGGATCATGTTACAAAAACAGCTGTTTTACCTGTTTCTTCTGGTTCTCAGTGAGGCACTGCACACCCAAACTGCCAATTCTCTTGTTCATGGGCAAACTGCTGTCCTCTTAGTACATTGAGTCCCAGTAAGTTTATTCCCCCTTTAAGTATTGCTGCTGCCGCCATCACCTTAGCGCCATTAGGTAATGCAGAGGTTTCTTGGACCAGATGTTCTGGTTGTTTGGTGCCTCTGACTCCAATTATTTGATAAGGGGTTCCTTTCTCCCCCTTCCAATCTGCAGAATCTAAAATGCAAATCTGGGCACCCATGTCTAATAGCATATCAATTGACTTTTCATTTTTACTTAATTGAATCTGTACAGGTATCTGAAGTAAGGGGCCAATATTAACTTTAGATACCAGTCCCCGGCCTGCTATTACCCCCATTGTGACCCCTTTCATTGGGGCTTGGGCTGGCTAGGCTCCCTAGGCCACATAAACAGGGTGGGGGGGAGATAAAGGCTGGCGGCCCCGCATGTGCCTGGGAAAATGTTGACAGTTCTGGCCTCAGGGCAGAGAATCTCTCCGGTGACCCTGCTGGTGGTGCAGACAGCTCTGCTGTTGGTCTTGCCCTTTTGGTACAGTGTTTAGCCCACAGCCCGTGCAAAACATTGGTGGGCAATCTATTAATTTGCACCTTACTGAAACAGGCAGCTAACAACTGTTTCCACATTTTTGCTTGCGGAGTCTTGGGCCGGCCTTTCCTGGATTTTTTCAACAATTCAGGAGGGTCAGGAGGTTTATCTTTTCATAGTTTCATAGTTTCATAGTTTCTAGGGTCGGA
>NW_017729031.1:27227365-27227694 GCF_001723915.1 Gavialis gangeticus
CCTCTGGACCCCTCCTGCTCACCCTCCGGCGCGAACGCTGAGGCCGCCGCCATGGGCTTGGCAGTTTTGGCAGTAAAAGCTGCACCAATCGCTCGATTGCATCTCTTACCGGGTGATTCACCACCTCTGGCTCCTGTCTCGGAAAAATCTTAAGTATATGCTGCCAACACAGAAGAACTGTAACTGACATGCGCGGTTGAATTCTGTGAGTGGAAAGTTCCAAGGCTCACCCAGCTCGTGCCCCCTGGGTGACCTACGGACCTGTCAATCATGATTGACCTACTTTCCCCACAGACGCATGCTCAGTGACAGCTAAAGCATGAGGTAAT
>NW_017729031.1:27232694-27238797 GCF_001723915.1 Gavialis gangeticus
AAAGCATGAGGTAATCTGACTAGAAATTTCTGCTCTGTAAGTGTTCTGATTGGCCACTAAATTCAGATAAAAGTTCAGTGAGCCCCACCCTTGTGGGGGAGATCGCGTTAGCTGGAGACAGAGGCTGGTGTTCCAGGGACTGTCTTTCAGTCAGGCTTCTGGGCCTATTGATCTCCTCCCTTGATTGGCATTTGGTATCACTTGCTAGTACTATGTTGCTGTTTTGATTTCCTGGCTTCGACTTACCTTCGGCACTGGCTATCGACATTGATCCAGATCATCCTCACCGGCTTTGGCTGTGTCCTTGGTAAGTCACACCGGCTCCTGACTTCTGCTTCGGACACCATTTTGGCTCTTCGTTGTCCTTACCGGACTGGCGTCACATCGTTCATCATTACGTTACAGTTCGTTATGTGTTATCAAATTATGAGCTGTTGACCAGCCCTAGGACTATTCAACAGGCAGCCGCACCTACCCTGTCAGGGGTAGAAAGCAAGGGCTTGTTGGGGAACCCTGTGGGCCAACAGACCCCTTTGTTTGTACACCTGTTTGTTTACTGTAACTGAAGACATCGTTTTCTACGCATCTAAGCGTAAGTTAAATAAATTCCATCTTGTTTAAGGAACCATTATGCTTCCTGTGCTGCTCAGACTCCATCGCCAAAACTCCCACCTGTCCGTATCCAATTTGCTACCACCCGGCCGCACCACCGTGACCAATACTGTGAGCTTGGCTCCCCAGCTCCGGTTTGACAGCTCCAAGGCCAACAGGGCTGAGGTGCACTTTGTGGGTGCTCGTCAGCAAAACCTCCTCCACAACGGTGCTGTCACGATTTCTGCATCTGGCGTGTGAGTCCAAGTTGCTGAACGAATGATTTCAGTTAGTGCTAACTGATACAAGCAGCGAACAGCCTCCTCTAAATTGGCCCATGCCTGAGGGGCAGGGTTAAGCTCTTCTTCCATATTACCATAACTGGCTGCAGTGGCTTGGAACACAGCAGAAAACAAAGTAACATTTTCATCACCTCTTGCAAACTGACTTAACTGGAGCTCAGGGTGCAGAACAATTTGTGCTGATTTGTCCCTACTCACAGATATAACAGAGGCCTCTTCACTATACATTTGAACTAGCCAGTCTATTACTGGCTTTCCCGGCTTGGACTGCTGCTGCTTTTGAATATTTTTAATCTCCACATGGGTAAAGAAATGCAGCCCTGTTCGGGGATTCTCTCCTTGCGGCCCTGAACAAGTTATCACCATGGAAAAAACTTGGCTGAGTTCCTCCCTCTGGCCAGGAAAGGTCTGGCTAGGTTCCTCCCTCTGGCCAGGGATATACGGGGGTGGTTCAACACCAGGCTCATCATCAATCTCCTCCTCTCCATCCATCTCTTCCCTTTGATCTTCCCAGAGCTCAACTTCTGATTTCTCTCCATACAGACACTTGTGGAAGGATGGTTCCACAGCCTGTGCTAATTGCGCCCTCTTCTGGAGGGAAGCGGCCACGCGTGCAATCATAATTTTTCCTTCCCTCTGCTCTAAAGTGTCCAACCAGCTCTGAGTGGCTCGCGCAGCCTCACACGCCACACTGTTGGAATCTCTCACAACTTCTAACTCCATACTCAGTCAGGTGACTTTTTCCTGGAGCTGGGCATTCTCTTCAGCCCCTAACCGCAGGCGTGTGGCCAGGAGCCACAACAAGCATCCCTTCTTGGGCTTACCTCAGGCAACAGTAGCAAATCCAGCCCAATGATTGGGTACAGTTCCCAGGTCACTACAGGCAGGTCTCAACCTATCCTTATCCCACCTGGGATTTTCCATTCCTGTCACTTCCTTAAGCAAAGCCAGCAACGGGGACCATGCAACTCCCTCCATTCTGACCTTTCTCTCCAGACCAGAGCCTCTCAATCCTGTTTGTGATGCCAATTTATGTCTCAGCCGCCTGCGGAGGGTTCGGGATTGACAGTATGGTCAGGGGTAGAAAGGTAAGAAAGGTTTATTGACTTAACAAAAACACAACTACGCATAGTAACAAGACAAATAATGACAGATAAAAATAATTTGCTTCAGCAACTTATCGGCAGTCCCCTCTGATGCCTGATGTATGACAAGTTTCTTTTCCACAAAGCTCAGCAAAGTCAGGCATCCCCAATCAGCGCTGTTCGAGAGGTACTGGGAAGGACCCTGGTATTCAGTCCTTGGGCTCCTCGAGATCCACGGGCACACTGATCCAGGTCAACAGCTAATTAATCCTTTTCACAGAGCTGTATCTTCCTTCTGAATGATTTCTGGATGTTTCAGACAATTACTAACTTCTGAACTGTGCTGATAACTTATAGCCACTCAGATTCTTTTTACTTCAACTGTCCTTAGACTGACCAATAGCAGTACAAGCCTTGCATTCTTTTGATAAGGTTAATTTTAACTGCACCAGAGGGCCTTACTACTTTAAGGCTTTGCTAAATTTACTAGGCCTTACTTTATACAAGGCCTGACTACATCTTAAACTTTAATTAAGCTCTTAGCAACAACATATAGCTTAATATTTGAACAAATGACAGAAAAACACTTGGTTTAATCTTCATAGAGCCTTCAGCAGGCACCTTTATCACACAAACATAATTTCAGCTGTCACACTATGCTTACCTGGCAGATGAGCCAACACCAGAGATTAGGCGGTGAGGCTCAAGTAAATACAGACGTGACCCCCACCTTTAAACCTGATGCAGGAGAATAATGTCAGGGGTGTGCAAAACTTACAAAGGACACTGAGATGCCGGGAATGGGGGAAGACTCCTAACCATGGGGAGTAGAGGATGGAACCCTTAATGAGGTGTTTTCGGATGGGAACTGTAAGGTGCTAAGCCAGAGGCGAGACATGACTCAGGTGGTGAGGACTCCAGCTGGGGGAGGACTGTAACTTGTGAGTGGCAGTAGCCCGTAGGCAAAGAGGCAATTCAATTGCTCATGGAGGTGGGTTTGGTACCATGCTATGAGTACTAGCAGCATGGGAAAGCGCCTCTGAAGAGACAGAGACAGTACTGGGGAATTACCAGATGGCTAAGTGGAGCCAGTGACTTTTGGTTTACTACAGTTTGGATTGTAGTTAAGGGACCCCGGGACACTGTAGGCAGGGCCACAAGAGGCTGTCCTGTAAAAGAAATCCCAGGAAGAGGAAAATTGGTGAAAGGATACTGATTCCTTACTTTATGTTATTATTTTGGTTTGCAATGATAGCAACTCAACTTTAAGTTACTATTTTGATTGGCAGTATGTTATAAGTAGAGAATGGGACCCAAGGACTGGTAAACATCCTTGACTGAGCACCTAAGTTCAGAGGGTGAACAAGATCAACACGAGCCCTAAATGAAAGATCTGTTAACCAACTGGTGCTGTTAAGATCTGAGGGTGGAGATGGACACAGTGTAGGAAAAAGAGGAGCTGTGTACTTTTACCCCAACACCAGGCCTCCTACCTAAGGCAGCCTCCCACACTATATTTCTCCAACAAGTAATACATCAAGATGTGGCAGGAAAGGGTGAGACAGGTTGCCCAAACAGGAGAACTCCTTACTCTTGTTACACTTTCACAGCATGTGTCTGCTCAAGTTTCACTGCCAGAGCTTGGCCTCTGCCCCAACTGCAAAGGGGCTGATCCAGGTTTTCTGGAGCTTGGCCCCTGACACAATGGTGCACGGCTGGTTCAGATTCACTCAAGCTTGGCTCCCGATGGCCTGGACCATCCCTGCACCATTGGGACCATGTGCCAAGCTCTTGCATGCCTGGATTAGTTCTGCACCCTCAGAGCCCTATTCCAGGCTCTGGCGTGCCTGGATCAGTCCTGAGCCATCAGGGCCAAGCACCAGACTCTGGCATGCCCAGATTATCCTTGCGCCATCCGGGCCATGTACCATGCTCTGGCTTGCCTGGATTGGCCCCACACTACCATGGCCATGCACCAGGCTCTGAAGTGCCCGAACTGGCTCTGCACCATTGGAGGACAACCTGATGGTGCGGGGCTGGTTCGGGCTTGCCAGAGGTCAGCCTCCCACTGCAATGGTGCAGGGACAGTCCCCAAGCCCTTGCCTTTCAACCCCCCCACCCCACATCCCATAGACTTACCTGCAGAAGCAGCTCCTGAATCTTGCCTGAAGTTGAATGGAAGGTGCAGCTGCCAGAGCTGCTCCCACCACCCTGCCTGTACTGTCAGGTACATGTGTGTGCGTGCACATGTGCATGGTGCCCCATGCCCCGCAACCCCGGATTTTTTTTCCCTTTACCTCACTTCCTTCCTTTCTATAACTTTCAATGCTTATTGATGTTTATCATTAAAATGAATTAATTAAATGTGTGTGTTTGGGGTGGGGGTGCCCCCCATGCCCTCCTGATGCATCTCCAATGACCTGTTTAGACTGGAGAAATGGTCCACAATCAATCAGATGAGATTCAACAAGGACAAGTCCTGTACATGGGATAGAATAACTGCATGCACTACCATGACTGGCTAGCTGCAGTACTGCAGAGAAGGACCTTGAGTTACGGTGGACCATAAGCTTAAAATGAGGCGACAGAGTGCTCTTGTTACAAAAAAAAGGCAACATTCTGCGTTGCATTAACAGGAGTATCAATTGCAAATCAAGGGAAATGATTCTTCCACTTCATTCAGCACTCATGAGGCCTCACCTGGAGGACTGTGTCCAGATTTGGGTCCCACACTTCAAGAATCATGTGGGCAGTTTAGAAAGAGTCCAGTGCAGGGCAACAAAAATGATCAAGGGTCCTGGGAGACAGGGCTTATGAAGAAAGACTGAAAAAACTAGGTATACCTGCATTAGAGAAAGGAAGATTGAGGGGGGATTTGATAAGTCTTCAAGTACATGAAGGGTGATTATTGAGAGGGTGAAGATGAGCTTCTCTCTGTGGCTATAAGGAACAAGACTAGGAGCAATGGCCACACACAGCAGCAGGGGAAATTTAGATGGAAGATTAGTAGAACTTTCTGATTCTGAGGGTTATCAGGCATTGGAACAGGTTACCTACAGAAATTGTTGAATCTCCACCCTTGGAAACCTTCAGAAGCAGGTTAGACAGACACTTGGCAAAGGTGGTTTAGTCAGGGTTAATCTAGCCTTGAACAGGAGGCTGGACTAGATGACCTTGTGAGGTTCCTTCCAGTCCAACTTTCCTATGATCCTAAGTAAAAGATAATAATGCTAATGCTGAGATCAGACCCATTTTTGTAATTACTAACAACTTGAGATAAACCTAAAGCATGAGAACTGGACAAACTTCCCCACGATTTGAATGACAAATCTTTCCCATTGGTTTCTGTAGCAGCAGGCCCCTTACAGATGGGCACACCCCACCGTGCAGATGCAGTGTGGCTGACTGTGGCCCAACATGTACTAAAAATAGCAACACCTTACCTGCAGGTAAGGAGGAGGCAGGGTAAGCATGGCACATGGCACCACCGCATCACTTTTTTAGCATGTGCTCTGGCAATGACATCATAGAGACATGCCACCTTAGCAGCAGTTTAAAATTGAAAGCAAAAGCAGAGACAGGGAGAAGACACTGGCCCATGCAGAATGGAGAGTGGAGGGATCCATAGGGAGCAGGACCACTTCCGCAGCATGGAGACTCAGATATTAGGTCTGGCTGGCTGGAGGTGCTCAGGGAAAATAAAAAGCTTGCCCTCAGGTTAGAAGGGTATTCTAGCCCTGACTGGGGATGAGGCAGGACTCCCAGGCAGATCACAGTGAAACCCTGAAGTGCAGTAAGGAGAACTCTGGCGGGTAATGGGAGAGAGGTCTTTTTTTTTCCTTTTTGCCTTTTCCCTGCCACAGTACCAAAAAGGGATTTATGTTCATGTTGGTTTTATTTGTGAGTGCCCAGAAAGGCACTATTTTAGTTTAAAGCATTTGCTTGCCTTTCTGTTTCAGATTTAAAACAGGACTAAAAGTGGCTGTGAGGGGGCATGGGGGCTGCATTGCTGGTGCCTTAAAGTGATCTGCAAGTTTAGCCCTCATATAGGCAAGAGGGCTGTTAAGAGACAGAAAGAGAGAGAGTGAGCGACGGAGCGAAAGAGTGAGTGAAAGGGGGGGGGGG
>NW_017729031.1:27238927-27241532 GCF_001723915.1 Gavialis gangeticus
GAGAGAGAGAGAGAGAGAGAGAGAGAGAGAGAATTTAACCCCTTGAAGGCTGGAGGGCTAGGAAGGGGCCCAGAGCCCAGACCATGAGGCTTAAACCCCAGCTGTGCCATTACTGCCAAGGAGCCAAACTCAGAATAAGTGGGCCTAGGGCTGAAGGTAGCAGCTACAGTAAGTAGGCCCAGGGCCTAGTTAGGTACAAAGGACAGAGCCAGGTGGCCAAAGGAAAGCACACTCCAAGGCTCAAGATACCTCCGGTATAATTGGCTGTTCCATGGAGGCATGGCAGGCAAGACACAGGGCAGCAGTTTGGAAGAGCAGGAGTGGGGGCAGGCTAGCCAGCTGCTGGTTGTTACCTACTGCCTGGCACGGACAGTCCTACCACAGACAGCACCAAACATTTTGAGTCTGCCCCTCCCTGAGTTGGGCTACTGGAGCCTAATGGGAATGGAATCAAGATTGTATTTTAATATATGTAAGAATGATGGAACCATTGAAATCCCTGTATTAGCTTAATACATAAATTACCTCTCGAGCTCTCTTTCTAAAGCACATTTGTTGAAGCCAAGTCATTCAGAAGCATTACATGTTTTTTAATATTTGGAGTCTTTTTTAAAGTCCCAGCTTACAGAATCCTTTGCTTACATGGGCAGCCCTGGTATTATTTAGAAAAAACAAAAGTAAATTTCTAGTTCTTGTGCTTGTGGAGAAAACTTTGAAATCAGAACAGACCTTAGAACAGCAGATCTAAAGGACAAATTAAAGGAACTCTAAGTTTATCATTTGCTATTTCATGAACTTTATGTCAGTGCGATGCTTTCATACATATTGACCTTCTTTAACTCCTATTATATTTCTTGCTTAAAAATAGCACACTTATAATCATTAGGAAATGCATTATTTTATCTACCCACAGTTTCATGTTCTTTTCAGAATCCATACTCTTCACTATTTGACCACATTCAAATTCATGTGAAAACTCATTTTTTCTTTTAAAAAGAGTCTGCTGAAGCTCATTTTTCCTGCATTTTGATTTTGTTTAAGTCCTATATGTGCAATCCATATGTCTCAGGGAATAAATATTGCAATAAATGCTTTTCACATCTCAGTCCTCTGATGATGCATGTCACATTTTCAGCAATAGTATATAAATCCACCCATCCTACATTATGATGGCTGTATATGGTTCTTTAGTATATGATGTAATGAGGTTGTCTTGGTAACATTCCTAGTGGGCTGAACTCCATATCACAGAAACCACCACCACCATTGGCACTCTACCCCTCCCTTGGTAGCAGTCTCAGAAAGGAGGCCAAGGACCGATTGGGCACGGAGACGAGATCAGGGCTGAGACACGTTGGCAGGATGATGTGGGGAAACTTGTATTGCCACTGCCTGTGCTGCATCTGTTCAGTAGATAAATACAGGACTTTGGTCTCTGGAGCTGACAGTCCAGCACCTTTTGCAAGCCATTAAATAAATAAAGCAAACAAAAACTGCCTTTGATACGATCCCTAGAATTTTGTATCCTGTCCCTAATGTGAGATAAGCGCTAACCCTTTTCCTATGTAAGAAGAGATGTGAGAGGATGGATTAACATTGCTACTGCTTCTTCATTCTCCGCCCCCCTCTAAAATGCCAACTTTGCTGAAAAGCTAATTTTATATGACTTATCTATTGCAGGTTGTACTCTTGGCAAGACACTGGAAACATTCACAGTATACTGCCCCTTTGTGCATAATGAGCTTCCCATATGTTGCAAACACATCAGCAGTTCTGATCTTTGCCTGTGACCCAGCTGCACGCTAGCTACAGTGGCTACCCTGCCTTTTTTGAGGATAATAAAAGAGACAAGGCAGCATTCTCAGCTGCCAGAGTAAAAAAAAAAAGCTGTGAAAAATGTGCCTAATTCTATTGTTCCTTATGTTTAAAGGCCTTCCAGAGGACTTCAGTAGGGATGGAGAACTTCCAAGAAGGCTTTCCAGGAGAGTTGCATTGCTCCTGGATATATTTTTATATTTTCTTTTCTAAAATAAAAGTTTAAAAAAACCTTCTTACCATAGTAGATTATGGCCCAGGATGCCCAGATGTACCTGATGGAGCTGTCTGTATTTTGGAATAAAGGACAGATGCTGCTTCTTCAAAGAAGATGTCTGTTGGCTTTTAGTCAGACTCCAACATGATATATACATATAGTTCAGATGCTACAGACTGAATGGTCCAAATTCTGTTCTGATTTATACTTATGGAATCCTATTGATGTCCATGGGCCCATATGCATGTAACTAAAAACAAATTTGGTCTAATGCACGAGAACAGGATGTTTATAGAGAGTTCTGCCTGCATATTAGCAGGCCCTCATTTCACTTACCAGGTCCTACATAACATAGGAGAAGAGCGTGCTTGTGCAACTAAAAACACTAGAACATGCATCCCATGTTGACGGTGGGGGTCTACTACAGACCCCCCAACCAAGAGGAGGAGCTGGACAGGGAATTTTCAGGCCAGCTTGCAGAGGCACTAAAATCAAGGGATGTAGTGGTCATGGGCGATTTTAATTACCCAGACATCTGCTGGGAGGAGCAGTCAGCCGGGACGGACCGCTCCA
>NW_017729031.1:27241899-27244255 GCF_001723915.1 Gavialis gangeticus
AACTACTTCACAGTTAGGGCGGCTAGGAGCTGGAACCAACTTCCAAGGGAAGTGGTGCTGGCCCCTACCCTGGGGGTCTTTAAGAAGAGGCTGGATGCCTACCTGGCTGGACTCATTTGAGTCCCGTTTCTTGTTTTGGGGTTTTGTTGTTCTCCCGCCCTGGTGGGGGGTTGGGCTAGAAGATCTACTAGGTCCCTTCCAACCCTAAATCTATGAAACTATGAAACTATGCATCCCATGTTGCACCTGTACATCTATAGACTGGCTTCCAGTACCTCTTTCAAACTGATCACTTTTGTAACCTGTGGTCATCCCCCCAAGATCTATGGAGGATGCTACCTGACACGGACAAGCAAGAATAGGTGTTTTTTCCTGAGCATTCCTGAGTATATTCCTATGTAACCCATTGATTACTGTGTGTTACTGTCTTTACCCCATCAACAACGTATGGGAGTCTGCTACAGCCCCAGGAATCTGTAGGGACTTGAACTCTTCCCTCTAGTTCAGTCCCCTCAGTGTTGGATAAGCTGGCAGTCACGCACATGTAGCACACATCTGAGGTTCATTCCTTTATATGTACTTTGCCTTTGAAATGAATTCTCACTTAGAAGTTCCTCTGAAGTTCTTAAATGGCTTCCTCTGAGCCTTGACTTTTTTGCTACAATCACTTTAAATTTGCTTCATCTCACTGTCTCTTCCCTCCCTCCCCATTCCCCTCTTGCCCTTCAACTTACTGTGTTGCCTTTCAGGCTTACACTTCTGCTTTTTCCTTATGCGTCCTAAGAAGCTATTTTGTATCACCAACGGCTTGACTACAAAAGCCTGTGGAAGTGATTCTGGATTTTTATAGCTGAAGGGTATGTGGCACAGCAACAATGCACCCCAGATAATTGTACCCTGGGAGGAATTCTGTCTCTGAGCGATTTGCTTGTGGGGTGAATATATGACTGCAGAGTCCCTGACACTTGTAACCGGTGCACCGTGCTTCTCCATATCACCACCATGGTACAGAAAGGAAGCAAAAGAATAGCCATGGCTGTCTACTGCCCCCAGGCAGCTCCTGCCTTCCACAATCAGACTGTGCCAGGGCACAAGCAGATGAGAGTTGTTGCATATTCCCGTAGGTGCAGGAACAAGTTGGCTATTTATGTCCCAGGTGTGACAATGTGTTTTATTGAGCATTCACCTATCTCTTTCTTCCATCCATTCATTGTTTCCATTCATTCTGGTCTTTGAGGCACATATTCTGGTGGCCAGACAGTTGTCAATATTTCTGGCTTCCCTAGTCTATGGTCCAGTGCCCACAATCTGCAGGCCTATATAAAAATCAGAATAAAATACTAGTTTTCTAAACCAACAATAGAACTGCTATGAGAGAGACCTGGAAAAAGAGCTGTTCCAGTTTTCATAGACAAGTGACTGACTTCTTGGGACCTCTTTCAAACTCATCAGTCTCCTAAATATTCCTGCTTTATGCAAGGCAACTTCTTTGTTATCCTGATTATCAAACCCAAAGAAATACAGATGTCCTACAACTAAGTCTGGAATATTCTGAATTGTGTTGCTTGTCTGTGGTCTGCAGGAGGCAGGGTAGACATGCACACTTTATAGGGTAACTAAATAAAATAAAATACATGGAGCACAGGCTTTGGTAAACTCAAGTTCACTTCATGAGAAAGCTTGTGCTCACTCTCTGTATATCTTATTTTAGAGGTGCACTGATACATTGGTCTGATATGGGATCGGCACCAATATAAAGAAAATTGGCTGTATCGGAAATCGGCCCAACACGGCTGATAATTTGGCTGATAAATGCCTGTGCGTGTATGTAGCTACAGTGCAGCACATAGGTGGCAAGGAACACAGCCCAGCAGCATGGAGACCTGTGTGCAGCTGGTAAGTCCATTGTGGTAGAAGGGGACGGGGGTGAGAAGGGGTTGGGGGAGGCAGATCAATACCCCCCACGGTGAGGGAGGGAGTGGGGGAGCTGGGGCAGAGCACACCATGGGATGGAGCTGCACCCCAGGAGGGCATGGGGGTGGGGGGATGTGTGCCCCCGGATCTGCACGGGGCAGGGCAGGTAGGCTGCAGCTTTGGGCTGGAGTCAGGGCTATACCGGGCTCTTCTTGGCTGGGCTTAGGGCGGGCAGTGGTGGCGCTGGGAGGTAGGCTCCAGGAGAGGGGCTGCAGCCATCCCAAATTTCACTGTAGGCCCCCCCGCCCCAGCTCCCTGTGTATTGTCTTGGTCCACATAACTATTTTCTGATGGGCTTACCTCCCCAATCTTAGTCAAATATGATATCCTAACATTTTTCCCCTAACTTATTTTTGTTATTCAAAATTTTTCCTCCAATTTA
>NW_017729031.1:27244266-27245573 GCF_001723915.1 Gavialis gangeticus
TAACTTATTTTTGTTATTCAAAATTTTTCCTCCAATTTAAGCAGCTTCAAATGTGGGTCAGTTGGTATAAACTGGCATAGCCCACTGAAGTCCTTGGAGCTTAACTGATTTACATCAGCCCTGGTTATTTATTCTCTAACATATTAGCTTCCCATGCCCCTCTCCTGATACAGCTAATATTTCTGATATGATCAGTTTAATTTCTCTTTACACATTAGATTCAGGTAGTTTTATTGTGCTAAATACTTGGTGGCCTAGACTATAAATAACTTTAATTTATTTGTAGGCAATATATTACCTGGCCATATACATGTCCAGGAAAGAAAAGTTCCAGCAATCAGTAGTGGTCTCCATACTCCCATGTTATACCTTCCCCTAACACACTCATTTTGTTTGTACTAATTCTCTGCTTTGAGGTTGTCCCTGATGGATAGACAGGCCTTTTCTCTGAATTGAGCTCCCAAGCCATAATTATAGTAAGACTAGCACTGCCTCTGCCTCTGGGAGGTAGTTGTCTTAAGTAGTTTATCTACATCAGGAAAAGCCATTTTATCTAATTAAAGAAACTTTGATTTGTCTTGCTGGGCCCAAAAACTGGAGCTGAGATAACAAGACATAAATGGCTAAACTCTTAGCTGAGTTGGGATCAATCATACTTCCATTAATCTGCTTTAACTAACTTCATGAAGCTAACTTTGACTGGGTTGGAAGTAGGGAACTGCACACACAGATAATCTATCCTATCCTATCACAGTTAACCTCTTCCTCCTCCTTCATTCATCAGTAAGTCTGTTGCACTCACTTATATATTGTGTTAAATTACCTTGTAAATGCTTTGTAGCAAAGCTCGCGTCTTACTATATATTTGTACATGGTCCAGTGTAATGGGGACCTGATATTCACAAAGGCTTCTCAGTCCTATGGTAATAGATACAATAAAATAATTATCTTGTATCCACTCACTATTCCAGCAATTGTATTTGTACTCTCATTCTCAACAAGAACACCCATCTTGGTCATCATAGAAGTAAGTCTGTAACATGGAAAGATATAATAAAGTCCTTGTAATAAAATAAGAAACCTACCTGAATGCAATGTGCACACATTCTAAGCGTAGTGTCTTTCATATACGTGAAATGAGAATGAAGAGTTCATTGACTATTAATTAAATGAGCAGAACAGCATTACTACAAAGTATTTTTCCCACACTCATATGTATCCAGTTTTTGGACATTGTTGTTATTGTTCTCTCCTCTTTGCTTACTGTAGAGGAAGAACCAGCACCATGCCTACAGGCTGGGGAACTC
>NW_017729031.1:27246094-27250904 GCF_001723915.1 Gavialis gangeticus
GCAGGGGGTCAGACTTGATGATCTGGTCAGGTCCCTTCTGTCCCTACCAACTATGAAACTTATCTGTAAAGTCCATAAAAAAAAAAATGAAGCCATCCATAAAAAGCTAAGAAACAATAAGTACCACCTGGTCTCTGAGTGGGAGCACAGCACCATGAAAAGAACTCTTGTCAGGGCTTTGTACACATCTGCAGCCTCCCACCCTACATACCTGTAGCCCCTGACCCCGACCCCGACATGTGCTGCCACCACATCCCTTTGCCTACCCCATGCCTCTAACAGCTGTTCACCTCAAAGTTACAGAGAGGGTGGTGGTGTGGCTAGGATGGAGCTGAGGGGTTGGGAGTGGGGAGAAGCAGCGGGTTGGCATCTGTGCCAGGACAAGGGAAATAGGGCCAGAGAATTTAAGGCTAGGGAGTGGACTGGGGTGGCATAATGTCACTGCTGCAGTCAAGCAGTATTGACAACCTATGAACTGATAAGCTGCAAACTTTTTACTAACAGCTAAACATTTTTCTATTCCATCCAGGAAGGGCACACACCAACTCCAGATGCTTCCTCAGCCTGACAAAGGATAGTTATACCTGAAAGCTTGTAAAGAAAATTTTTTTCCAACTATTTGAGTTGGTCTAATAAAATATATCAGATTTACCCAAAGACCCTTGTCTGCCCACGTCCCTAGACCACCATGGCTATAACATGCACCCTGGTAAATTTGAACCACACTTTTACTACTGCTGTCCAGGTACTGGTAGAAGGATTGTCAGCCCCTTCACAGCACAAAGAGCTGGGTCAGAGAGCTCCAGGCTGGCAGGCTGATCCCCCAGGTCCCCTGCCAGTCGAAGCTGGTGTGACCAGCTGAACATGCTGCAGTCCCGAGCACACTTGTAAATGTGGTGCCTGGGAGCAATTAGCTCCCGTGCAATCAAATTAATTGCACATGTAGCTGCGCCCTGTGTTAATTTGGCCTTAAGAAGTAAAGGCAATGTCATTACACAAAAAAGGCATGTGGGTATGCTTCTGTGGGATTGGAGTTCAAGGCAGGGCTGAAGTCAAGCCAGAACCTTTCATTTCAAAGACTTTAATCTGAAATGAGGCATCTCTTTTTTGTCAGTGAAATTTATGAAGTATATTGCACAACTATACCATGCAAAAAAATAGCTGGAAGCAAAAGAATATTATAGAATGACACAACTCTGCCCGTCTTACTATTTGCTTTGGCAACATCTGCAGTCCAAACAAAAGCCAGCATTTTATATTTTAAAAAGGAAATTCAAGTTTAAATTGACTTTTTAAAATTAATTGTTCCTTTATTTACACTTTGCACATTTTTTTTTGCATTTTGCTTACATTTTCATTTCTCAGGTTCTTTCTCTACCTTTATGTATTATTTCAACATTGCTTTCTTTCCATTTGTGTTGTTTCTTTATTATTTTTAGCATTTCTTTCCCTTCTCCACTTTTTAAATAAGGGCCATAGGTAGATTCAGGATTTTTTAAAGGGGGCTTTAGAAGCAGCGACCAGAACAGCAGGTGTGGTTGCTCCCCCACTTCCAGCCTCCCTCCCTCCCACCTGGGTGGGTATACCATGTTGCAGGAGCAGCTCGGGACTTTTTACATTCCTAAAATCAGGCAGGACTCCTAACCCACCTCCAGAGCTCAGCACCTCCTTCCTGGTCCATGAGCACCTCTCTACCTGCCTCACCCTCTCTACTAATGTCTTTGGACACAGAAAAGGGTTAGAGAGATCTACCCACTGCCTCTGCTGTCCTGGCTGCTCCTCTCCTGCTCTAGCTGGGGCAGCAAGGGGAGCGGGGCTTGGCTGGGGATAGTGGTGGCATCAGGCAGGTTCTCCCACCCTGCCCAGCTCCTGGGCTGTTGGGAAACACACAAGGGCCGCGTTCATGTAAGCGTGCACATGTGTGTTGTGGTGTGTCAAAGGTGTTTAAGATGCCACAGAAGGCACCCCGTACACAAGAAAACGTTCCCCATGCTGCATATTTGCAGTGCAGACTCTACATTTGATACCAGGGAATCCCAATATAAAAAAAAAGGCGCCAGAAAAAAGTAGCATGGGGCACACTCTCGGAGCATGCTTGGAAGCAACTGGAGGCTGGGTCCTCCAAGGAGATGCTCTGGCAGCCAGCCAGAGCATCTCTATGGCTGCTGCATCCCCCTGCAGCATGCTGGAGAAAATAAAAGTGGGGCATGGCTTGCAGCAGTGACTTTGGAGCTCGCTGGGACCTAGGCTGTGTCCTGGGTTGCTCCACAGCCTGCCTAGCACCTAGGGTCTGCCCTGGGCCCAGGCACAGCAGCAGGATCAGGCAAGCTGCATTAGGCAGCAGGCCTTTGAGGTGCTCATGGCCCACAGCAAACAGCTCCCCAGTGGCATGCAGCTGCAGCTGAGTCCCGGGAGCTGCAAGTGGCAGCACAGAGCTGGCTTAGTGCATGCCTTCAGACCAGACAAGGCTGGCTCTGTCCTGCCTCGTGGGGCTCCTGCCACTGCAGGTGTGAGCTGCATCCCATCGGACTGGGCCACCTCAGTATCTCCACCTGGGGCTTCCAGAACTCAAGTGGGGAGCCACACGTGGTAGCACAGAGCCTGCCTGGCCTGATGGTGCGTGGACCAAGGACCATGGAGACTTGTGCACCATTGGGCTCCATGCTGCCACACTCAGCGCCCCGCTGGACTGCTGGAAGCCCCACATGGAACCACAAAGCTGGCTCAGCCCGGTTCGATGGCATGTGGCTCCTGCCTGCAGTGCTGGGAGCCTCAAGTGCTGGCATGCAGCCAGCCTGGTCTGGCCTGAAGATGCGCACCAGTGGGCTGGGCCAGCTCTGTACTGCCACAGGCAGCCCCCTGGACTCAGCTGGAGCCACGCACCATCAGGGGGCTCTACCTGCTGCGGGCCATGAGCACCCAGATAGAAGCCGCCACCAGAGCTGGGCTTGGAGCACCCCAGAGCAGCCTGTGCAGCGGGAGGTCGGCTTGAAAGGGAAGGGGCTTGCCCAGCCTAGTCCCTGAGCCCCAGTCAAGGGCTTCCCAGGAAGGGCATGGGGATCACTGGGGCCTGCGAACAGGTGTAGGAAGCAGAACAGCAAGGGCTGGCACTGCTTAGATCCACAAAACAGTGGGTGGGACAGCTGCAGCTGGACCTGTATCCCGGTGCAAAGAAGGAGCTGCTGCTGGGAGGGAGAGAGTAGGGGGCAGGTAGGAGCTGTGGATCAGGAGTGAGGGACACTGGCAGGGCTGTGGGGGCTGTGGGCTGGGAGTGAGGGGCAGGGGCAGGGCACTGGCATATCAGTGCTGCTCAGCATCACAAAGAAGCTGCAGGGACAGCCGCAGCTGGACCTGCATCCTGGTACGCAAAGGGGAAAGCTCCAATTTCCTATGATAAGAAAACCAAAAGCAAATGCTAAAATATATAGGTATTTAGAATTTATTTCATTATTATGATTGAGGCAGTGGTAGGCTTCCAAATTGGTTAAAATTGTAAATATATAAATAAAACATTGCGCTTAACTGATACCTATATATGTAGTGGCATTTCATTTTAATTGCAGGAAAATGCAGATTTGGGGGTTTTTAATCACAGAAGTCTGGATTTTTAAACAGAGAAAACCAGGATCCCAAGCTGGTGAGGCAAGTGGGGGGAACCAGGCAGATAAGCCTGCCCAGGGCCAGCTTCTTTGCCTAGGTCCCAGCTGGACCAGGGGCCCAGCTGGAAGGCAGACAAGGGGGCTGACCTCCTGGCCATTTGGGGCCAGGAGGACACCCACTGATAATTCAAAGCAGGCTACCCAAATGAGCACAACTTCTGGGTGATAGATGCCCAGATGGCAGAGTGGGACCGCCGGAAGACATGGCAGCAGTGCCACTTGAAGGCCAACTGTGCAGGCACAGCCCACGGGCAGCTGGCCCAGAGGGGCAGGTGGCTCTGCTGTAGTGCCCATATCAGAGCCCCAGGCCTTGCGGTCCCCGTCAGGGTCTGGCGGGTGCGCATCCATGGGGCCACAGGTCCCAGGGGGAAGATGCTGTCACAGGTCATAGCCAGGCAGCAGCCTCCACTGCCAGGCTGCTGCAGTGGGTAGAGGGTGTAGGGACCACTCTAGGTCAGGGCTGCTGTAGCAGTGCAGCTGCCACAAGGGGCTAATGTCCCCAGATACCAGCTGGCCAGGCCTCAGAAGCTCCTGAGAGCAAGTAGCCCTGAGATGCTTGCCAGGGCAGCTTGTTATACAGCTGGCCCTAGCCTCTAGCTCTCCTTGGCTGAAGATCCGAGAGTTCGAGGGAGGGGTGATATGTCATAACCAGCGGTGTGTGGTTAGTGGGGGGGTTTCTTCTGTACTGCAGCAGTTTTTCACGTGGTATCCGAGTGGCTCTTCCAGACGTGCGATTTCTGTCTCTGGAGGAGTGACCTTGTTGGGTGAAAGCCTTTCTAAGATTGGTGAGGTGGCAATCCCGGATGGTCTCTTCAGTGCAAATGTGGTGGTATCTGAGGGCTTGGCTGTATATCACAGCTTTTTTGGTGTGTTTAGGGTGATGCTGGTTCTGTGCAGATATGTATGTTGGTCTGTGGGTTTCTTGTACAACGTGGTCTGTATTTTATCATTCCGGATACTGATCATCATGTCTAAAAAGGAGATGTTGGTGCTGGAGTATTCTAGAGAAAGTTGGATGGAGGGATGCTGATTGTTGAATTTCTGATGGAACTCAATCAGAGATTGTAGGTTTTCAGTCCAAATGATGAAGATGCCATCGATATATCTCAAGTATAACAAGGGTTTGATGGTGCAGTTCTTGAGGAAGTCTT
>NW_017729031.1:27255904-27261332 GCF_001723915.1 Gavialis gangeticus
TTTTGGTGCCCATAGCTGTTCCCATCATCTGGAGGAAGTGTTGGTTATTAAAAGTGCAATTGTTGTGTGTGAGGATGAAGGGTACTAGGTCAGTAATATCTTTGGGTCTGTATTCTGGGTTGTAATCATGTTCCTGTAGATATATAAGGCAGGCTTGGATGCCATCCTGGTGTGGGATGTTGGTATATAGGCTGGTAACATCCATGGTGGCTAGAAGGGTGTTGCTGGGAAGGTGGTCTATGTTTTTAAGTTTCCGTAGAAAGTCTGTAGTGTCTTGGACAAAACTTGCTCTGTGGGTGACAAGCAGTTTTAGGATTGATTCAATGAAACCTGATATTTCTTCAGTGAGGGTCCCATGGTCGGATATGATAGGTCTGCCAGGGTTCCCCTGTTTGTGGATTTTAGGGAGCATGTAAAAAGTCCCCGGGTTAGGTAGTGGGGGGATCAAGGTCTGTAGTTTTTCTTGTAGTCCTGTTGGAAATAATTTGATGGTATTGGTATAACAGGACTACAAGAAAAACTTGTTGTATGGTATAACAGGACTATGACACATTATAACCTGCCTGACAGCTGACTTCCCAGGTACTTCTCCACTATTCATCCCCCTTCTCTCCCCCTGCCCCAGCCTGTCTCTCACCCATTGACTCTTCAATCTACATCTTCACTGACTGTCCATCTTGTATGCAGCCCAGCCCAGCCTCTGGCTTCTTTACTTTTCATTCCATCCAGGAAGAGCACACACCAACTACAGAGACTTCCTTAGCCTGACAAAGGGTTTTTGAACCTGAAAGCTTGCTTAAATATTGTTCTCCAACTATTTAGTGCAGGGGGGCTGGACCTGATGATCTCGTGAGGTCCCTTCCAGCCCCTAACATCTATGAATTTATGAGCATTTCTGTTGTCTTAACAAATAAAATAACATAAGGTAGTGATTTTTTAAATAAAATTGTTACATTTCCTTTTAAAATAATCACCATGCATGTCTTTTACTTGTGGGTGTTTTGCCTCCAGATGCTTTTGTAACTCTGCTGGATTCAGGCTGCTGTCAGGCAAAACTTGTCCACACTCAACACACTGTCCATCTGGCTTGTTTTTATCACCAGTCCAAGTAAAACCATAGTTAATGTAGCTTGCATGGTATTTATTTATTTTTTTTGATTCACTGCTCACTGGATGAAGAGCTTGTGACTGATTTGATATGCTGGCACATATAACAATAGAAGCACTGGTAATTACTTCCTGTTGCATTGGAACCTGGCATTTTTCCTGACTACTTTTCCTAGCGTTGCCTCTTTTCAATCACCAATCCATACTTTTTCTTGGTAAATCAAAAATATAAAATATTCAGAGACTGTTCAACACTGCTCTGACATTAAGGCACTTGTCAACTGACTGATTGAAATACGACAACGCAGAGACAGAATAATCGCATTGGAGCACCAGGCCTACATCGCTGCCAGATTTCGATCATGTACCTCTGTTTGTAAACTGTCCATCAAAACAAGGCGGGGAAATCTCATATCATATTATTGCCCTATGAATAAAACATATGGCAAGGATCGTATCAGCAGAAAGAGTTAGGAAGACTGAGTTAATGTATTTCATCAATAAGTCACCATTGGCAACACGTAGAGGGTGCATGAGGGTGCACGTGCACCCCCAAGATTGGCTGCTGCTGACGGCATCCACGGGGTAGCCACTCACTACCCAGTGCCCACCACCCCCGCTGCCAACGGGCAGTCACCGTTAGCCACCCCCCACCTCGGCCACCTGCGGGAGTCTCCATTCAGCCTGCCCTCGCTGCCATCACCGCGGCTGCCTGCAGGCGGTTCCCACTCGCCACCGCCACTGACACCGCCACCTGTGAGTGATCACCGTGCCCCCCAGCCTCAGGAGGCACGAGGCGGTCATGTAAGTGAAGCAGGAGTCAAATTGCAAAATTCTGAAAAATAGTTAACAATAAGTCTATTTTACAAATTTGTTCACTGTTACCAATTTTTTTCCATGGAGCCCCCGAGACCTCCTCCTGGAACCCCAGGCAGAACACAATTTGAAAACCAGTGATCGAAAACACTGGCCTTTCTCTTGCATCTAATCTCATTCGAGTCAATGCAACTGGGCTTAAGAGAAATCGCTAGTGTTGCAGTGGATGTAAAGAGCTTGTGTGTGTGCACGTGCGTGTGTATTTAACTATTCACATGATCAGGACATTAGTAGTTTTTAATGCTTATGTTATGCTTTATTTGCACTTTAATTACAGCAGTTCTTCAGGATTGTTTCTTTGCTGCTTTATGTTTTAATGTTATTTATTCTTTACGTAATTTCTCTTCTCACCCCTGTTACTTTATGGTGGTTTCCTCATTCCAGTAGTTCTCAAACTTTTTAGACTCAAGGTATCTCTCATTCTGCTCTAGGCAGCCCCCGGAAAATGCCAGCTCTTACTTTTTACCCACATTTTTGACTACAGAAAAATAATAGGGTAATTGTTTTGTGGCAAAGAACTCAGATAGCCTACAGCAAGTCAGAATCTTTTCAACACTATGGATGCCTATTTGAAATCTCTGGGTTTATCGTGTGAATCACATTTGCACACCTAATGGTGCTAACATCGCATGGCACCCCACAGCACCATTGAGAGGATCCAGGAGCAGATTACAGAGAGGAGCAATGGAGCAGTCACTCCCCACCCTCCTTTAATTCCTGGTCTACCCAAAGTTTAAAATCAGCTGCCTGGCAGTGGCAGCAGCATCTCTATTCAGGCAGCAGCAAAGGCATCACTTATCTTCATGCCTCGTTATAATCTACCTGATTCCTTCTAAACTTTTCATACCACAGGTGTTAAACAACTTCCTTTCCTTTTTAATGGCCCTTATGATCAAATAATTGAACTATCATTCTTTTGCAATTCTGCTACCTACTAGCTGCTCCTGGTAATGTAGTTCCTGTTTCAGAGGCCTGCTCACTGTCTTTACCTAAAAACATTAACTTAGGCATGGAAATAAGTTTCTGTGACGTATTGATTGCACTGTCAAGATGCTCAAGAAGACTAGATTTTGTTTTAGGAAGCTGAAAGAGGTCTGTATATATATTTCTACTGACTACAGGACTAATGAAACATACTTGATCTCTTCCTTTTTTGCCTAGTTTGTTGTGGTGTTTATACACGATCACAGCCGTCCCTGTGGGGGACGGTGTGAATCAGGACCACCGCCCCGGACCCCACGCTTTGGGGGGCTCTGCAGACAGTGATATTGGCATGTGCTAAGGGCGCCATTGCGCTGCTCCGGCCACTTGCCACCCCTCCACCAGCCTCTCGCCAGCTCCCCCTCCCCACCGCTCCAGCCGCCCACCAACCCCTCCACCGCCATGCCCCCCCGCACAGGCTGATATGCCCCGGGCCCTGCACACCCCTAGGATCGGCTCTGTACAATATACAACACAGCCAAACCATACGCGTTCCAATACGCATATATTTGTTTTTGCTTTGATCTTAAGCTGAATAATATAGCTCTAGGCCCTTAGCAGGTTTGTAAAGCGTCTAGTTTTTATGCAACCGAAGAAAAGTGCATGCTGTGTTCACAGCCAGATCTAGACTTTTGAAAAGGTGGGGTGCCCAGGGCGAGGTGCATTGTCACCTGTTAAACAAAACACATTTTTCTCAAGTTAAAAAAGAAACTAGAAGCTTTTCCTATACACTGGGAACCTTGGGCTGCATGATTCAGTTTGAGATTGAAGCAGAAACAAATGCAAGGAATTGAAAATAGCCCGCAGGGCTGCGAAATAGGAGCTTCATTACAAGGAGCAGCAAAGAGAGGGCAGAACGGCAGAGTAAAGGCTGGCTTGACTAGGCCAGGCAAGGGTCTTTGAGTAGATGTGCATACAGAAATATACTCAAAGACCCTTGCTTGCCGATGTGCTTAGGCCAACCAAAAACCTAGCTTGCTGGGTGTGTTCAAAGACCGTTCGAAAGAAGAGAGGGTCCTTAACCCCCCAAGAATGAAGAGCTCAGATTCAAGGAGCCATGATGTCCAGCTATGCCTCAGCACTGCCCGACCACAAGCGCGCCTGCCTCTGTGTGCGTGTGTGTGTGTGTGGGGGGGGGGGGTTAAATTTTAGCTGCAGCAGGCACCAAAGGGGGGACCTGACTTTATTTCTGGCTCATTGTCAGGGACCAGATTCCTTCTCCCCTGGGCTGCGCTAGATGTAATAATGCCCCACAGCTCCTGCACCACTTTCGTCACACCCCTGGGAGGCCCTGCAGGAGAAGCACCGTGTGAACAAGGCTTCCTCTTTTGTAGAGGGGGAAAGAAGCATCCCCCCTTTCCTGCATTTTAAAAAAACCTCAGATCTACCCAAAAACCTGCCCTGTCCACTACTCCCCCGAGGCAGCTGCTCCCCCACCCCGTCTCCTTCCAACCCACCCAGCCCCCTCCCAGCCCCACCTTCCGACTGCAGCGGAAGCGCGGCTGCCCCGACCTCTCCCCCCGGCCGGCAGGAAGTCCCTCCACCCCGACCTCACTCTCTCCCTCTTCCCCGCCGGCCGACCGGAAATCCCTTTGCCCCGACTCCCCCTCCCTCTCCGGCCGGCCGGAAGTCCCTCCGCCCCGAGTCAGCTGCAGCGGGTTGGAGCGGGGGAGGGAGAAGATGGCGGAACAGGGTGAGCGGCGGCGGCGCGGGGCTTGGGGTGGGGGTTATGATGCTGAGCGTGGACGGCATCGCCTGCCCGCCGGGGGGAGGCGCCCGGGGGCTGGACACGGTGTCAGGGGGCCAGGCTGGGACAGCCCCTGGCTGAGGGGCCTCCAGCTGGGGGGGTCTCAGGCCTGTCCCAGCTCTGGGGAGAAGCCCCATGGGATGTGGGGCCCTGAGGTGGCCTCGCTGGGGCCCAACCTGCTCCCTCGGCTTCTGCGGGTTCCCCCTGGCCTCGCCTCCTCGTTTGAGGGGCACCATCAATTTGGGGAGTCATTTGCGTGGGAGCTGGTGGCAAGTTAGCCTCCTTTTGGCAGGTGTCAAGCCCCTCCGCCCCGTGCCACTTGTGCTGGAGGTTGGCCACCCCTGCACCAAGCTATCTGAGGTGCTCATGAGGATGGTTGCCATGACACGGTGTTTGGAAGCCATCCGTGGTGGCAATTAAGTTAATTTGTGTGCCGCGGAGCATCTTGCCTGGTCACATATGCATGCCCTCATGCAAAAGTTTGCATTGAAGTAGCATGTCGTGGAAAGGGTGAAGCATGGCGAAAGACATCTTCCCACAGGCGTTGTCTCTGTCGCTTTCTGCTAGGGCCAGTGGCGACGCATCGGGGGTGCACGTGCACACCCTGACCGGCCCCGCTCCCCACTTAGGCAATAGGGAGTGGGGCCCATAGGGAGATTGGCCATGGGGGGACTCCCCCCAATTACTGACTGGTCCCTGGGGGGGCACATGCCCCCC
>NW_017729031.1:27261477-27263938 GCF_001723915.1 Gavialis gangeticus
CCCCCCCCCCCCCAGACTAAGGTGGCACCAGTTGCCCATGGCTATGGCGACAGCTTTGAATTTCCATTTTCAAAAGAAGAAAGCTCAACGGTTCAACAATATTGTAGGTTCAGCATTCAACTTGTGGTGGCCCAATTTAGACTGGAATGGAAATTTGGGATGAAGTGTAACAAGACTTCAATTATCCCGTGTGTGTGATACCTTCATACTTCCTGTTTCCAAAGACGTTCATAATTGACTCAAAGATCTTAATCATCTCTCTCTTATTAGAGGAGGCTAAGTAATAATGCATTCTGTATTCATTGGACTTATGTGAGGATAGTGGTGCAAATCCTGAAAGGTACCGAGTTGCTTGTTACCTCTTCTTTGCAGCTGGAGGAGCGGAGGAACAGAAGTAAGGTGACTCATTATGAAGTGCTACAAAAAGTCAGTGGAGGATTAGGATTAATGAATCTCAGGGTGTGTTCTCCTGCTCTAAACAGTACACTGTGGTGGTAGCTCAAGAAAAGACGCTGGCTTTTACAAGCACATTCACAATGTGTATTGCTGCATTTGCACTAGAAATTTCATTAATCAGAGCAGTTAGGTAAGAGCAGAGATTCTCAACCTGTGGTCTGTGGACCACCACTGGTCCCTGAGCTCCATCCGGGTGGTTGGCAGAAAGGCTGTGGAACAATTGAGAATATCTGTACTTGGCCCTGCACTTGATTTATTTTTTCTGAAGATGGAGATTAAGTGGTCTGCCAATACCCCCAGCACTTTTCAAGTGGTCCGTGAAAAGAAAAGTTTGAGAACTTTAGAGTTTGCTTTGTTAGTAGCATGATTACAGGTGAATTATAGCTGTCAAGTAACTATAACTGCAACTTCTGTCCCTTTCATCGCATGCTTTCTGTTGTACTCTTTAAGTTGTCTAGCGATGTCACAGTCTGATTTGGAGGTCCCATGGTTGTTTTGAGGATGTGACTTATTTTACTAATCTAATTTGACACAGGTCACTTGCCCTGTCTTCTCATTTTACTTGATGCTCAGTTTCCCTGTCTTGTTCTTCTGTCTCCCCCTCTTTGAGGGCAAGCATGATGTGAAATTACAATGGCAGCAATGAAGATAAACTTCCACTTTCTTATTTAAAGGAAAAAGTCTCTTAATGAAATGAAGTACTGATGCAGTGCTGTTGAAACCAGAAATGTAAGACAGGTTTATTATCTTCCCTATCATGCCAGTGATTCCTCATTAATTAAGAGGATAGCTCAGTATCAGTAGAAGAGACATGAGTCCTAGGTTAGGGTTAGGGCTGGGCTTTGCTAAGTGAGCTGTCTGACCAGAAAATCTAGGTAAAGTATAAGAGACAATATTGATGAGAAACTTATTTCCTGTAAACTAGAACACACCATGTCTGATTCTCATTCAGTTAACAAGTCACATTAGCAATGAGGTCTGTTAATATTCTGATCTAGTTATGTTTTAAACTCATTTAGCACTGTTGGAAATAACACAAAAATTAGGGTGACAACAAATCAAGCACTCCTAATAACAGCAATATTGGAAGATGCTGAAAAGAACTGCCACGTGAACTTGGCACATGAACTGCCACATGAAATTGCATGTCCAGTACCAGGTATTTTTAATAAATCTCTACAGTTGAGGTAATACAGTGACTGTAGTATGGCAAATATGGTACCTGTTAAGAGAAGAGAGTTATCTTTGAACTACAGGTCCATTAGCTCAACCTTAATTATATGCTAGGCTTCTGAGCAAATTTTGATGGAAAAAATAACTAAAAACTTGGGGGTCACATCTGGGCACTCTCCAGCCTGAGTAACCAGGTACCCATTTACAGCTGGGGACAGTCTTTGGTGTATAGCTGGGGTTAGTGTCAAACTCTCATCTCTAGAACTGTAGCAAGATGCTAAAATTGTTCAGAAACTGTTTCCCTCTGCTAGAGATAAGGAAGCATTAGTGGTGTAAGACAGGGCAATTCACGTGAAATACTGTTTTAAATACCAATTACCTGCGGGCAGGAAAGATGAACGCTCACTCAACTGCGTTCAGAAACGTCTTCTAGCATGATCAGTGGAGAACATTGAGCTTGTTTCTGAGAGGAGACTAAAAAACTTCGCTGTTTTAGCCTACAAAAATAAGGATGAGAGAGGTTTTAGTATGGTCTGTAAATAGGGACCTACCAAATTCTTGATTGTGTGATTTTTGTGGAAACTGTGAAATTGGGTAGGCTCCACAAAACATAGTAGGCTCTGCAATTTTGGTTGCCTCATTGCCACCCCGCCACCCCAAACTTACCGGTAAGCAGAGAAAAGGGTGGGAAGCCCCACAGTCTTGGAGCATGGGTCGGGGGGGAGAGGCAAGGGTGGAGGTAGCAGGGAGGGGAGGAAGGGCACAGCTGCTCACAGCAGGAGGTGGGGATGCTGCACAAACAACTGCACCAGGGTCCCAGGTCAGCTACGGC
>NW_017729031.1:27268938-27276207 GCF_001723915.1 Gavialis gangeticus
AACTTACCGGTAATCAGAGAAAAGGGTGGGAAGCCCCACAGTCTTGGAGCATGGGTCGGGGGGGAGAGGCAAGGGTGGAGGTAGCAGGGAGGGGAGGAAGGGCACAGCTGCTCACAGCAGGAGGTGGGGATGCTGCACAAACAACTGCACCAGGGTCCCAGGTCAGCTACGGCAGGCAGCCAGGAAACTGCACTGTGGTCCACAGAGCCCTGGCCTGGCTTGTTGTGCAGGGCTCTGCTGACCCCAGTGCAGCCCCACAGCTGCCTGCCACAGCCAGTCCAAGACCCTGGTGCAGCCCTTTTACAGCATCTACACTTGGGGGTGGCCCAAAACCTCAGTTTAATTCCCTTGTTTAAGCCTGGGGAAACCATTATTCCACATGTAATAATATGTGAACGAATGGCTTCCTCGGGCTTTATCAGGGTAATTAAGCTGCAGTTTTGGGCCATCTGGCAGTCTGTGGGGAGGGGCAGGACTGCTGGGGCCCCTTGGCCAATCAGAGGTGTGTGGCAGGACACTTGGTGTGTCTGCCACTTTAAGAGGTCAGATAGCCTGCTGAGACACTTGCAGGTGGGATCATGCCTAATTATAGAGTCAGCTGACCCAGTGGCTGGCAGGCGTGGCTAGGCCTAAGCCAGGGAGTCGCCTGATTGCAAGGGAGACCCCTGATTGGAGGAGGGCTGGGCTTAGACTGGATGTAGGCCCAGAGCCTGGGGGCAGGGTTGGGAATAACATCATGGGAGTTGGTGGAGGAACATCACCCAGCAGGAAGGTTGCAGCTTCTGAATTCTAGCATGGAGAACAACATCTGAAACGTATACCTAGAGAAGGGCTGGGTGAGTGTAGTGAGCATGGGAGCCTGTTGAGAGGCCTGGATGAGCCCAGAGAAGGAAAGGGGCTGTGAAGAAGGACCTACTGAGGGCTCTGGGTGAGCCCAGAGAGAAGGAATGATCTATGGAGAGGAGAGGGCTGGCAGCTGGAGGACTGACCCTGGGAACTTTGACTGGTCCAAGCTGGGGCCAGGGCCCAGGAAGGGCTGAAGGGTGAAATAGCCCACCGCAAGAGACTGACAGAACTGGAAGATTGGAGTCTTGACTGGCCTGGAGGAGGGCCAGGGCCTAGGAGAGGCTAGAAAGTCCCTGTGGGTGCAGGGAGGTGCACAGCCAAGAGGCAGGGGTCTAGCAGCAGGTAGCCCAGGATGATGATGACTGGTGCTAGGCTATCTGAGGAGGAGGGATCATCAAGAGCATGGGTCCAAGAATGAGCTGGAACCAGAGATAACTACCAGGTCCCCTGGCCCTGGCTCTAGCAGCCCAGGAAGGGATAGGACATTGAGGAGAAGCTCAGAGAGGGATGAGCAAGATCAACTAGGCCTGAAGACCTGTCATGGGTAAGACCTGAAACTGCACCTTACTGGAGCTGGTTAGCGGGGTGAGGCTACCTGTGGTGGGGAAGGCCCCATGAAATGCCACACATGAGCCACTTCAAGGCAAGGTAAAGAGGGGGCACAGAAAAGCCTCAACTCCCACTGCCTTGTGGGTTACCCCATGGAGGGGGAAGGCTTGGGGAGTGCACTCTGACAGAAATGCACTTGGCAATGAAGACCATGCGGACCCCGGGGGGGCAGGGAGGGTCCAGAGGCCTAGCGAGAGGAGCTGGTGGATCATAGTGAGGCCCAGTGAGTATGGCGAGACCAGAGGGGCCTAGTGTCCCAGTGGGGGCCAAGAATGGAGTGCAGGATCAGATGGTTCCAAGGGCCTGGATAGTGAGGCCCAGTGAGGGGCCTGAGGCACATAGTGGGATCCAGGAAGCAGACTGGGACCAGAAGGGTTCAGCAGTCCAGTGAGGGGCTGGGAATGGAGTATGGGACCAGACAGGTCCAAGGGGCTGGATAGTGAAGTCCAGCGAGAGGGCCCTGAGTCTCATAGCAAGGCCCAGCGCGATGGGAGAGCATTCAAAACAGTAGGGGGGGGCAGCCCAGAGAGGGAGAACAAGGGACCTGGTAGCCTAGGGAGTGGCTACACAAGACTGAATAGTCTGAGGGCCTGGAGAGGGGCTAGAGGAGAGACTGAAAGGTCCGGTAGCCTGAATGGGGGCCAAGATGGAGACCAAGGGGTCTGAAGGCCTGGAGTGGAGCTGAGAGAAGCCAAGGGTCGAAGGCCCAGATCAGGGTTCTTTGAGCAACTGACTGAACATCGATAAGGATGCTATCTTCAAGGCATGGGACATGGTGTAGGGAAGGTACAGACCCATGTGATTGGTCCATAAGACCAAGACCACAAGTTGGGTGGTCATTATAGTAAGATCAAGGCAGCTTCCTGCAATCTATATATCTATTAACATCAAGGCATGGCAGGAAAGAGTGGGGCAGGCTGCCCTTAGAGTGGGGTAACCTCAAAATTTTGGGGGGTACCCTGTGACGGGGCCCCTACTGCGTTCAGCTCGTGAAAATGGCAGCTGGCCCCACGATCTGCCTGTGAAATCAGCCAGCCACCTCCTTGAGTTCGGTAGACCCCTATCTATAAATATACCAAAAAGGAAAATGTCAGGCAGAAAAAAGAACTTCTTACATAAAAGAAGGGGTGTCATACACACCTGTTTCCCATGCATCAGATCCCAAAAAGGTGAGCAGTAGTGGGGCAAGATGTGGCCCAGGGGTTAATGCAGCCATTGCTCAACCCCCTGATGCTGACATGCGTCCCTGGTGGGACTCTGTAGCTAGAGATTTGTTGATGAACTTGCCCTGCAACTTCGTGGCATCTCTGCTTTCCTTGCAGGGTGAGTGTTTGACATTCCTGCATTAAAGGATAAAGCTGGAACAAAAACAAATGGGTGTAAATTGGTCACAAATAAATTTAGTAAGTTTGCAATTGAAAAGTGGTTCCTAAGCATAAGTTGGGAGGTTCTGGAACAATAAGGGCAAAACACCTCATAGTTTGAAGATGAAGCTTGAGCAGTCCATGAAAGGGGTTGTACGATGTGGTAGGCTTTGACAATCGGTGACTGGACTTGGTAACTCAGATTTTTTTTCTAGCCCTGTGCTGCTAGAGGTCCCACCTGAGACTCAGGCTTCTCTATGCTTGATACTGAGACATCCCCTCTCTGTAAGCACTGGACGTACCCCTGTGGTCACTTATCAAGTAGACATATTTAAGTGGCCTGATGTGGCATGACTTTAGGGGCACACTTTCTTTCCTGGTGGCTCAGTACGCTACTCTTGTTCCCCTTGCAGTATCGGTCCCTCCCAGAAAAATGGCTAGAGGGCACACCTTTTGTCTGAAGCAGAAAATGTTATTACCATAATTTCAGCAGCACAACTTTTGTATTGAGTAGGTGTCTCAGTGCTTACTGCTCCTCAGGCTATGGCTCAGAAGCCAAACACCATTGTACCTGCATCTGATGCTTGTATGTAATTAGACTGAAATAAAACTCAGATGCAAAGAAGCAGAATAAGGGCTTTATTTCTTGGAAGCGTCTGCTGACATCCAAATCTGCAAGCATGATGTTCTGTGTGGAGAGCTCAGCACATTTTTACCTTACCTCTTTATTAACATTTTCAAAAAGTCTGTTTTTTTTTTTTTTGAATGAACTCTAGATCAGCGGTTCCCAAACTGACAGACTGCACACCACCAGTTTAAAAGGATACAACCTTAAGTACTGCCAGCAAATTTTTCAGTTCAACCTTAAGTACCACCAGCAAATTGTTGTCATATAAAGTGCAAGCACCTACTCTGGACACTCTTAAGAAACATTTGGGTGCTTATTTTGTTGGGATCCTTTGATTGTAGCTGACTTCCTGCCCCTGGGGTATGGGGCTGGACTGGATGATCTTACAGCCTAACGTCTATGAAATCTATTAAGGTAATTATAATAAGTCTGTTAACGCATACCATTGACAGGTTGTCTATGTACCACTGGTGGTACCTGTACCACAGCTTGGGAACCACTGCTGTAGATTACAGGTTGGTATCGAGGTCACCAGAATGTGTGTAATGCCCTCTTGGAGTTGGTTGCTGTGTGTGTTTTAACTTATCTGAGTGTATGGAGCTTTCCACTTGTTATTCCTACCATTTGTACTTTTTCCAAGACTCCTGATCTTCAAAAATGGAGGCTGTCTTGGGCATCATGCTTCTCACTGAATGGCATGTAGCCGCAGAGTTGGATTACCTCTTGCGCATTTGCTGACCATGGGGTGGAATGGGGGAAGCGAGCAATCTCCTTCCTCTGTCTCCATCCACAAGGCCATAAGTAAGAGTTATCAAAAGCCGCCACCAGTTGGCAGTTTTAAATTTAAAAACAATGTTTGTTTTTTTTCTTTAAAGTTCCAGGTGGCTAAGCTGTCAATCAGGATCCTTGTTATACACGGATTCAGTGTCACATTCATGTATAACAAGATTTCTGACTGACAGTTTTAAAAAAGGTGGCTGAGATGGGAATTCTCCCATGCACACACTCTATACAGAGCTAGTCATGTAGAGAGTGCTCTCTTCCTGATGGGAAGGTGGAGTTTCTTTACTTCTTTGCACACAGCTTATTCTGTGGTTGAGGAAATCATTTTCCTTAACCTCACATTATAGTATTGGTGAAAGTTGTGTTGCCCGCTGACAGTTTTGGTAATTTGCCCTCTGACTGGTGAAGACCCACTTTCTCTTGTTAGATATCCCAAAGGTTGTCAGTTCACTTTTGGCTTAATGTAGCTCTGACTTTTTTTCTCAAATTTCATTTCCCTGCTGAGAACCAGCAAACTGTGCTTGCTGGCTTTTTGGAAGATCGAAGTAGTGTGTAACTGGGTTGCCATTGCTCCCTTGGGTCTAGGTGCCTTGTTCATTCTCTTTTGAGCCACATAATCTCTTCATTTTCCTATTCCTGACATCAAAGCAGTCACAAACTTAATCTTCTCTGTGAAGCAACCTCGTCTGCTTTTATTTCCTCCTGTTGTTCCCTGTGATCCCCATTAACAACTATACCATCATCCTTGTTTTGATTTTTGTTTCCCTCTGCAAATAATACTCTTTGTAAAAATCTCTTATCTTTATGATCGTAGTCATCATATTAGGATGTTGTTGTTGCAGAACTGTTTCTTGTGAGATGTCCTTTCTTTTGCAGAAAACACCTTTTACCTTCAAACTCAGAAAAGTTTGATTTATGGTTTATTTTCTCTAACCAATTAAAGCTATGTAATTTTTAAAGTTTGCCTTATGAGCCTTCTGTATTTTGCAGAGTTTGGAGTATTTCCTAATTGAGGAGAGCCATAATACTGACAACAAGGGAATCCTCTGGCGGATGTCTCTGAAACCATATGAAGTCATGGCAGAAACTGAAGAAAAATCATCTGAACCCAAAAAGTGTGGTCCATACATTTCATCTATAACCACTCATGGCATGAACTTCATGATTCGTGGAATAGTGCTGTTTTTTATTGGTGTATTTCTTGCATTAGTATTAAACTTGCTGCAGATTCAGAGAAATGTTACGCTGTTTCCACCAGATGTTATCACCAGCATCTTTTCGTCAGCTTGGTGGGTACCGCCCTGCTGTGGCACAGCTTCAGGTATGTTCAAGGAAGTGCCAAATATCTGTGCGTGATTTGAGGTGGGGATAGATAAGTGAACAGGAAGAAATTAAAATTCTTTCATTAGTAGAAAATATGGAATATTTAAAATGTTGGGTCCAGAGGTCTACCTTTTCTTAACTATTTGTGGTAGTCTTTTTTTTTTTTTTTTTTTTTTTCTTTAATCTCCCTCAGATATAGTGAAAAATTCAAGGTCAGCTCTCTTGAATTCGTATTGTTAAAGCATCTGCTGCTTCTGTTTAACACAGAGTTTAACAAAACATAGAAACGTGTGCCACTGTAATCTTTGGGCTGGAATCCAGTGATAAACTTTGGGGAGATTTTTGAAAAAAGTATCTGAAAGCTTTAGATAGTTCAAGGTGTGCTGGCTTGCCTCACAGGGAGCGAGTACCTTGAGCCCGCACAAATGCCTGTTCTAGTTTCACGTGTGCTTGAGCGTGGCCTGGAGTATAGGCTCACAGTTGTAAAGTTTGCATAGATGAGGCCTGAGCTGTCTCTTGTTCCAGCATGCAGCTTTCTCCTTATGGCTAGCTTATTGTTATCAATAGAAGTACTCTGAAATATTCCATTAAAAGCCTAATTGGGCTTTGGGCTTTGAAGGGCCCTCCTACACGTTCAAATTTAAGCTGGATAGAAGCCAGCTATACAATTTTTTCCACATTTTCAAGCATTAACTTTATAGCTGGATCGACATTTTTACTGTGTGGTAATTGCTTTGCATGTGTGATTAGTCTTCTTTTTTTTTTTTTGGCATGATTAACCACTGAATTGCGTAATATATGTATTGTATAGCAGGAGCCAAAGTGTAGGGAAGACCTATCCCTTGGGTCAATTTAACACTTTACCAGAGGGTTATTCTTAACAGTTAATATTGGAGAATTCAGTTATAAATAGGTCATTAAAATAGAGTGTATTCCTGGACCTTGATTATAATAAGTATAAGGAGCCCAGTTGCCGCCTTAGTGGGTGTTAGTACAAATCAATACATTTATTTCTGCTCTGACAATTATAACTGATGTAAGGGTTTTGCTAAAGGAAGTTTTATGCTTTTTTCTAGTTACCTAATTTTCTTTTGGTAACTTGTTGAATTATTGTACCACAGATTGCATTAAGGAGTCTGATTTGAGAGGAAATTGTCCAAATATTTTTCTGAATTTGTCTTTTTTTTTTTTCTTCTCCTGGGAATGTACTTGGAATATTTTGGGCACAGTTACATATTTATTTTATCTGTAAGTTACCTGTCTATCATAGTGCTCTTTCTCTAGCCTAATCGCGATTTCAGCTTAGCTGTGGTATCCTGCATTGCTTGCATATTTATTTTATGCTTTAAATTGGTTATCTTGACACAGGTTTCATAGTTGGTAGGTTCGGAAGGGACCTGAGCAGATCATCAAGTCTGACCCCCTGCCCTGGCAGGAAAGTACTGGGGTCAAACGACCCTGGCAAGGTGTTCGTCTAGCCTCCTCTTAAAGACCCCCAGGGTAGGAGCCAGCACCACTTCTCTTGGAAGTTGGTTCCAGATCCTAGCCGCCCTGACAGTGAAGCAGCGCCTCCTGATATCTAGCCTAAATCTACCTCTGCCAGCTTGTGACCGTTATTCCTGGTCACTCCTGGTAGTGCTCAGGGGAACAGGGACTCCCCCAGTACCTGCTAGTCCCCTCTGGCTAGTTTGTAACAGGCCACTAGACCCCCCCCCC
>NW_017729031.1:27276956-27279127 GCF_001723915.1 Gavialis gangeticus
CTTGCGGACATGCACCAGGATAATTCTCTCAAAAGCTTACCCAAGATCGAGGTAAGACTAGCTGGCCTATAGTTTCCTGGGTCCTCCTTCCTCCCTTTTCTGAAGATGGGAACCACACTGGCCCTTTTCCAATCCTCTGGCACCACACCAGAGCACCACGAGTGCTCATAAAGCCGTGCCAGGGTTCCTGCAAGGACCCCTGCTAATTCTCTCAGTACTCTGGGGTGGAGATCGTCCGGACCAGCTGATTTAAATACATCCAGTCCCTCCGGAAGTTCCCTGACTAGATCCTCACTGACCCTAGGCCTGGGTGCGCTTCCCCTGGGGCCTGCGGGTGTCCCGGTGGAGGGACTGATCCGGTCCCTGCTCAGGAAAATGGAGGCAAATAAATTGTTAAATAGGTTAGCTTTGTTGTCTGGTGTGGCGACCAGATTTCCTAGTGTGTCTTGCAGAGGCCCCACATGACCCAATGCCTTCTTTTTACCCCCTATGTATTTTTTCATCTTTCAGGTTTTGATTTGCAGATAAACAGTTTGATTTGTTCCCTTTTTTTGAGTTTTTCTTTTTCCTATTTGTAGTACAACTCAGTTATCCAACTGCATTTCTGTCAGGTCTTCTTGCAGGAGGACTGCTCTCAGTATTTTAGAAAGTATGTAGATTTAGTTCTGGATAATTATCTGTTGACGAGATGGATGCTGTATGTCCGTGAGGCCTATAGAGAGACGGGGGCGGGGGGGGGAAGCATACTGTAAAGAGATAAAAGGCTGGGGTTCAGCTGCGAGTTCTCATTTAGTTAAAGCAGTATGGAAGCATGGCTTTTAACTACACAGTGTCCTCTCATTATTTCTCTCTAAAAGATTTGTTCTGGAGCTTGAAACAATAACATCCCACCTTGCAGTAGTATTACTATCTTAGAGCATATCCCATACAAAATTTTTAATGTACTGGGAAATCCTAAGATTTGGGCTCTTTTAGTCTCAGAGGTGACAAGCTAAATTTACACTTTGTGTTCCTCTAGTTTTGGCAGGTTTGGCTATGGGATGGGTGTTTATTGCACGTATGTAAACTGCAGTCAGACTTACTAACAAATGATATGAAGGCACCTCCTGCGGCATACTTGCACCATCTGCTGTGGAGTGAAATTGACTTGCAAGGAATGTGCAATCTTGTCAGTTTCATTGAGAAGTAGGTGATAAAGTGGCTCTTATGGGCATTTATTTTTTGGTAAACAGAATATTTGGGTAAACAGACTATTTGGGTTTTGCATCCATGTAATTCTTTGGACAATTCCTTCCTTAGACAGCCTAATGAAGAGAGATCTTTCTTTATCCTTTCTACTGCTGCTCCTGGTTAGCCATCACCTTGATTCCATATTTTCAGCTAGAGGTTGTTCAGACAGTTTCATTTCTGATTCTACTTTACTGCTGATTTTCTTTTTCTTTTTTTAAACCCTAGAAATTGGGTTCCTTTCTGGCAGATGGAGAGAATCTCCTGTGAGAGACATTCAGCCTGTCTCTAGAATAGAGGTGTTAGAGTTCACAGATGAATCCCAGCTTCTCACATACTGCAATCGTTTGATGATTAGCAACACTTTTTACTCATGCTTCTCAACTGGGCTAGAAGTTATTACAGCTAGTATTATAGTATGGTGCTGGGCATGATTCCCCCCCGCCCACTGTGGGGGTCCCTCACAGGCATATCACCTCACTGTTCCCTGGGTACCCATCCCTATTGCTGTCTCATACAAGTGTGGTCTCGTCCCCACCTTCCCCCCCCACTACAACCCCCCCTTGCACACAGTTCAGACTCAACCTTAGCTCCCTGCACAGCCCCACAGTGTCCTGCCCTCCAGGACGGAGGTAGGAAGTGGCAGCCAGAGGAGAGTGGGGGAACCCTGGAGACTTGACACTGTTGTTGTGGAGGAGGAAAATTTTTAAAATGTAAAATTTAGCTCTTTTCATTGAACCTTAAACCAGACTTACAGAACTTTTGTTTGGGGCCTGTATTCTCTAAACTGCCTTTTGGCTGTTGCGTGTATTTAGAGCTTGTTGATGTTTAGCAATTTAAAAAATATATATATGTTGATTGATAATTGTCTGTTTGCGGTTAAATATTGTGGATTCCCTTAATTGTCACTGTTTATTTCATGTTTCCACAGCTGCAATCGGGTT
>NW_017729031.1:27284127-27286501 GCF_001723915.1 Gavialis gangeticus
TTCCCATAATTGTCACTGTTTATTTCATGTTTCCACAGCTGCAATCGGGTTATTGTATCCCTGCATGGACAGACATCTGGGAGAGCCACATAAGTTTAAGAGAGAATGGTCCAGTGTAATGCGATGTGTAGCAGTCTTTGTGGGCATAAATCATGCCAGTGCTGTATCCTGTGCTGCAGCAAAGTTAGCAATCACATACAAGTTTCCAGTAAATCAAAGGTTAAACACAATCACAATGTACTTGCTTCAAATATAATGTGCAGTTCTAGAAGGGAAATAAAGTTGTGTAGTTTGGGGTTAGAACTGTTACAAAACCACAGCAGCAACATTATAGTTAATGAGCCTTATGTGTACAGGTTCCTAAAACTACTGCTTGATCTGAAATCTCTTATCCTTTGTTTTTTGGATTGTTTTTGTTTGTTTTGAATCTTTGTGGCAGTTTTTGAGTGATTAAAACAAATAGAAGATAAAGATTTTTATGCCCTGGTAGATTTTTAAATAATGCTGTTTGTGTACTTGTTTTGAGCTCAAGATGGTTTTGTTTTTCAAGCTCTAACATAAATGTGCATCAGGGAAGCTTATACTTTGCCAAAGAATGAGGAGGAGTAGGGGGATTAGTAGGAAAAATACTGTTTTACCCATCACTTTTGAATCATTTTGCAAACATAAGTGTAATTCTAGCCATTTTACCAGGTGGAGGATGTTTCTCCTAAATGCCCCAAATTCATGATAATCTGTGGAAGAACATCTCCTAAATCAATACCGATCCCTTCTAAATTAGCTATGACTTTTAGAGATGCATTTTAGCTTGAAAAATCGGAGCCACCAGATAAAGTCCTGCTGATGGTGTCTTGCAGGCCTTGGTTTTGTTTTCAAAAAAATTTGCACATGGTTCCTTGACTTCCACCATTACTTGAATAGAGCTACATTTAAATGCCAGTGTCAAGCAATTCAAGCATGTTGTGAAGAAATGGGGTTAAATACCCTGTGTCAGGCTACTTTCACTGAACATTTATATAGTTTACTAACAGCTCTAGTCTCTGTATAGTGCATCTGTTTTATCCTTCTTGGCTTTCCAGAGTCTTAGCTTTGGTTTATTTTATGATTGAAGAACAGCAGTAAGATCTTGTAAACTTCCATGTTTGATGTAGTTTTTGTTCGTTTGTTTCCTTATGTTTGTCATTCTCTCTCTCTCTCTCTCTCTCTTTCTGTCTCTCTCTTACTGTCATTTCAGGATAGACAGATTTGTAATTTCCATTATTTTCAAATTTCCAGGATACTGGACTCCTGTGTGAGAGAATAGCACATTTCTTTTACCTCTAAATTTGTCATACTGTAGGTTTAATTTAGGCTTATGAAACTTGACAAGTCTCCCTTTAATAATACTTTTTCATAGAGAAGCTGTAAGGATGAATTAGTTGATATTTATAAAGCACTTGGAAGAGGGTAAATTGGTAAAGAAGTGTCTAGAATTAATAATTTATCATTTATTTTAATAAAAGAGATGGAAGGGACTGCACTCAGCACTGACTTATATAGGTTCCATAGCACTACCATCCATTTTCATTTTGCACAAATGTCTTTTTTGTTTTGTTTATTTTCTTTTCTTTTAAGAAAGTATTAAGACTATGAATAAGTGTTTTAGTGCCTACCAAAACTGCATGGTCTCCATTGCTTTTGTAATTTTTAGCAAAAACTGAGGCAATGATGTAGATTTAAAAAAATTCAAAAATCATTTTAAGTAAATACATTCCTAAATATAGTATTAAGTTTGAAAAGTTTATTGCTTACCTCATTTAACTGTATTCAGTAGAAGTTACCTGCATAGGGGCATACCATCTTGCAGCTAAAAAAATAGCTAAAGTGAGGAAAAATGATCTTCGTTGACAATTTACATTTTAACATTGATCCTTAACTACAAACCCAGAAAGTGGATTTTGCCAACAACATACAGTTGTCTCTCACATTAGCGGCACTATCAATTGGACTGTGGTGGACCTTTGATAGATCACGAAGTGGCTTTGGTCTTGGGATAGGAATTGCTTTCCTGGCTACGTTGGTGTCCCAGCTTCTGGTCTACAATGGTGTTTATCAGTGAGTATTGACATCTTTTTTTTAAAAGGGTATTCTTTCTTATACAAAATATTTAACCTAGAGTCTGACTTACCTTAAGCCCCAAACCTAATAACATATATTGATGTCACTTTACTTGGACAATTCATATGAGTGCTTAAGTGACTGTGAGACTGAGATTTTGAAGTGTATATTTTTTTAGGGCATGTCTGCATTTTTATGTCCTATAGCAAGGGTTTTCAACCTTTTTGGATCATTGTACCCCTCTGTGGCCAGATGCGGGGCAGTGTACCCCCGGCTG
>NW_017729031.1:27286699-27289407 GCF_001723915.1 Gavialis gangeticus
GGGCGGGGGGGTGGGGAGGGCTGGAGAGAGTGATGTGCGGCTGGACACCCAAGTGTGGGAGGGTGGCACATGGCCAGATGTGGACTGGCAGCACCCGCCACATGCAAGCTTCCCTCACCCCCCACGGCTGGCCAGGGATGGTGTGTGGTAGCGCTCTATCCCTGCCCACATGTGCATACCCCCTAAGGCCTTCTCAAGTACCCCAGGGGTATGTGTTCCTCTGGTTGACAACCCCTGTCCTATAGGTTTAAGCTCAATAATAAAAACTTGCATTGCTTTCTAGATATACATCTCCAGACTTCCTTTATGTTCGTTCCTGGTTACCATGCATATTTTTTGCTGGTGGCATAACTATGGGGAACATTGGAAGACAGCTGGCAATGGTAAGTTTTGGGTTTTTTTGTTTTTTTTTTTCTTGGGGGGGCGTTGGCATTAATTATGTATTAGTGTGTATTTTAAAAACTAGTCATTCTGCATGCTACTTTTATTAAAATTGAATATGAAGGTTGAGACTGAAAAATACTGAAGGTAGGCTTCAGTGTAGTCAGCATACCACTGAATCCATCAGAGACGTTATACCCATTATTGTTCCCTACATATAAAACAACATTTCCCAGTTTATCATTAGGGACCTACCAATATTGGAATTGCATGATTTTTGTGGAAACTGAGTTTGGGCAGGCTCTAGGGGAAATGTTGGGTTCTGTGATTTTTGATGGCTTGTCACCAAAAAAAACCCCAACTAACAACCCAGCAAGCAGAGAAAAGGCTGGGAAGCCCTGCAACCTTAGAGCATAGATGGGGATAGCAAGGCAGGGCTTCTTGCAGCAGGAGGCCTCTGCATCTCCTGCTATGAGCAACCATGCCCTTCCACCTCCGCTTTCCCCTCATGCTCCAAGACTGCCAGCAAGTTTGTTTTTTAAGAGAGCTCACCAAAATTGCAGAGCCTGCTGCTTGGGGATGGCCCAAAACTATGGCTTAATGACCCTGATTAAGCTGGGGGGAAGCCATTATTAATCCACGCTTAAAAATATATGGATTAATGGCTTCCCCAGGCTCAACCAGGGTAATTAAGATGCAGTTATGGGCCATGTACAAATCTGCGGGGAGGGATAGGACTGCCACAGCCCCTTACCCAATCAGAGGCATGAGGGACGGGGAGGAGAGGCCACTTCACTCAGCCTGCAAAAATGACATCCGGCCCCAGCATCTACCTGCAAAATTGGCCAGCCACCTCTTCAAGTTCAGTAGACCCCTATTTATCATACTTTGTCCATTCTGTGTATACACAAGTCTTTGCAGGATTGAGGTCTAAATAAGAACGCTATGGCCAGAGGAACAAAACTGGTTAATTTTTAAGTCAGTGCCTTATGTGGTTAGGTTCTCTAATGCTGTGCAAGAAGTGAGAGATTTTACCCCAAATGATAGCTGAAAAACTGTAGTTGGTTAGGGTGCCCTGTGATTCACGGCTGCTTTCCGGGATTAAAGTAGTTTGGGAGGAGTTTGGGCAGAGCTGTTATGTCTCATTATGTAGATATCACTGTTTCTCAGCTGTCTTTCTCAATCAGAACTTAATTGTGCAAATCTGTTCCTAGATATATTTATGTCAACTACTTTTGGTTGTTTTGTAGTACGAATGCAAAGTCATTGCAGAAAAATCTCACCAGGACTGAGGAGACAGAACATGCACCTTCTTTGCAGGAAAATGTCCAACAAGCAGCTATCAGAAGACCATATGCTATAAGGAACATTTGATTATAAAATTGCCAAAATGCAATTTTTTCCTTTGAATGGTATACATTACTGCAATCTGTGATTGCTGCTTCTATAAGTCAGTTAGAAACCTTGGTGTCTCTGATTTGATTACTGTGAAGTTACAGTAGTATGCAATACACTTGACAACATTGGTTCATGGATAGGATTTTTTTTTTTCTGAATCTAAACTGTTTACCATATGTCATTGTCTTTCCACAATGTTGCAGTGCCAAACTGACATTTGTGTTACTGTATACTGTAGCTGAAAATTATGCTTCACTTTGGGCAAATTAAGGAATTGATGTTTTCAATAGTTTTGCAAAAACCAGGAAATTTAAGAATAAGTATGAAAATCTTTTAAGTTACCATTTGTGGCTAGTTATTTTTATTAGTTTACGTGAGTTACAGGTGCGCTGCAGTGGCAATAAGGAAACTTGAGGTAAGTCCATACATTTTCTAAGCCACTCCCTTTTTCTTTAAATCCTGCCATAGTTGAGAGATCTTATTTAGGGCATGCCATCTCTCATTTTCCTGTTATTTGTCCCCAAATGATACATCCTTAGGAAAATCTCTACTGAATGTGGAAAGAGAAACTTCACTGAGGTGGGAAATTCTTTAGAAAACAGAAAAAAGGAAGCTGAAGTCTAGTTTAGAATTTGCTTTCTTCTAGCACAGACCTGCAGAGTATCTGTTAGTTAATGGTCTCTCTCTTTAGGCAGGCCTGGATTTTAAAATTATTGATCACACTGAGTTGCACCTTATTTTGCCAATAGTCCTGTCGAAGTCAGTAGGACTACTTATGGTGTAAGGTGCTATTTTAGGTACTTATGTGAACCCCCCCTTCCCTCTTTCTCATTATTGTAGCATTTGAGCACTTTGCACTTGTTCTTTAAATGTGCCTAATCCTTCAGAGGACTGTGATCTTTACCAGTTATCGTGTAAGTCATATAAGC
>NW_017729031.1:27294407-27296874 GCF_001723915.1 Gavialis gangeticus
CACTTGTTCATGTATTTATCTTCCTTGTGAGGCAGGGAAGTGCTATTTTCCCCCATCTGCACAATGGGAGGGCTACATTACCTGACTAAGGTCACACAGGAAATACGTGATAGCGCAAAGACTTGAGTTCAGGTTTCCTAAATCCTTGGCTTGGATCTGAATTATATCTACTCTTGAGAGTGAGTAAGGATGTTGAACTCTAACCCAGATTTGGGCTTACACCCTCATTTCTCTTTTTTTGACTTGGTAATTACCCTTTAAGTATACAAGATCAAACAACTTCAGTGCAAGTAGGTACAATCCCATTGCTTTAAGCAGAACTCTGACTATGCCAGCAGAGAATGTGACCCAGGGCCTCCCCACTCCTTGTTTGTAGAGTTTCTGTCTCTGTCATGATGTCATTCAAACAAGTTCCTTTATTGTGTTTGGAATTATTATTATCTTTTAATTTTCCACAAAAGGTTTTTAAAACATTTTACAGTCACCTAAGAAGACTGGAGTTGGTCCAAAGAACAAATATATGTTTAGATAAGTTTTATTAAAAAATAACCGTGTATGTATGTATTGTACATGAAGCTTGAAATAGGCATTTTTTTTCAGTGTAATGCACTTATATCTGATGTCTGAAAAGTATGCAATGAAATGCCTCCCAAAGCATGTCACATAAATAAGGGGCACTGGAAGTAAGAAACTTTAGAATGGATAAAGTGAGGTTTTTTTAGTTCTTAAATAAGTGAGTAATCTATGGTGAGCTCCATTCAGCAGTTCCACAATATTTCATGGTGTTATTACAGCTCCGTAACAATTCAGCACCTCAGGCATCTGTTCACATATTGGTCACAATTCAGGAAAGCACTTATGGATGTGGTTTCTTTAAGCAAAAGGTAAGTCTGTGCTTAAATGCACTCCTGACTAGAGGTGTTTCTCTTGATCAAGGCCATGATAAATGAGGCACCCCTAGACACTATGTTAATGAAGGGTATAGTTGTCATAATCAGTCAGTAATGGGTATCAAAGTTGAGAGTGTGATTCTGTTGTAACTGTAGTTAAATAAATAATGTGGTACCTCAGATTCTAGAGGGATAACTTGGTAAGTGTTGACTTCCATGGTGACCAATATGTAAGTACAGCTTGGTGATAAGTCATTTCTTATTTGCTTGATGACAGAACTCTTTACATTTATTGGTTTAAATACCTGTAGAGAATAAGATCTGTGCATGTTGAAATGTGCAGTATATGAAAAGTGGTTATTGTGCATTTGTGGCACCCACTTTTCAACATTTTAAATCCATATTCATTTAAAAATTGTTAGAAGAGACTATAAACTTTTCAAATTTCATTTTTGAAATTTTAAGCTGGTTGTGCAAAGGTGCAAAAAAAATCATCCAAAATAAATTTGGGTGGACTCCTTTATTATATAGATATTATTTTTTTAATTCTTATTTGACTAAAATTGATTGAGAACCTTGTATGCCATATTTTCAAACTGCATTGTAAGTTTCTGGCTGAAATACTTAAACATTGCAAAAAGGTTCATAACGGGAATGCTGACACAGCCTTAATGATAGTGGTGTGCATATGCTGCTACTCTATAATTACAATATTAGACTGTCTTCAAAAAGTTGTTCAATATAGAATGAATAAGGTATATTTTAGATACAACTTTATAAGCACTATAACCTTTTCACTAACTATGCGTTGTAAGGTCTATGCTGTTTACTTCTGCAAATTGCTATTAAAAGCAAAATGTGTATTAAATATAATTACAAACATGTTTGACAGATTTTTTTTCTTTTGAATTCGTTTTCATAATTACACTGAATCAACCTATGAGAGTGATCATATTATAATTTTGGCTGCTGAGTGGATATAATAGTTTCCAAAACACCCATTAAATACTAGAGAAAAAGCAAGTCCATTTAATAAAGGGAGAGGCCATCTATGTTTCTGACAGCTGTGACACTGACCTTTGGCTCAAAATCTGACATTTTTAGTATGGTACAGGACTATTGGGGCTGGGTGGAGAATATGTACAAATAAACCGTTCATGATAAAATTGATTACTGTGCAGAAAATCAAGATTTAGAAATGAGTTATTATAAAAATAGGAAAAGTGTTGATCTAATAAGATCTTTATTGCATTTATTAATGATCTGAACTGGACATCAGTTGGGTTGATCAAGTTCAGTATTTTGAGGAACTTCTAAAGAATTCATAGTTGGTAGGATTGGAAGGGACCTGAGCAGATCATCAAGTCCGACCCCCTGCCATGGGCAGAAAAGAATCCTGGGGTCAAATGACCCTGGCTAGGTGTCTATCTAGCCTCCCTTTAAAGACCCCCAGGGTAGGAGCGAGCGCCACTTCCCTTGGAAGATGGTTCCAGATCCTAGCTGCCCTGACTGTGAAGTAGCGCCTCCTGGTATCTAGCCTGAATCTACTCTCTGTCAACTTATGGCCATTATTCCTT
>NW_017729031.1:27297072-27311025 GCF_001723915.1 Gavialis gangeticus
CACCCTCTCGTCCAAGTCGCTGATGAAGATGTTGAGCAGTGCAGGCCCGAGGACCGAGCCCTGGGGGATCCCAATGCCCACATCCCTCCAGGTTGAAAATGACCCGTCCACCACCACTCAACCCCCCAAAAAATTGCAATCACTGAAAATGAGGAAAGGTTTTAAGACTTTACACATGAACATAGGTAACACAGACCTATGTCCCTTTTGCTGTAATGATTAATGTTGACAAAGACTGGGAAAGATTAAATTTACGTTTTGGGATTCAACATTGTCTCATCCCGATCTCTTGTAGTTAGAAATATTGTGGGAGCAGATTATCTCAAATTGATTGGCTACAGGGATATTACAGTTTCCTCGCATCTGGTGGTGGCAGCACTGAAGACAGAATATTGGACTGGATGGAGTTTGGCTCTGACCCACTATTGTAATGTTTGTGTTCTAAATGACAAGGAATAACTTGTAGGAGAAGCTTCTTGCCATTTAGCACTTAAGTTATGCTCTGAAGATTGGGGATGTGTATAGCCTTTATGTAACAAGATCTATAACTGTGGATGATGCAATGTCTGAGTGGGGAAAAGTAAAAGGATTAGGATTACTTGGTTTAGAGGAGAGGCCCTGATGGAAACCTACCACAAAGGTAGATTAGTGCAATCAATCTGAATAAGATATATGTAGTGTCCATTGCATGCAGTCCGCCTCAGCCCAGTCCTTGTTCAAGTCATGGTGAGCTACTGCATTGCATACGTTTCAACTTCCTCTCACTCCCACAGTTGAGCTGTGCCTTCTTTCCCATTTCCATTGTTTCCTGCTTCTTCACCAGCCTTAAGCATCTGGTAAATGTCACCAAATGAGGCCCCAAACAGTTTACCCAGGATCCTTCTAGTCTGTATTCTCTCTAAGGAGGTGCTAAAGTGCTAATTAAAAGCCTGGAGTACCTTGCAGCAATTTCAAAAAAGGCAAAATGCATCATTTCTGGGTGAACTAAGTCTATGGGTACTATATGCAAATTGTTATAGCTATGTTTATTTCAAGGTCAGTTTTTTTCAAATTTGTTCCTCACTTCCATGTGCTGAGAGAAAGCAGGGTCTGACAGTAATGGGGGGGGAGGAGCTACAGAGGGAAGAAGTTGGGGGGTGGGGAAGAGAGCAAAGGGGCTACCTGACCCCCCGCCCCCCGACTTATTTTTCCTGCTGTAGCAGTGAGAGGTTAACAAACTCGAGACAAACCTCCAATAATTAGATTCTATACCTGGAAAATTATATCAAAATTATAAATTGTCCACATATAGAATTGGGGGGTTGTTTTAAAACCAGGTTCATCTCATATTTGAGTAAATATGGTATGTCTTAGAAGTATTTGGTACGTGTTAGGCAAAATAAAGACGAGGTGAAGCATTAGCCCAATGTTCTGTGACAGGTCGTATAGGCTTTCCTGCAGGTTCCAAATTTCTTTAGCTAATGAATAGACTGCACTTTGCATTTTTTAAGTCATGGCTACCTGTACCTATAAGCTATCTGATGGCAGCTTGAAAAAGAAAGCCAATGCAATGCCCAATGTTTAAGCTATCAATAAGAGAAACCTGAGCAATAATAGTCCTATAAATAGTGTTAGAACATTGTGGTGATTTGTGCTTTATTAATATGTAGAAATCACTTCACTTCCTAATAAAATAATAGAAAAACTATTGAAGAGAAATCTCATTTTCTTAATAGAGGATCACAGAGCTATGAACAATAGACGAGATTAATTATGAAAAGAACAAATCAATTGCTGCGTTAGTTGAATGAAAGGACAGTAATAGATAGCTGGACTTCACTGAAATGTTTAATACAGTGCTTTACAATTCTCTGTGAAAGATTGCTTCAAATTGCTTTAAATTGGCACTATCTCGCACACTACAAACTGGCCAGAAGAACTGAATAAAAGATGATGAGAAATCACAATAGTGGCAGTTCAAGATTGCTTGTTGGCATTCAACAGACATTGGCTTTAAGTTTGGTTTTGCCAGTCCAAACCTTGTTGATGTACCTTGCAAGGCACAAGGAAGCCATAAAGTTATTAGTGATGCTGCTTCCCAATGTGCCAGCTTGCTACTGCAATGCAGACTACAAATGCTCCTGTTTCTAGGAAGTTGGAGGAACATTTATGGGGTATTTTGTGGCTTAGATTTGTTTTTATTCATCTTAAAGTTGTTTTAACCTGTTGGTGAAGTTCTTTGGTAGGGCAGTTTCTTCTGTTAGGTAGCAGTCCCCACTGTGTAGTCTCCCCAACTTGTTTTGACCTAGTTTTTTTTTTCTTAGCTGATGCTTTGGTAGACTCTGTGCCTCTTGATTTTATTCAGAGACATGCAGCATCTAAAAGGCAGAATCTCATCTTTCTGTAACAAAAAACCCTACCAATATGAACTGCTCTCCTTCAGTAGAAAGAGGTGTAGTTAACTTTGTTCATCTGAAGTTAGAAGGCAGGGTAGCTCTGTACCTTTATAGACTAACTAAATATGATATGTATTAGAACACAAGCTTTCATGAACTCAAGATCTCTTCAACAGATACTGTAAAAAGACCAAATAGAGCAGGGTCCTTCAGAATAGCACCTCATAGGAATCCTAGGACAGTAGGGCCGGAAGGGACCCCACAAAGTCCCTGACTAAACTGTCCCAGCCAATTGTCTTGTCTAAGCTGCTTTCAAAAATTTCCAAAGATAGAGATTTCTACAAGTTCTCTAGGTAGCCTGTTCTAAGACTTGACTCATAGTCAGCCAGTTCTTTCTAATCGCCAGTCAAAATTTCCTCTGTTACAGTTTGAAGCCATTGCTCCTAACCCTTCCTCTTACAGTCACAGATGTAAAATGGATTGGGAATAGAGAAGATCCTACTGAATTAACGATTTTTGTCTCATTTTAGGCTAATGGATGCTCTGCTTGGGGGTATGGTCTCTCTTCTGTTGAGGGGAGTGTGATGTCTTGATGGCTTTTATGTGAAGAAGTGCTTTCCGAGATCTAATCCATTTATGGCTCTGAATTTGGCTGGGCTATAAGCTGCTACCCTTTACTGTAAGAGTGTAGCACCAGGGAAGTTCATATCAAGCCTGGTGACTCTCATGACAAGATGGATGCAGTTTTTCTATCAGTATCCATCTTTGAGGACGAGAGGGGTTATGTTATCTCCTGTGTCTTCTCCCCCTTGTCACCATTCCTCCATCCATGCTACCCCTTTGAATCTTTTCCTCTTACTTCATTAGCTGGAAACTGCAGCAGGGGGGTTGTAGGAAGAGTGGTATAGACTCTTCTTTCCTGACTCTAAAAGGCGTAATTTTAACAGCTGTATAACTTTACACATCTTGCATGCATTTTACATTTGGAATCAGTATTACCAATAATGCCCAATGCTAATGTTAATGGATATATGTCACACACGCAAGTGGTGTTAAATGTGAAATAAAACACTTGTAAAAGTCCATCCACAGCTGGAAAGAGGGAGTGGGTGTTTCACAGTGGGAATAAATATCTAATGGTGTTAGTTCTGATGCCAGCATTAAACACAAAGTATGAGTCATTTAGGAGTTTAATGTCCCTAAATTTAACTCCATTAAACTCCTAAATGACCCACTCTAAATCTAAAGTGAAAGGTAAATCCAGCTAGTTAACTGCAGTGGAATAGTAAGTGCTACTTAATTTAATTCTTTCATATGGTCATATTGTATTTTCAAAATGTATGTCATCATTGTGCGGGTGCATCAACATGTACAAATGCTGCTTGATGGGTTTTCTCCAGAGTAAACCCACCCTGGGCAAGCATCTACACATATGCCCATTTTGGAAGCAAATTTGCTGCTGCTCCTGGCAGCAGTCTGCTCCCCACCCCCTCCAACCCTGTACCAGCCCCCTGCAGCAGCCAGAGGGATTTCTACCTCCCCCCCAGGTGTTAGCCCAGGGGCTTGCAGAGAGCATGGGGCTAGGAGACAGCTGTCCCCTGGCAGGGGCTGAGAGATTGTTCCAAGTAGCTGCCTGCTGCCAGGGCAGGCTCTGGTGGTGGAGCTGCCTATCCCAATCCATTGTGGGGGGCGGGGCGGGGGCAGGTAGCAGTAAGCCCCTGGCTGGGTGGGAGGGCTTGCTGCTACCTACCCCCTGAATGGATTGTGACAGGGGATTGGGATCTGTCCCTCCCCCACAGCTCTTTCCAAGCCCCATGCCTTGATCGTCTGATCAGGGCACAGGGCTGGGAATAAGCTGTAGGGCTGGGACCTGCCCCTGACTGGGACCGTTCCCAGCTATCTCCTGGCAGGGACTGAGAACTTGCTCCCAGTAGCTGCCTGCTGCTGGGGTGGGCTCTGGTGGTGGAGCCTCCTGCCCCATCTTGTACCCTGTGAAAACGGCTCAAGTTTCAGCTGTTTAATAATTGCTGCAAGCAAACTCCAGAGGAAGAATTATTCATGGGAAGTAATCCATGAAAATTCAGGGGCAGAAAGAGAAGTAGAATTCAGAAAGGAAATTGTTAGAAACTATTGATCTTTGGCAAAACCCATGCAAAGAGAAACCACAACTTTTGTACATCCTGGGCACATCTACACATGCAATTACGGTGCCTGAATAAACTGGGAAGCTTATTGCTCCAGAGTTAATTGCTCCCGGGCATGCCACTTGAACATGCGCCCAGGAACAACTAACTCCGGAGCAATATGCTCTGCAGTTTATTCAGGTGCAACATGTGGAACCTGGGCAGAGTAGCCCTGGCTGTTAGGGGACCCCAGGAGTCAGCCTGCCAACCTGGGGCTGCTCCCCCTGACTCACTGTGCTGTGGAGGGGCTAGCTAGAGCACAAGGGGGCTTCAGCACAGGGCTAGCCAGCGGGCAGTCCCTGCACTGAAGCACCTTCATGCCCCAGCCAGCCAAGCAGCAACTACGCATGTGCTGCTATGGAGTTTGGTACTCTGCAGCAGGATAATACTACAAGTATTTACAAGTACTGTATCCTGGTGTGGAGTAAATTGGTTTACTCCAGCCTAATAGGGGCGCATGTGTAGATGCCGAGACATTTACTGCGCAGCTAATTAGTCAACTGAGCAGTAAACGTGTAGATGCGCGCCCTGACACAGTGACCAATGAGGACACCAAAGAAGTGTCAGCAATCAGTTTCTTTCTTTTCTGTTCCCCCTCCAAAATTGTGGGGATTGTTCACAGATCTCAAATGTTACGGATTTTCTCTGATCTTGTGTCTGTCTCTCTCTGCCAGCGGGTAACTGCTCCCAGGGGTCACATGCTCTGCTGATTTCGGCCAGCAGTGTTGTAACTTATTCCAGTCCTCGTCTCAACCTGGAATTGCCTCCTGGCCAGAGGCCAGGAGCACCCAACATGCAGTTGACTCTGCCAGCTGAGAACTCTTTAGTGCAAGCCTCAGCAGCTGGCTGAAAACTGCTACCGAAGAAGGGTGAAGGGGTTGTATGAGGGACCAGTGGTCTTCTGTCGGGCAATTTTGGGGTAATAATCAGGAAGAATTATGGAGTGTGAGCCCACCATGTTTCCACAGGGTGGAATAGCCCTAGATGAGGTATACCTGAAAAGCTTGCTGCCTTGCTTTGCAAGCAGCCACTTCCCATCTTCCAATGATGAGATCTCCTGCCAGTCAAAAGTGTCAAAGGAGGAAGAGTACCATCCTCTCTTCCTGTCTGTTTTTCCCTTCCCTTTGCTGTAGTACCCATGCAAGCTTGCAAAGTAGTTTAAAGATACGTTGCCCAGTTCTTGGAACTGGGGCTATTTATAGGCTGGCTCTCACATAAAGAATCTACTTTTGCTTCCCTGTGTGTCAAGTACAGTTTGTCTTGAATGACCTGATATGCAGGGCCAAATTCTCAGCTTATTTGGCATAACTCCTGTGGAATCAGTGGATAGTTTGCCCAACCAGAGAATTTGGCCCACCACGTTAGATAATGCTAGCATTGTTCAGTTCTTTCTCTTGAAGGGGAGAGAGGTCAGAAAAGTACCTAGACAGACCAACAAGTCAGAACAAACTGTAAAATCTGTCTTTCTTCCTTTGCTTTCATCCCTGACAAAAACTGTCATCTTTCTCTGTGATTTACAGTGTACACTTTTTATATGGTGTGTCAACTCTTCAGAGGGACTAAGTTGTTAGCATCGGATGTGGCAGATCAGATTAATAATGACGCGAGTGCAAAGTGTTGGCTATTGATGAGCCTGTTGTCATAACTGATTGCTGCATTCATGCATTTTTGTTCAATATTTCACTGGTGGGAAATTCTGCTGAAGATTTGTTTGGGGCCTGTGCCTCTTTGGATTAAACAAGAGAGAGGAAAATGTAGTGCTTCATGTGAAGTCCAGCCCACACTTGGCCATTGGTTTCCCCAAAATCAGTGTAATGAGCACAAGTCCCATATTACTGATGGCCAGAGTAGGAGGTTCAGCCAAGTGCGCTGAGCGAATGAATAGACAGCAAGTGGCAGAGTGCCATTTTTAAAACATGATCCGGTGTAGCAATATAGTCAGATGACAGAAATATTTAATGGTGTCATAAAGTTAGGGAATAGCTATTCACAAAAAAGTTTTCCTTGTGTTGTTACTACAGAGCCTGGTCATTGCACTCAGACAGTGACATAAGCTATGGGTCGCTGAAGGAAAGGTTGTCCTGAAACTGATACATATTCCCTGACATCAGTAGACAAATAAAAACGAGTACTGCTCTGTTCATGGAGACTCTCTGCTCCTGCCTACCCCTCCTCTTCCTGTTGATGATCCAAGGTTCAGGGAAAGTCTTCAGGACTTGTCGGCAGTTCCCACGCTGGGTCACACCTAGCAGGTCACTGAGTCCGTTGTCACCAGCAGAGGCTGGTACTACAAGTTTCAGTGGAATTTGCAGGACCTTCTGCAGTCACTGGTTATATGCATGAAGTTGATCCCTTGGGAAGCTTCCTCTCAATTCTCAGCAGAGGATGGCTTAAACCCTGACGTATGCACGGACCTGGTCATTGGATTTCCTGAGGGATTCTGAGATTTCTAAATTTAGTCTCCTTCTGGTTCAGAATAACCACCACAAATTTTGAAATGCTTCATTTCAATGCTCCTAGGCTTTGGACTCCTATGACATCGCTGTTCCTGGATCACCATCTGTCACCCAGCGGACCTCTGAGGAGCCTGGAAGCCCTGGAGACCCAAGGTGCAAGGAGGTGTAAGCTTGGGCTACTAGGGTTTCCAATGTCTTCACTCCCTGCCACCCCTCTAGGTGCACTGAGAAGCAGCAGGTCAGGCAAACTATCAGGAAAGGGGGCAAGCTTCTGAGCTGTTCTATCAGAAATGTGCCTGATTTCCTGCAGAATTTTGGCCATTTTGAATGACACTTATGGAACATTTCAATTTTTGACAAATTGGCAGGCTGCCAAAAAAAATCCCCAATCAGTTTTAAGTTGGAAATAACTGATGTGGCATATAGACGTCTGTTGTGCAATCACCCTCGTATTTGGTATGAAACTGAAGTTTTGTAAGTAGGACTGGGGGGAAGGGAATACATTATGACACATCACCTGAAGATCTTTCCTGGCATGTGTTGTCAGACTCAAGATTTTGCTAAGGAGCCAATAAATAGGCAGTTACAGTCAAAGTCAAAGACAAAGTTCTGGTTTGGTACATACCTTTAACATCAAACATTATCAGGGTATCTCCCAGGGGAAAAGAAAAGGCTGGGAAATTGCTTACCTGAAGAACAAATAGATGGAGTTAATTAACCGAAGTGAGGTTGGTCAACAATTGCTTGTTTAATGCAGCAAATACATTTGTCATCTTGGCGTTCTCATATGCACAGTGCCTCCCCCATTAGAATTCTCTAAAGCCATATGAAGTACTGTCCACGTCTACCATTATGAGCTCACAATATGGTGAGTCATGAGTATTGTCACTTATTTATCTTGATTACAAAGGGATCTCTTACGTTCCTTTTTTCTGTTGGGATGAATGTCTATTAATTTAATTGTCTTATGCTATTTGAGCATCAAGATTTCTTTCATCGTAATGCTGTTTTTTACGTAAAAGCTCTGTCAGTCAAATTTTCTGTTATGATCCTTATTAAACCAAGGTCAGTTATACAAATCCCCAGGCAAACTGGCTGCTTTCAAATATTTTTGATGTATTTCTCACAATCACATAGTGCGCGTGTCTACCTGTGTATTTACGTGTGCCTAAACTTAATGCGCCTTTGCTGAAGGTGCAGTAAGGCAATTTAGGCATGTGTCTACACGTGGACATGCTAATGTGCATTACGGTGCATTAAATTGACGTGCAAATAGCTAAGTTTGCGGTAATGTGCATTAGCATATTTACACATGCACTAATGTGACTTAACTATTTGTGCCTAAATTTGATAACTACTTTATGTAGGTATCAAATATAGAACCACATAGCCTTATATCACAATTTTTAAGGCACATTAAGAGCACTCATATGTAGACATGTGCCCTTAATGTGCCTTTAAAATGGTGGTTTTAGGCTAAGCCTGCTTAAAAGAGACACATGTAGACATGCCCAGTGAGTCACAATTTACCGCCCAGTCCCAGGGGCATACATATGTGCTTAACTTCTGGAAAGTGTACAGTCTCATTGAATTCATGTCTAAAAACCAACACAAGTTTGTATGATTAGATATGCACCATTTTTGCTTTAGCCGTATTTTTGGGAGGGACCTTCAACACAAGCACAGTACCTAGCACAATCATGTCTGGGCTGTACCTGGGATTCATAGTTGCTGCAACTAATAATCTGGATCCCTTGGTAAACTGAACCTTTAAAGCCTTACCTATAACCAAGTAATAATTGTCCAGTTTTGCTCTCCGGTAACCCAAGTATTGAAAAAAAGTGGTTCCTTTTTAATATGGTCTTGTCAAAATGCCAGGCACAGCTTGTTTTTGACATTTTCAGCTACTGTTAAATAATAGTCTTCCTTCTGTCATAGCTAATGTTGACTTGAAGGCAGTTGTGCATTTCTCAACTCAAATGTTAAACAGTCAGACTTGGGTCTTGACAAATATTTTTTTGGCTTGCCCAAGGCAAGTAAAAATGAGCTTCCAGTTAATCGTTTGTTTTAAAATTCAGATTGGTGAAATAGGCAATTAAAAAAAATGACAATTTTCATCAGGATCTGTAAATTAAATGCGTCTCTGTAGTCGGAATGGGTTGCAAAAACTGCAGGAGATAATTGCCATTTGAAATCAGTGAAGTATCTAATGTTTTAGGGCACTGAGTATCGTGGCTGTTCTGCCTTAGTAAGCCTTGATTGATTTGGTAAATAAGCATTTCAACTTCTCTATTTAAAATAAATAACAATTTTATTGTTTCTGTATTGGAAGTAAACAAGCTCTTGAGCAGTAACCCAGTAATATCATGAGCCCAAATGCCATCTGTCATAGAGAATTTTGTCCCTTTATGCTCAATTCTTTCTCATGGCATCAGGTCCATTGTAGGTTAATTGATTAGCAGAGATCCTCCTTTTAGTTGTTCCTGCTTTTCTTTGCTTACGAACTGTATCTCTCACATTAATGTACCTCATGGCATTAATCATCAAGCATGCTGCTAAAAACTTTAATCCATTTTATCCTGGGAGACATGGTATCTCCCAAGAGATTTACAGAGGCTTTTTATGAGAGTAAGAAGGGGGCGGAGGAAAAGTGGCAGGGAAGGAAATAATGTGGTGCAGTGCTATAGGATGCCAGGGAAAATTGAGATGATATTCACATAAATATTAAACAAGTTTGAAAATCCCCATGAAAATAAATATCAAAGGGAAAGTCACTCCCACATCTGTTTCCCCTCAATTTTTGCCACACTTCCCCATACTAGTTCTCTCTCCAGCTGTTAACACCTGTCCTTCTGTCAATGGTAATAATGAAATTTAGGTGGGCTATATATCTGGTAGGAGCATGGAGGAATGATTTATTTTTTAATATAAGAAAATCCTTCTTGGCAAAAAATATTCCTCTGAAAGAATACGTATTTTAGACTGATGCTTCAGAACACCATGCAGAAATTTTTTGGATGAAGTTTGGAGAGATTTGAGTCTCATATTGTATAGATCAGGGGTGTCAAACTTTCCCTGCCCCCTGTGTTAGATCCAGATTACAGTTCTCCCAGGCAGGATTTAGACTCACCTCTGCTGGCGGGGGTGAGAGGGCAGTGGTGGTGTTAACTAGGTGACTGTGGCATCGATGCCTACACAGTCAGATGGATTGCAGATTGGCTGAGGGGTCGCACTCAGAGGGTGGTGGTGGATGGGTCATATTCAACCTGGGGGGAGGTGGGTAGCGGAGTCCCCCAGGGCTCGGTCCTGGGGCCTGCGCTGTTCAATTTCTTCATCAGCGATCTGGATGATGGGGTGGAAAGTAACCTGTTTAAATTCGCTGATGACACCAAAATTTGGGGGGAGGTGAGCACGCTAGCAGGGAGTGAGAGATTGCAGAGGGATCTGGATAGGTTACAGGGGTGGGCTAACAGGAACAGGATGCGTTTCAATACGGACAAGTGCAGGGTGCTGCACTTGGGCAGTAGGAACCAGCAGCACACTTACACAATGGGGAACTCCCTACTTGAGAGCACGGAGGCAGAAAGAGATCTTGGAGTCATTATTGACTCCAAGATGAACATGGGCCGACAATGCGAGGTCATGGTTGGCAGGGCTAACCGGACCTTGTCGTGCATCCACAGGTGCATCTCGAGTAGAGCCAAGGAGGTGATCCTCCCCCTCTATGCGACGCTGGTCAGGCCACAGCTGGAGTATTGTGTCCAGTTCTGTGCGCCCCATTTCAAGAGGGATGTGGACAACATGGAGAGGGTCCAGAGGAGGGCCACCCGCATGATCCGGGGACAACAGGGCAGACCCTACAGTGAGAGACTGCGGGACCTGAACCTATTCAGCCTCCACAAGAGAAGGCTGAGGGGGGACCTGGTGACCGTCTATAAACTCACTAGGGGGGACCAGAAGGGTTTGGGGGAGACGCTGTTTCCCCTAGCGCCCGCTGGCATAACAAGGAGTAATGGGCACAAGTTGATGGAGAGGAGGTATAGATTGGACATCCGCAAGAACTACTTCACGGTTAGGGCGGCTAGGAGCTGGAACCAACTTCCAATGGAAGTGGTGCTGGCCCCTACCCTGGGGGTCTTTAAGAAGAGGCTGGATGCCTACCTGGCTGGACTCATTTGAGTCCCGTTTCTCTTTTTGGGGTTTTTTGTTGTTCTCCCGCCCTGGTGGGGGGTTGGGCTAGAAGATCTACTAGGTCCCTTCCGACCCTTAATCTATGAATCTATGAATCTATGAAACCTCTGTGGGTGCCTGAGCCACTGTGTTGGCTCAAGGTGCTGCTGGGATTAACGCAGCCAATGCTCAATCAGTACCTGAATTCCTGGCCCTCCAGGAGCCTGATGGGCTGCATAACACAGCTCCAGGGATGGGATTCAGCCTGAGGGGCATACCTTTGGCAGCTCTGGTATAGATGAACTATGCATACTTGATGTCCACCAGGGACCCGCTGCTCCATGCTTTTGTAGCTTTCACTGAAGATACATACTAGGCATGCCTACATGAGATGCTTTACTGCACAGTAGAGCAAATTACTGCATAGTAAGTGTTTTTATTTACATGTGCAGATGCTTACTGCGCAGTAATTTGCTCTACTCAGCAGTTAATACTGCAAATACAAGTAGCAAATTAACTGCCAAGTAATTACTGTGCAGTAAGGCACGTGTAGATGACTGACTGGGAGCAAATTTGCTCCCAGTCAGCCAGGCAGCAGGGGGCAGGAGATTTGCTCCCTACCCCAGGGAGCTGCCTGCATCTGGGGTGGGCCCTACCATCTGATCTTGGACAGGGACAATGTCCCCTTCTCCTGGCAGCAGGGAGTTCCCAGCCCCAGCTCCACGATCATGGAGCAGGAGCTGGGAGATTTCTCCCTGCACAGGGAGAGTTCCCTGCCTAACCTGAAGCTGGCTGGGACCTGCCCATGATGGGGACAGTTTCCAACCAGCCCTGGACTGTGTGGGGAAGTCTACATGTACACCTTGGAGGGGGCTTGGAACTGTCACATTTTGGGCACTCCCCAGCCAGCTGCAGGCTGCATGTGCAGACTTCCTTGTGCAACATGGGGCTGGTTGGAACTGTCCCAGTCAAAGGCAGGTCCCAGCCCCACAGATTTTTCTCAGCCCCATGCCCTGATCAGGGGATTGAGGCATGAGGCTTGGAAAAAACTGTGGGGGAGGGGCAGGTCCCAGCCCCCTGCCCTGATCCACTGGTGGGGCAAATCCTGGCTCAGCATGAAATCCCCGCCCAGCTGCAACTTGCTGCTAGCTGCCCCACTGGTGAATTGGGGCAGGGGGCTGGGATCTGCCCCTCCCCCACAGCTCTTTCCAAGCCCCCCGGTCCCAATCAGGGAGCCGGGGCAGGGGACATTACTCCCTGCCCCTGGGAGCTCTGTACAGAAACCCGGGCAGGAACAATCTCCCAGCCCCCACCAGGAGGCAACTGTCTCCTGGCCTCATTATCCCTGCCAGCCCCTGAGCTTGCATCCAGGGGGAGCTTAGAGCCACAGTGGGAGAGAGCAGACTAGTGCCAGGAGCAGAAAATCTGCTCCTAAATGGGCACACATGTAGATTCTTGCCCAGGGTGCTTTTACTCCAGAGTAAATTACTCTGGAGTAAACCCATCCGGTAGGATTTGCATGTGTAGATGTGCCCACTGAGAAGGTTGTTTTTAAATAGTTCTTTTCTCCCCAAGTGTTGCTTGTTATTTATCTCCATCAGAAGTATATTGTGTGTATTAATTGCAGCCAGAGGAGACATCCAAAGTAATGTCTTTTTTTCTTACCTCTCAAATGAATGTAGCATTCCCCAACTTGCCTGAAGGAAAGTCTCCATGCCTTAGTCATAGTCATGCCAAAAAAGTGTCCAACTTCCATATCTCTGAACTCAGTGTGGCAGATTCTTGGTTAGTGTAGTTGGCAGAGTCCATTTATTGCATTTATTTCCACCGCAAAAAGATAAAACTGCTCCATTATGACTGGGTTTTGCCATATAAGGACACAATGCAAAAGGCTGAACACTGCTGAATTATACCAGGAACATCCTGTGGAAGGACCTATATCCCCTCTCACCTGCATGCTTAATACAGAGGGGCTAGTCATTACCTCCTAAGTTGCATCAGTGGCAATTCATAGTTTTGTACTCTACCACTGGCTTAGTTTTGCTGACTAGGAAACTGAGAAGTGCAATCCCCAGCCTAAGCATCCCATCTCCTATACTGCCTGTTGCATAAATACCCAGTACAACTACTATCTAGTCCTTACTCTTGTCCTCCGTAGGAGTCCCAAGGGAAAAGTGGAGATGAGCATAGTAGGTATTCATGCTCATTTAGTCTTTGACTGCAGTGTGAATACAGTCAAGAAATGCAAGGATGTGGGTGATATAGAAATAAAGTGCTGTTCATTTGACCCCTGCCTTGTTCCCATGATTTAGACTTAAACATGGAATACATACATCATGTCACGCCCGCAGCAGATCCTTGTCGTCATTCTAACTCACAAATCATTTCACAGTGATTTTTGTATGAATTTTTGCTATTGAAATGTAACTATGCTTTGAAAAAAATGTTAAAATAGGCTAGAGAGTCAAAATTTGGGGACAGATGTTGACCTTGTAGGCATGCGATTCATTGGTTTGGTTTTCTAGGGTCTGGACCTTATATACTCAAGATTTCAGAATTTCAGCCATACAGAATTACGAGCAGGTGATAATCTTATAAACCATGTAGGTATCATGCGCCATGTTCTGAGAGTCCTCTGACAACAAATGAAACGGCCTACTTCGATCAAAATTCCCCTGGGAAGTAGAAGCATGCCTACTAACTGCAACACCAACGTGGTTCCCATCTTCAAAAAGGGGAGGAAAGAGGACCCGGCGAACTACAGGCCAG
>NW_017729031.1:27311558-27313850 GCF_001723915.1 Gavialis gangeticus
GGAGGGAAGGTTTAAGTTGGACATCAGGAGGTGCTACTTCACGGTCAGGGCGGCTAGGGTCTGGAACCAGCTTCCAAGTGAGGTGGTGCAGGCTCCCACCCTGGGGGTTTTTAAGAGGAGGTTGGATGACCACCTTACTAGGGTCGTTTGACCCCAGTACTCTTTCCTGCCATGGCAGGGGGTTGGACTAGATGATCTGCTCAGGTCCCTTCTGACCCTAGAAACTATGAAACTATGAAACCTACTGCAGAGTGGCTGCACTGAATTTGTGTTCTTGGTAGAGAAAATTCAGGTCCCCAGAGAATCCTGTGGAAACTCCCCTTGCAGTGGTTGCTTACTGAACCTGTATGCAGGGAGAAAAAAATGACTCATTGTGAATTATCCCACACAACGGGCTGGGGTCTTCCAAAGGCCTCACGCTCAGCCCATTGCTTCTCTCATTTCCTTGTTGTTTACAATGGGAGAAAAGTTAAGCCAATGTCAAGTACTTCCTCCCTTGGGTATTTAATGGAAAATTGAAGATAATTATAACTATGGATCAGGAAGTTGAGGTTACTGTAGCATCACTGTGCTTTTGGTTTGTCATATAGACAACATTCACTTTGGGAAAGACTTGTATAGGTTTAAAGAGGCTTGGAAAACGTGGAGTTCCTATTAGAGATGGTGAAAAATCATCAGACGTAGCAAAACAGCGATTCTTCTGGAATCAGTTTTCCTTAGAAGAGAGCATTGCTGAATTGTTTCATTTCACATGCTGCTATTGCTGGTTGGGATCCACACCAAGTACAAGAGCCTGGTAACTTTCAAGAATTCAAACGCGATGCAAATTACAACCAGGATGTTCAGGGAGCAGAGCATCCCTCTCTTAGCAGATGGCTGCTGCCCACAATGTCCAATAATCACAACATAAAACCTTATTACTTTTGCATGCTGTGTCTGGAAAAACTTGCCAAGTGGCAGTCATTTTTCAGGGGATCTGAAAAGTTTTTTAGTGTGGAAATAATTTGCTTGAGGGTTGTTTGTTTGTTTTTTTTCTATCACCATCGTCAGTTTTTCTACCAACTGGACCCATGTTCAGTTTGCAAGCATAACGGGCCTTTCATAGCACCATCACAGAGGTAGCATGAAAAATATAATACTATGTTGCACAAGTGGCTGAGAGTTTTAAAAGTCCTACAAACCCTTTCAGACCCCGTGATTTGGCATTGCTTTAGATGCATCTTTGCCCTGGGAAATTCTTAGGATTTGGCTACTATCAATATATGAGATGCTAATAAGACAGTTTGCCTCATGTGATTTCAGCTAAGCATTGTTCCTTCTGCCTCTTGGCGATTTTCACAGATGATAGATGATGCTGTAAATGGAGTGTGCAGAAAAGAGCAACCTTCCTGCTGTAGACAAATTGCCTCCTTGTTTCCGCAGGCTGCATAGCTGTTATTTTTCCCCCATATTGCAATCTGTATTGGGTGTAACATTACATAATAAGTGATTAAAGATCAATGATGACTAAGAAGGTAAGTGATCAAATATTTTTACCTGATAGACATGTACACATCATTTATCTCACTTTTCTCACAGAAGAAATTATACTGGATTCCTCAGCTATTATTTTGAAGCAAATGGAATCTTAGATTTATTTAAGCATTGATCTTTTTCTTTATGTCCCCTTGGAAGTCAGGTAATGGAGCTGCAGTAGTCTTTTTTTTTTTTAGTGATTCGCATCAAACTTCAGTTCACCATCTTTTTACAGGTAGTTTTACAAATTTGATAAAGTCAAGTTAATGAGGGTATTCTGGAGATACTAAATCATGAGGATAAGTATTCCTCATTGCTAGAAATACTAACTGGTCAAATACCTTGCTGAATTAACATTCAAATTAGTATTATGTGGGAGTTTCAATATTTTACATTATGACATCATCTAGGGTCCTTGACCAGATCAAAATCCTGTTGTGCTACCAGTTGTACAAATATATAGTAAATTAGAGTCCCTGCCCCAAAGACCTGGTAATTCAAATGTCAGGCCATAATGGCTGGATGAAACAAATATGAAATTAAGATAAAGGGGAAGAGAGAGAAAAATAATAAGATGTTTTGCCCATGGGCAACTGGTGCCTCCCAAGTCTGGGGGGCACCATATCGTGATGGGGAGGAGGGGGCTCTCAGCTGCTGATTGCCAATGGGGGGGGGGGGGGGGAAGGGGCCTATCACCAGCACTTCCAGTTTTGCAGCTGGCACTTCCAGGGGGTGCACAGATGATCTCAGGCCCTACATGTCACCAATGGTTTGACA
>NW_017729031.1:27318850-27324750 GCF_001723915.1 Gavialis gangeticus
CAATGGGGGGGGGGGAGTGGAAGTGGCCTATCACCAGCACTTCCAGTTTTGCAGCTGGCACTTCCAGGGGGTGCACAGATGATCTCAGGCCCTACATGTCACCAATGGTTTGACATAGACTATTTGCATAGGTCACCATCAGCTGGCGGCAGTAATTATGATACTCATAATTGCTGCCTGCCTATTCCTATCTTTCAGTTTTTTGTTCACATCACTGGATCATCCCTCTGGATTGTCTTCAGCAGTAAAAAGGGAAATTAATTCATTGTTGACATGTCAGTTCTAGGACATTTTCAATATTAAGGACACACCCTTGAGATAGGAACCAGGAAACTTGGTATCAGCCAAATCCTCTCCCTTCAATTCCCAAAATGGCAGCCTCCCAAATCAACTACTAAACCATATATAATATCTCATCTCCTTCAAAAATTGAGCATGTAAAGTGAGTTATTTCCACAGATATGGTAGAAATTCTTTCCAAGCAGTGGGGCATTTAAAAATAAAAAGGCACATCTGGGCTAAGTACAGACAGTGAAAAAGCCTGGGGCTGAATTGATTTAATTTTCACAGGTTAGTCAAATAGATTGATTCAATAAGCAAATGAACAGACGTTTAACTTTTGATTCTGGAAATGCAGCCACATGCTTGCAGTTGCCCAGGCCAGAAGCTGGGGGGCACTAGAGCATGCCTCCCTGCTGGCTGGAGCTGACAGCTTGGGCCCAGGTTAGCCCACCTATCCCGTGAGTGGGGGAGGTTGCAGGGGAGGTGCAAAGCATCCTGGGATGCTGGGGGACTGAGAGTTAACAGAAGTTCAATAAACTGATTTAACCTAAATCAGTTAAGTCTGATACTACATCCATTCAGGTTTGACTTAAACTGATTTCAGCATTTTGAAAGTAGTTTCTGTGCACTGAACTTTTGTTGTGTTACACATTTGAGCCAGTTTTCAATCCCTTATATCAGTTTATGTGCAATTTCTGTCCCTAGCCCTGATGTTCAGTTTCTGGTTCAGTTGAGCCATTTCTGTCAAGATTTTAACGTTCAGTATTCCTCACCACAAAAGTTACCATTGCAGCTGGAAACCATCACACTGCATTGTGTCATGAGGAGTGGAGGAAGAGGGATAATCCTGAAACCAACCTTCAGGTGCACAGCATATCCATAACTCTTAGGCAATGAAGCTTAAGGTTTTATCCCTGTGGGCCAGATGAATGGTGCAGGGCTGGTCTACAGGCTGGATCAGGTCCTGCACCACCCAACGTGCTGCCCAGCCCCAGCCCTGCATGCCAGGATCAGGGCCTGAGGTCCCATGCCACCCCTGCCAGCCCCATGAGCCTGCACTGCCTCTGCCTGGTCCCATATTCTGGGATCAGGCCCTGTGCTACCCCATGTACATGACATAGCATGCAGAAACAGCCTGTGGGGTGCTCCAAGGACTCACGGGGAGCCCCATGGGGAGGCTGGATCTGGCCTGCAGGCTGGGAGTTGAGCACCCCTGCGTTAGTGGATCTATTACAAAATATGGACAGTGAGTGCAGGTGAGCTATCCTAAAGTGAAAAATATATAGAATAGAAAACAAAGTTCCACACAATAGAAGTCATGTAAAAAGTGGATTTAAGCCCCAAGTGTTAAAAAGGGAAAGGATTTAAAAATGGGCAGAGTCTAGAGATGTTTGCATCCAGGCTGAGATTCCAACCAGCTTCTCAACATTTCAGGCCATCTTGGTTTAGTGACATCCTAACACTTTCCTTTGTGAGAGGGATCTCTGTTTGAAACAACCTGGATACACCCATTGTTGGCATAAGTTTTTTGATACTTGGCAGGTGGCTAGCCCTCATGTTACTGAGGTGCCTACTCTTTGTGCCATGAAATTCCACTCCATTTTTGCTGAGATAGTAGTATTAACATTGCCCTTTCTGTCCATTCCTTTGCCTTTTTCAGAAATTTTGAAACCCTGCCAAAAATAATTGAATGCAAACATCCTAGGGTAGCTGTGTAAGCCCAGCCAAAGCAGCAGGAATAGCAGCCATACACTCTGAACTAGGAATGCCTATAAAATGCCACAGGGACTGGCAGTAGGGGGTGATGGGAGACAAAAGCTCAGTCAGGTTCCCCTTCTTTTCTCGTATGTACTGAGGAGGAGGCCCTTTGGCCCATTTTCTGTCTATTCTCTGGGGAGTAGACTAGGGGCAAGAGGCTGGCCAAGCCCAGAGAGTGAAACTGAGCTCCCCTCTCTAGTTGGAGGCCCAGCACGTGGGAGCACCAGAGGGTGGAAGAACTGCTCTGAACCCCACATGGAAAAAGAAAAGATGAAAAGTTGGGCCAGGCTTGCCTTCCTTCTCCCACCTCTTCCTGAACTGAAGGTTGGAACCAGTGACCTATTTCCTTTCTGACCAAGCAACCTTCTACTGTGGCCGGCTAATGGAGTTAGACCTGAAGGACAAGTAGTAGTAATACGTGTTGCTGTGCTCAGAGTTCATGCTCATCTGTGACAGGTGGAGTATTTGCATATAATGAAATTTGCTTTTCTTCTTTTCTTCTAAAAACAAAACGAAACTCCCCCAAAAAATTGCAAACAGAGCAAACCATAGGAACAATACTGACGCTGCAGACAAATCACTTAAGTTGAGAAGTGGCCGCTCCAGTCTTGTATCAGCCCTGTCGTATGCGTGCATTATGATATAACCCTTAATTACTAAATCACATATCACATTGCAAGCCCCCTGGATATTTTGGTGCACCAAATGGATGCAAAAAAGTGCGGATAATTCAGTGTCTGATTTTGCAACCTCCATCACATTCTTTTAATATTATTTTTGTGTGGTATATAAACAGAGGCCCTGATTCTTCAGAGACTGAAGATGCCAAGATGTGCAGGTCTTTCATTCTTCAAGGCATTGAAGCTGTAGATTATACACGTACAGAGAATGACTTTAAACAACACAAGAGAAACATTGTGATCAGGCTAATATCCTTCCTCAAGAAGTAATCCAGACTGCCTGGCATCAAGGCAAAATATACAGTGCTATGGTCTATCTCTTCTGTAGAAAAGGCTGATCCTTATCCTCCATTTTGAAGTTCTGCCAAATTATCGTACATCACTTGAAACAGTGAAACATTCAGAAACAGGTGGATTTTAAAGCAAACTAAGTTTACTGGGAGATACAGTTTAAGGCCCAGTTATTTCAGTAGATGAGCAACTCTTAACACTTCTAAGCCTGAGTTCCTCCAGCTACACAATAAGAATCATAATACCCATCTCAGAAGGCCATGGAGAGAAGTGTTTAGGTCCTTGCTGAAACATATTTTTAGTCTCGTGTAAATAGCTTCCTTTCAAAATAAGACCCTAGGAGGAATAAGATCTATGAGGAAAATTAGGCTTTGTTCTCAGGTTTTTACATGTATAGCTGGGAGAAGAAAGAAATTAGTGGGCTCAGCCAGGGGCAGATCCAGGATTTCCCAAAGGGGGACGTGGGAGCGGCAAACCTCCCCCCCCACTGCGGGGGTGGCTCTAACCTCTGCTTTCAGCCTTCCTTGCCCCACAAGTATGGGCAGACCATGCTGCAGGAGCCTCGGGGGAGTTTTTAAAGTCCTAAAACAGGTAAAAATACCTCCCCCTCCCACTCCCAACTCCTGCTGTATTCTCCATGGTTGGGGAGGGGACACAGGCAACAGCGCAAGTGGCTCTGCCTAGCCCCAGTGCAGGGAAAGGCAACCCCCATCCATCCTTGCCCTTGTCCCTATCCCCAGCATAGCCCAGCCCCTGTGCAGCAGGCAGGCAGGGCTCTCGTGTTTCTCCACTATCAGGACAGCCAGTAAGGCAGGCAGGGGAGCAGATGGAGGGGTAGGATGTGGGGAAAGGGGGGGGAGGATGCACTTTGAGCAGGAAAGGTAAGGGAGAGGGTGTTTTCACCTGCTTTAGGAACTTTAAAAGGTCTCTGGAGGCTCTTGCAGCATATCCAGTCGAAAAGGGGTGGGGGGGGGCAATGCAGCCATGCCACTGGCTCTACTCTGGGTCTGCCCCTGGACTCGGCTCCTAAAACTAGAGAATGGAGGTTTCCACAGTAATCCCTGTCAGGTACAAGAATGGTAAAGTTGAATTTGGAAGCAAATCATGCTCCTCCAGCATTTGCCATTACTGAGCCTAATGCAACACAGTGAAAGCGGCCAGATCAGCAGGTTGTTATGGTTCTTGTTAGGAAAAGGCCTGGTGGTGGGGTGGGATAAGATGTAATGTAAATGCCTGTTTAAAATATTTTGTGCTTGAAAGTCTTGCTCTATAGCAGATCTACATAACCTAGGACTTATTGTTTCATTGCACCGTCTAGCCATTAGTTCTTTCTTTCAAGCCACTTTGAGAGCCAAGAATCCTTAAAGCATATTTGAAATCCTGGGACCAGCTTTGCTACAGCGACTGAGTTGTGAAATATGATAAGTGCAGAGCCCTTAAGGTAAGCAAAGCTAAAAAAGACTTTGCAAGATGTTTCTCCCCTCTAAGTATGGGCAGATATTTCACTGTATCGTCTCTAAATGCTCAGGTCTAGTAAATGTGCCTTTCCTCAGGTATCCAATACATCACAGCTTGTCAGGGTGTCTTGTTCCTGGCTGGAACGTCTGCTTGGATCTTCTGAATAGGGATTGTGTATTCAGAGCTGAGCATTTTAATGCTACAGCTCTTGGGAGAACATGTTGTAAACAGGCCAGAGGCAAGGATAAGCAGAGAGCCTAACAGAGCCTCTTTACTCTGAAGGGAAAGGCAGGCAGAAGCTTGTGTCTTTTTGGTTAATAGAAGAATGGGCTATTTTGGTTCACATGTCTGTTACTTAGAAAGCACGCAAGGTGGGGAATGGGATGTCCTGGGGGGTACATGAAACACTATGCTGAGGTGTAGCAGCAAGGGAATACTTGCTCTTCCTTTACAAGCCCAAAGGAAAGTGGGGTGTTAATGGGAAGTGACACTTGGGAGCTTCTCAGGTCAGGGAAGTGTCCAGGATCTGCTGAATGCACTCTCCACAGCTGGCTGCCTTTATTTCTCCGCTGATCCTGGAGACTGCCAGGCTTTATGCCCTTCAGTGGAGCCCTGTGTTTTTGTGCAAGTAGGCAACCCACTGTGCCACCAAACCTCTGCCATGCTGTTCAATCTCTGGGAACAAGAATTGTGCAGAATAGCATGGCCAGTCCCAGCCCTCCCAAACCAGGGGTAACAGTATTAGTCTTGTGTATCCAGGCTAGATGCTTTAATCCTGCTAGTGGGTCTAAAATAGCAGCCCTCTCCATCCCCCTTCTATGGTATGGCCATTAGAAAAAAACCATTTGCTGCTTCATTCTTTGGTGTCAATCAGCACTTTTAGCTTTGCCATGTAGCCGAGTCATATTATGGCCGACTGCATTTTGATTCAGATGAGTATTCCTCCCCTCACAGATCCAGGGTCTCTGTCACAGAAACCACTTCACAAGGCCTCTCTTGTCCATTGACTATTTGCACGCACATAAGGGACCGTTGCTATCACCTTGTCCAACCTCCTCCATAGCACAGGCAGTGCCAGCATTCACGTTAATTTTCAAGACTGAAAACAAAGAGATACTTAGTGTAGGCCATGGCATTGTGATGTATTTATACAACTTGAGCTGGCCTTGAAAGGCAAAGATGTTTCTCCCTGATTCCAAATCTAACTTTCAAAAGATGTCCTTTAACACTTAAAGTTGAAGAGGCTCATGGAAGCAGCATATTTTTTATTTTCATTATTTTATGAAGTTATAGGAAGTTTAGGCTTCCCTGTAGGTTGCTGTAAATTTTAGTATGTTCGCTTAAAAAAAAATTAAATTCCACAATTTTTAAAACATATAATTTCTAAGCACGCAAACTTATTTAAAATACCTACCGTTCTTTAAATGTGCA
>NW_017729031.1:27329750-27330542 GCF_001723915.1 Gavialis gangeticus
AATGTGCAGAATCTTTAAGTGAGTTATTTCAAAGGTTAATTAATCTCACCGTTAAGATCTTGCACTTTCTAGCCACTGTAATTTTGGCCTTTTCTCTTGGCTTGAGGAAACTTCTAAAATCTCAAATCTGCTCTCACTGTGTGTTCTTGTAGATGGTAATTTAGCCACACCTTAAATTTCTCTTTACTCACCTAACCTCTTAGGCTAAGTACAGACAGCCCGAGACTGAATTGATTCAATCTTTGCAGGTTAGTCTAGGCTGTGTAGATTGAACTGATAACCAAGTGAACAGACATTCACTTTTGATTCTGGAAATGCAGCCACAGGCCTGCAACGGCCCAGGCCAGAAGCCAGTGGGTGGGGGGGAGGGGGCGGCACCAGAGCATGCCCGTGTGCTCAGCTGGGCCAAGGCTAGCCCACCCACCCTGTGAGGGGAGCTTTGCGGGGAAGGTACAAAGCATCCTGGGATGCTGGGGGACTGTGAGTTAACTCGAATCTGGAGGGGATCTGGGACAGAAGTTCAGTCTTCTTCTTTCATATAGCTGACTTGAAGCAACAATTATAAATCCAGTTTAAGGTTAGTTAACCAGTCTAATGCTCTTAAAGAAAGAGAATGTATCTTTTCAATGCCACTGTCAAATTTATACAGAGGGCAGAGTGTTGTTATGTAGTCCATAGTTTGATCAGAATTGCCACAAGCACATTTTGCAGAGCTCCTAATACACCATTTGTGTATCAAGTGACTGTAGCAGCTGTGCCCCATTCAGGTCCAATTTAGAGCCTTCCATATTT
>NW_017729031.1:27335542-27337265 GCF_001723915.1 Gavialis gangeticus
TACACCATTTGTGCCTCAAGTGACTGCAGCGGCCATGCCCAGTTCAGATCTGATTTAGAGCCTTCTGTTTTTTGTGGAAGGTCAAAACCAGGAGGCTTTATTGTTGGGTCAGAAATGAGATGATTACTCTCAATGGTGGTTTCATTCCATGCTTTCCTCCAAGTTCAGTACACCAGTTTAATCTAAATCAGTTAAGTCTGATACTACATTCACCCAGGTTTGTCATAAACTGGTTTTGGCCATTTTGAAAGCAGTCTGTGTGTACTAAACTTCTGTTGTGTTAGAGATTTGAACCAGTTTCTGATCACTTTTACCAGTTTATGTGTAATTTTTGTCTCTAGCCTTAATGTTCTTTTGGAAAAACTAAACAGACTCAGCTTCTTTAGTCTTTCACTATTGGACAGGATTTCTGGATACCAAATCATTCTTTTCTGAACATTTTCCACTGATGTGAACATCCTCCTTGAAATATGGATTTTTAGTCTTGAGGGCTATGAATTTGTCACCTTTCATGTTTTGAGTAATTCATGTGCGTAAAAAGAAAAAAAAAAGACGGTGTTTCAGAAAGCAAATGATTCTGGGAAATACTTTCTTGTGTGTTTGGCCTGTTTGCCTGGATCACATGAAGACATTTTTAAATCTTGTTCTAAATCATGAGTTTTCCTCATGGCAATTGTTAGGTTCAGGGTGTCAAGGAAAAAACCATCTATATATTTCCTGCCAAACTGAGTTCTGAGTGTCATCTCAGCTTGAAGGACACAAAACAGTATTCTGGGTCTGTAGTACAGTTTCATTGCCATTGTCTGTCTCTTGGAGTTTATTTAGCATCATAATGTTCCACATTGCTTGGATGGTACAAAACATGGAAACTTCAGTAAAGTTAAATAGATAGAAATAGGTTAGATCCTTAGCTAATGTACATTAAAAATAGTGGCATTGACTTCAATGGAATAGCAGGAATTTACGTTCTGTAAGCACTTAGCCCAGGCAGACCTAATAATTTAGTGATCCAACAACTACAGCATATAAATAATACACAGAAAATTGTTTTCTGTGTATTATATCCTTGACCCTTTGTGTATTCTGCCCAACAAAATCACTACAATTCTTTCCCTTACAGCCTCCTTACAATATGCTTCATAGGTAACCAAAGTTATTGTATATATGGAAAAGCAGTGGCAAACATGGCTGCTTTTAAAATAACTTATTTTCCTTGGGAAGAAAATGTTCTGAAGCTCCAGGCAGGTGAGATTCTTTGGGTAGATGTGATGTTTTTTATTAGACCAACTGAGTAGTTGGAAAAAAGGTCTTAGCAAGCTTTCAGGTGCAGTCACCCTTCTTCAGGCATAGGATGTCTCTGCTGTTCAGAGAATCCAAGGAATGAGAGAAGCTAAAAAAACCAAAGCTCTGATTTTTTCCCATATTACTAGAAGCTCTGGGTATGAAGACATTAAGAGTTATACTCATTAGGGGTGTGCAAAGCGGGTCTTATTTGATCCGGATTCAGTGTGAATCAGGGACAGCGATTCAATTCGTTGATTCGGATCACTGTCTCTGATTCAATTTGGCCGAATCTGAAGATTCGATGCTGATTTGGAGAATCAGTGATTCAGACATAGACACAGTTTTAAAAGTTTTTTCTACATACCTTGAGGTAGCAGCACAACTTGTGAGCACTGTGATGCTGGGGCGGATGGAGCATCGTACAGTAGTGCAGGGGGGC
>NW_017729031.1:27342265-27348685 GCF_001723915.1 Gavialis gangeticus
GTTGCACACACCTCGAGGTACCAGTGCAGCTCATGAACACTGTGATGCTGGGACACGTGGAGCATCCCACAAGAGTGCAGGAGGGACCTCCACATGCTCAGCGGTGAACCCGGAACTGGATTGGAAGTACTCCTGGTCCACTTCTGGGTCTTCTGGGGAGAGCGCTGGGGGGCTCCCTGGCTCGGCAATTGGCTGCAGGGGGACCCCAGGTGCCCCCCAGACCCAGGAGGCATTAGTTGCTGAGCCAGGGAGTGTGGGGGGGGGCCCAGCATACTCCCCAGTGGACCCAGAAATGGACTGGAAGTGCTTCTAGTCCACTTCTGGGTCTGCTGCCGAGTGCACTGGGGAGCCCCCCATGCTTCTGTGGGACACTGCATCTGCCCCAGCATCACAGCACTCACGAGCCCTTGCTACCTAGAGGTATGTAGAAAAAACATTTAAAGCTGTGTCTATGTCTGAATCTCCGAATCTCTCCGAATTGATTTGAAGGGTTCGATTCAGAGAGATTAAAGGGTCCTCTGATTCAAATTGGATTCAGAGATTCAGCCACTGAATCAGGCCGAATCTCCACCGAATTGAATCGGGGACTGAAGCTTCGCACAGCCCTAATGCTTATATGAACAATTACAATGTAATTTATGTTGGCATGCTGCTAGAAATACACAAGTGCAAAAACGTTTGAACTTTGTGTTTCATACAGGATTAAAGCTGCGGTGAGGTAGCTCACTTAGGTCACTGCAGAAGCATTTGGATGTAACAGAAGAGCTGATACCCACCCTTGAGAGGCAACTCCTCTCTTCTTTTAAAGTGGATGAAATATTACATGTGTTCACAGAACCTTATTTTCATTTTCTGACAGAAGTATGGAAATTCATGGAACAAAGCAACAGCACTTCTTCCTGATGCTGCCTTAAAATTTCCTTATTTCAGAGAAGTATGGTAAGTGGAAAGGCATTTGCTTGTTGTGGGACCTTACTAATGGGATCTGGATTTGCTCGGTGCCTGACTAAGCAATATTAAGCATGAACTGAGCATTAAACTAAGCATGAGAGAATGCTACACAGTGGGGCCCGTCTTTCAAGCATTCGTGTGCTTTACTTTGTATTCTCGGGTCATAGACAGGTATTACGTTTGTGCCAGGAAATATACCCTTTTCTGGACACAAAAGGTAAGCATGCAGTTCAAGCAGTGTGCAATGGAAAAAACCAAAAAATAGTGATTCTGCTGTATAAATGTTAGCTCATTCAAGGGGCAACTTCACTGGAGGGGGTTAGGTTTTGTATTGCCACAAATAAGGCTGGTACGTTTGCGCGCAGCACACTAGGGAACCCCGGTATTCTACCTTCCACCGCTCTCCCTCCTTGCCCCCCGCCCCCAAAGGGGAGGGACAGTAGGTTGGCTCCTTGGTAGGTGGCTCAGCGGCAAGTTGCCAGGGCGCTCAGCACTGCTGCCTCTTGCCCGGTTCCAGATTGGCAGGACTGGGCAGGGATGGTTTTGTCGTCAACCCCAGGAGCTGCCCCTACTCAGTCCTGCTGATCAGCTGCAAAAGCCAGTATCGTGTTCCTGGGCCCCAGGTGCAGGTGAGAGGGGACGCACAGCTCTGGGCCTTGCCACCCACCCCTCAGGAGCCTTGGGAGCAGCTGCTCTTCCTACAAGAGCTGTGGTAGGTCTTCCTTCTGCTACAGCCTGCACAAGTAAGAGCTAGTTTGCCCACAGTGGTAATGGGAGTGGAGAACATGTCTCCCTCCAACCGCCCCCAGCCCACTGGTGAGTATAGGCTACCTTGGGACCAGGAGCACCTCCAGGGCAGTAGCCATATCTACAAGCACAACCCTGATTCACCACAGATAGGACATGCCCCCCACCCCAGGGCAGCTGGGGGCTGCTGCTCCTATACAGCTTTCTCTTGTGGATACCCACATTGGCATCACCTGGAGACAGCCTGTGTGCCTGGGCAGGGGTTAGGGGTGGGGGCAAAGTAAAAGAGAAGCTCCCTATCATCCTCTGGCTAGACAGCATGACACTGAGGTGAGACTCTTGCTTTAGCCATGGGGACGTTGGTACATCCCCCTTCTTGAAATATTCATGGCAATTCTTAGTGCTGTGAAAATATTTCAAGATGGGGGATGTACCAATGTCCCAGCCCTGTGGCTAGATGAATTTCATGGAAACTCTTAGTGTTGCAGCTGGACTCCTTGCTGGCTTCAGGGGGACGACTCCAGCTAAAAGCGTAAAACTATTTGAAGGACTGAAAAATGTAAGTTTTTCTCTATATGGTGAATGTACTATCCCTAATGAGGCACCACTAAGCATGCTTTATTGCTCTATTCAGGGTACTCTGCCAAATGAATCAGTATAACCATGTCTGAACAGCACCGAGGGCAGGCTAATTGGCACTGTCACTCAAGAATGCTAATAAACTCAACCAAAGCACTGCACAGATGCAACGGTAGTGCTTCCAATTTAGGAGGCGGTGTACCTGAAGCAGCCCAGGGTGCTTGCAGTCAGTGATGTTGGGCATGGTAAATTTAGCATATAGATATGGCCTTAGAAGGTAACTTACTTAGGGTGTCATCTGAACCTACTGGTTGCGTCCAGACATGTGGACATTTGGTTCTCCAGGGACAATTAGCGGCGGTGCACCTTGTGCCACCACTGGTTGTCCCTAGGGAACGCCTGTGCCATGGGCCAGCACTGGGCTAGCCCCATCAGCCTTACATGAAATCCTGGGGGCCTCCTGGGGCTGCAGCAGTGACGAGCCTGCTGCATGGAGCCTGGCCAGCAGCAGAGCACAGCTCCGGCCGGCCAGGCTCCAGCTTTGGGCAGCTCATGCTGCTGCCACATGCGCCAGTCTGCTCTTTCTTTTCTGTGCATATCCACGAGTTAAAAATACCCTCTGCACTTCTCCCTTGCAGTGCGGAGAACAGCTGAATGTGCAGTGTGTGGCACTGCACACGTGTCTGCAGTGCCACGTACCACACGGCCACTGAGGGCAGATAAGTCTTCCCATTGACTTCGTCATCCATCAACAGGCTCTAAATGTATGATGAAGCAAGTCCACCAAGAGTCTGCTTTCTCTTGGGAACCAGATACCTTTTTGGTAAAGCAGGGTATGCAGGTTGTTCACAATCAGTTTTAATGGTGTGGAGGGTTTGGCTGCAGTAGTTTTATACTACACCTGACAACCCAACCATTAGGGCAAATCTATATGCTTGTATGAATCATGAACTTCTACACCTAGTTCAGCTTCTGACATGGAATGATGTATCATTGCTGACTCATTTTCCAACAATGAAGCTGTTCAAATGAAGGTGAAAATTCATGTCCCTTGGCTAACAAACAGTTTAAGCCAACTTTGATAACACTAATGAACTTTGAGGTTTATTGCAAAACATTTTAAATGTGCTGTCAAGTAAGCAGATTACCTAGAGAGGTTGAGGAATCTCCTTCTTGGTAGTTTGTAACGCCATGTTAAACAAACACTTGTCTGGGATGGGCCTGCTTTGAGCAGGTATTGGACTAGATGACCTCCTGAGGTTCCTTCCAGCTCTGTTTTTCAATGATTCTAACTTTTGGAAAAGTTTATTTTCACAAGCTTTTTTGGGAACTGTATGTGAAACTTTCCTATTCATAGTAGGGTTAGTCTATGCTCTCTAGACTATAAAACTCTAATATTTTCATGTCATAAATGATTTTTCTGAAGTTAACTTTTCCCATACTTTGACTTATCAGTTTCGGTCGTGGTGGTGTGCATTTCAGTTGGAGTTTTATTACATTATCTTGGCAGCATATTATGTTTTTTTACACATGGATTTGATTGAGAAATGAAACTGGAATAAGAATGAGGTAGCAGCAGCATCTGCAGGGGAGACCCAACTATTGCTGTTGTCAGTCAACCTGATTGATTAAATACGGTGGCACACATTTTATTAAAATGAGATGATGTTCCTAAAAAAGACTATTTAAGGCCAAATTGTTATATATCTTTCCTAAAGATGGTTACAGAAGAGGTGGTCTGTTTATGAAATATAATACCTGTAAACAGCTGGAATGAACGGAAGAGTTCAAATTACATTTGGCTGCTAGTGGAAAAAAATTTAGTTTAGTTTTTTGGGTTTTTTGAGAGAGGAGCATGCAGCCTCTAGTTTTGTCTGTTGGCAAATAACAATAACAGTAGTTTAATTATTCTACAGGGTTGCAAAAAACATTTCACCCACTCGCTGATGTTTTAATTTGCAGTCCGCCCAGGCCACTCAGGCCAAAAAATCATCTCAAACTTGGGGATATGCAGTGTAGTTGGCAACTGTACTCTTTTGGTGCTGTAGAATATTCTGCCATAAGGCTAAATCTTACCTCAAGGGACCTCTCAGGACCTGATCTGAGGCTTCACCCCCACTTCTCAAGTATTCTTGCATGTTTCTCAGGAGAAAGAAGCTGCCAATCAAATGGACCCCTCGTAATTAACTCTACCAGCATAATAGAGGTGATCTGATCCTCTGTGCTGTTAGGCTGTAATTTTAAGCAGCTGCTTTTCATGTAGACAAGCTGCGGGAAGTGGAAAAATATTTACAGGCTGTGGCTACACTTGAATTTTTAGTTCTGTTTTAACATATGCTAACAGGACTGTAAATACTAGCTGATAATTTATACAAGCATTTGCTGCTAGTCAGGGTTAGCCCCATGACTAATATCTGTGTTGTGTCCACATAAGAATTCACAGTTGTGCTAGTTAACTCGGTTCTGAGAGCCCAGGAATGAAGAGTTGGAAGAAACTGGTATCTGTCAATAAAGAGGTGATGTGGGAGGCCTGGAGCAGCTGGGGTAAATTTGGGGGAGTTGGAATGGATAAGAGAAGCTTCTAATGAATACTATCAGTTTATAATGCCATAGGAATTAAGAACCAAGTCAGTTTAGTTATTAGTCAACCTCATTTTTATAAAAAAATATTATAAATCATTAGTAAGAAGGGAAGTGAAAACAAAAACAGAGAACATCACTATGCCACTATACAAATCCATGGGGTGCCCACATCTTGAATACTTCGTGGAATTCTGGTCTCTGCATCTCCAAAAAGATGTATTAGAATTAGAAAATATGCAAAGAAGGGCAACCAAAATGATCAAGGATATAGAGTACTTGCTATACCAGGAGAGATTAAAAATGCTAGGGCTCTTCCGTTTGGAAAGCAGAAGGTAGATGGGGGGTATAATAGAAGTCTATAACTTCATGAAAGGTGTGAATAAAATGAATGGGGAATTCTTATTCAGCCAGTCCCAGAATACTGCAACACATGGGCACCCACTGAAATTAGCAGGAGACAGGTTCAAAACTAACAAGTAAAAACAACTTTTCTGCAACATTCAGTTAACTTCTGGAACTCGTCACTATAGGTGGTGGTAGAGGCAGATAGCACAGTCAGGTTCAAAAAGGGACTAGACAAATTCACGGGTAATAGATGTATTAATAGCTATTTAACAGGAGTCAGTGATGTCTTCTCTGGCATCTCTAAACCAATGATGGTGGATATCAGGGAGAGTAATGAACAGGCGATAGATCCCTCTAGATACCAATTCAATGCTTTCCCACCATACCATCTAGCATGACACTTCTTATGTTGTTTAAATTATACATTGCATGATAATTTAATACAGTGCAGGAAGTGGCTCTGGCAATTGTCTATGTGGCACTTTTCTTTCTAGGGCAGAGGCGGGCAATTATTTTAGGCTGAGGGCCGCTTACCCAGTTTTGGCAAGCAGTCGAGGGCTGCATGGGTAGTCCCGCCCCCTGATAGGTGCCCCACCCCATGGTCACCATCTTGGGACCAATGTCCCAATGTCTTGGAACCAATGTCCTAGGGCCAGCACTGGTGGGGCCCAAAGCAGGGCCCAGGCTGGGAGAGGTCTGTGCAGCCAGGCTGGGCTGCACCAGCAGGAAGAGGGGGGAGCTCCATAGAGCCCCTGCCAGCTAGGACCCCCTGCTCCTGCCACCCTGCTCTGGGCCCTGCTGGCACTGGCCCTGGGACACCGGTGCAGGCCCTGTGCTCCCGCACCTGCTCACTCCCAGTGTCCCCCCAGCCCTGTGGTACAGGTGAGGGGCAGCATGCAGCCCTGACCCCCTGCTCCCCGGCAGGGAAGCTGCTGGTGTGGAGCACCGGGAAAAGTGGCCCCTCACCTGCCCCATGGCCGGTGCTCCCTGCTGCAGCTGCTCACAGCCCCACATGGGCTGTCCAGAGCAGGCACAGGCAGCCCTACATGGGCTGTGAGCAGCTGCAGCATGGGGTGCCAGCAGCTGCAGCCCCCACACTTGCTGCGGCAGGCAGTGTTTGCTGCTGTTGTTCACCCAGAGCTCATGCGCTGGGCAGCCCACAGGCAGTAGTGGCAAACACTGCCAGGCACAGCAAGTGGTGGGGGGGGGGGGGGG
>NW_017729031.1:27353685-27355522 GCF_001723915.1 Gavialis gangeticus
GGGGCGCAGCTGCTGCCACCATGCACAGTCCCAACAGATGAGCCCAGAGCTGTGCGGGGCCCAGGCTGGCAGTGGGGGCAGTTTACAAGCTGGTGCTGAGTGTGGGAGGGGAAAAGTGACCCCTCACCCGCCCCACGCCCAGCACCCTGCACTGCACCCACTTGCAGCCCACCTGGGGCTGCCTGTGCCTGATCAGGACAGCCCCACATGGGCTGTGAGTTGCTGCAGCAGGGAGTGCTGGCCATGGGGCAGGGGAAGGGCCGCTCTCCTCCACGCCAGGAAGGAGCCCGGGGAAAATTGGAGCCCAGGGAAAAGCGGCCCCAGTGCACCCTGTGCCCAGTGCTCCCTGCTGCAGCCACTTGCAGCCCACATGGGGCTGTCCTGAGCAGGCACAGGCAGCCCCAGTCAGGCTGCAAGTAGCTGCAGCATGGGGCACTGACCACAGGGTGGGTGAGGGACTGCTTTTCCCCCACACATACTCAGCTCTTCCCTGGGCCACTTTTCCCCGGGCCACTTTTCCCCAGTCTCCTTTCCTGCCCTTCCCCCCACCCCCCCCTTACCTAAGTTTACGGCTGGCAGAGCGGGGCCGGGCAGGCCCTGCTGTTGTGGGAGCCTGCCGGGCTTCCCCTGGGTCCTACTGCCCCTGGTTCCTGTAATTTTTGACAGGAACCAAGGGCAGATAAATATTCATTTTCTAAATTTTTAGGGGTCCTGCAGGCTGGATAGAATGGCCTTGTGGACCGGATCTGGCCCATGGGCCATATTTTGCCCACCCCTGTTCTAGGGTAAAACAGAACAAGTTCTGTCCTGTAAAAGCACTCCCAACTACTCCTGGCCACTAAAAATCCCATGACACATTTGCAGAGGCGTTATATCCAAGTATCCAAATTCTTTCCCACATTTCAATCAGGACAAATCCATTCTGCTGTAGCACATTTTCTCTAGGGTTGAGGTCATAGTATTATTAAAATGATTAATCGCTACAGATCCAGAGGTATGAGTTTCAGCCTTACTCAGGACTTGCACTGAAGGCTTCCCACCATTTTATCCTGGCCAGTCCAGTTGTGAAGAGTACTGGGCTGGGAAGTCAAAAGGGGTCAAATGTAATACTAGTCATATCACCCCATTGTGACCTCCATTGGCCATAAAAACTCGTGTGCCTTCACTATGATAATCCAATGTGTTTCCATTCAGTTTCTTCTACTTCATCCTAAATTGTCATGTAGTTTTGTTTTCCTCTACTAAATATGTTGAATCTGCTATGTTCTGTCCTAGGAAGAGCCTCATGTGAGAAGTGGGCAATGTAATCCCTGTAGCCCAGTAAAGATCTTAATGATGGAAAGCACTGTTTGAAAATGAGAGAGTTGTATAGAAAAATAAGTTGTTTATTTTCACTAGAGAAGCTCTGAAGAGCTGGTGATGACAGAGAAGTGGCTGAATAACAGATTTCAGGAATAATACATTACATTGTATTTAGGTAAATAGCATTAGATTATTGAGGAAGAACAGGAATAAAGCAATAGCTGTCTTTTAGTAAATCAGATTAATTAAAGACACAGAAGCAAGATGTAGGGTCCCATAGGCTTCACCATGGGCTCTGCCTCTACCAGGTTACTTATTAACAGAGATCCTGGTTTTCCCTAATAAAAAATCAAAATTCTCTGTTAAAACCTCCAGCATCTGTGATTAAAATGAAATGGGGCCCTTCACTCCCCCACACAGCTCCCCCACCCAGCCCTGCCCCTCAGCACCCCTTGCATCCTCCCTAGCCTTGCTGGTGCCCCTCACTCCCCCCCCCACAGCCCTGCTGGGGCTTCTGCCTCCCCCCCAACAACCC
>NW_017729031.1:27355664-27363272 GCF_001723915.1 Gavialis gangeticus
GTGCTTCTGCCTCCCCCCCAACAACCCGCTGCTCCCCCCAGCCCTGCTGGAGGGGGCCCCCATCTGCCAAGACTTATGGGGCCAGGGACCTGGGTCCACAGCCCCCTGCATCCAGCAGGAGGCAGCAGATGCTGCAGCAGATCAGAGTATGGAGCCCGGCTTCCCCATCTGCTGCCTTGCCTACTGCAGGCTCACGTGTGGAGTGGGGCAGGGGGAGCAGCTCCTCATCATGGTACATACTTCTCCTGGGGGCAGGGGGGACCTGTGCCCCCCAAGAACTATGTGCAGGGTGGGGGGGTGGGGGGGCTCCCACCCTGTGCCCTCCCCTGGGATCTCTGCAGCCCAGTGGGTGCAACCTGGCACTGCAGGGCAGAGCGGGGCTATGCCACTGCGGGCTCCATGCTGCCCTGGTGAGGTGTCCTCTACGCGAGGGGCAGCAGTGAGTGGCACAACCCCACACCGGTGCCCCTGCTGCTGCTGTTCATGCAGGAGATGCCTTGCCAGGGCAGCATGGAGCTTGCAGGAGCAAGGGGATCCCTGACCAGCCCTGCTGTGCCTTGCAGCGCCAGGGCACACCCACTGGACTTCAGAGCCCCTGGCGGAGGGCAGCAGAGTGGGAGCCTGAGCTCACGGCAGGTGGCTTGCTGTCACCCCTGCTCCATGCATTGGTCCAGGGGGCATGGGTCACTTCGCCCTCTGGGAGTGTGCACAGCTGTGGGTAGCCGGCCACCCCCACTCCTGCACATGCCACCTGCAACTCCATCCTGCTTCCCATTGGGGCCCTGCAGCTGCGCATTGCAGCCCCAGCCTCAGCCCCAGCCCTCCCAACTTCCTCCCTCCCTCCCTTCCTCAATTCCCCACCCCCCACTTACCTATGGCAGTTGCTCTCCAGGCTGCCTGGTGGCCACGTGCATACACACACACATGGGGTCCCCTACCTGAGCGCCCTCTTCCTGCTCCCTCCCAGCCCTTTGCAAGCTGGAACTCTGCCCCCCTGCAGAGAGCTCTTTGTAAAACTGCAAAATCCATGGGTTTCTCCAGTAAAATGAGAATGGCAAAGGAGAAAATCTGTGGTTTTCTCTGTTTTTCCATTGGAAACAAAAAACTCGGATCCCTGCTTATTAACAACTCATTCACAACAAAGGAGAGGAGAATTGCATAATGGCCTCTATATTTTACAGTCATTGGCACAACTGAACCATCTGAGCCTCAGATGGATGGATAAGCAGAAAATGAGAAACACGCCATTGGCTAAATATACCTGGATGGCAAGACCCTGTTATGCCACAACTCTTACAGATCCAAAAATGGTGAGAGAGAGTTTTTCTCTGACCCCAATTCAGCAAAGTTTTGCATGTGCATTACTTGAAATACTTCAGTGAACTGGGATCGCTATGCCTGAGCTAAGAGCAGAGGTACCAAAAGCTTATTTTAAAGATGCAAAATGTTATTTGTTCACCAAAACTCAGGAGTACTTTACCACGAGGATCCTGATGTCCTCAAACATATGGCTGAGGATCCTGATGTCCTCAAAAACATATGGACACCTTTCTCATGATTATCATGAAGAAATCAACAGAATACCTTGAACGCATACATACTCTATATGTTCTTTTGTCAGGGGTATACTTTCTGATTGTTTCACTAGTTCCTCTCGCTATAATGCTATAGTTTTAAGTTTGAGTCTTTTCCTCATTGATATTTTCTGTTGTGGCAGTTCATGTACTCATACTATAAAAATCCTGTGCTATAAAACATGATCATTCATGAGACTCTATTAGGCACTTATGTATATATGATCACCATTAAATCAGGAGTGCTTTTGCTGGAAAGACATAATTGATAAACATCTTTTTTCTTTCTTTTTTTTTGCTTCTCAGGGCACCATGGGTTCCTCGTGATTAGAGGGATGTCCTTGAACAATGTAATTGCACAGAAAACAAGCGTGAGCCTATTGCTTCTTATTTATGCATATTTTTTCAAACCAAAACACCTGTTTGGAATTACGTATGATCATTATGTAGAAGTATAAAGGAAAGAATACACTGTTGATTATTTTTACCACAACCAGAACTTTGAGACATTCCTTTACATCTAATGCAAATCCAGAAAAAAGCAAAAAAACTACCACCCTAATTAATGGGTAATTTTGCTATAAAGCTGAAAATCCATGGTCCAAAGTACTGTGGGTGGTTTAAACAATGTTGTCCATGGGGTCTGAAATGCAGTGTTTTGGGGGTGGTAATTGTTGTTATTTAAACTTCTGAAACCCACAGATTTATATTTGTTCAGTTCCCTTTAAAATGGATAATAAATCTGTATAGCTTCAATTTTTTTAACACAGCCTTCTGAAAAGATAATATTTGCCTATACAGTTCTATTTTAGAGGATTTTTTTTTAAATTACATAAAAGATTCTAACTGTTGATTTATTATTTAGGGAACAAATTGTGTCTTTGAGACGTGCTGTACTATAATTACTTGAGTTAGCATTGCAGATACATATGCAGGGACCAGCAGTCAATTTTGACTTGGAATAGATAATACACCAACTGTGTATTACATTTAATGTAGATTAATGTGAGTTGCTTCCCTTTGCATGTATGTACACAGGTACAAATAATTAAGATTAATTCCACTAGATATAATGGCCTTCACTGTGCACAGTGCCATAAAATTCTTCTTTAATAGCTGTTAATTGGATGCATTTGCTTTGATGGTGAAGTCCTGATTAGTCTTGTTACCCTACAGCCCCCTCCCCTTCCCTTAGCCCACTTTTATGCTTAGAGAAAGATTTATAATAAGGGAGTCACAGCTATGCAGTCTATTAGCAAAAAGATCAATACACGTATCTGTTCCTCCTACATGTATTAAAGGTTCAACAAAATATGGTGACTCTTTGCATAGTGTTAAAAGGGAAGAGATGAGGCACGTTTCCATCCTTTTTCTTTTTTTCTTTTTTTCCTTCCCCCCCCCCCCACTTTCTGGCTGGATTTTCTTTTACATCTTTGTTTTCTTTCTTTGGCTTCTGGATGCAATAGGACCTGGAGGATTACTCAGTGGTAACATAAGCCTCACTGTACCCTGAGAGTGTACTGGTGCCAAGTTTTAAGATGTAAGATGAAGTTAAAAATCTTTTATTCACCCATTCCCCATGTCATATTCTGGAAAAGAGTCAATAATTATTTTGCCTTCTCCAGTTCTTTGACATACCGTAATCCAAGGCACCTGGAGCTGGACTCGCCAGTGCTGTAGATTAGTGTCACTCCACTGAAACCTAACAAGCGATTCTGATATACAGTAGCTAAGATTCTGGTCATATTATTCAAAGAGCAGCTTTTTTAAGAATTATGCTGTGCATAGTTTATGTATGCCAGCAATATCTCAGGCATCGCTGTAAACATTTATGAATTAGAATAATAGAAAAGTAGAGCTGAAAGAGACCTCTGCGGTCATCTAGTTCATTTCCCCTGCTCAAGGCAGGATTGTCCCTATTTCAGCCATCACCTGTAGAAGCATTTGCTTGACTTAACAGCATGAACAACTCTTCCTCAACTACCAGGTAGAGTGCCCCAAAACATCATGACCATCCTAAATTGCCACAGCTAAAGTAAGAGGATGAAGGCATTGTAATGTCCTGCTACTGCAAAGACAGGGTGCAGTTTGTTAAAATACCTGCAAGCAATAGTTAAAGACAGACACGCAGAAGGAAATGTCAAAGACCAAATGTTCTCAGACTCAGGTGCTGCGTATAGACATCTAAATGCATACAAGTGGAACTGAACAGCTCAGAAAATCAGGCATATTATTTTGTTGCTTTCTCATGCACTCCGAAACCAAACTCAGGGTACCCACATTTCAGCCATTTTTTGATGTGCATGAAGATTTGCATGCCTAGTTTTTCAGGCAGGAATATAGTGTATAAAACTCTGTGTATTTTTTGTGCCCCGACTAAATCATTAGGCCTTCCCCACCCATCGGCAATGGCAAGAGTTGATTCCTCCATAAGAACTTCTTGCTCTCTCACAACTTGAACCTGCTGACACAAAGGAGACAAACTGGGCTAGAACTGACAAGGTAAAATCAGGGCTGGTGAGTACATTGCTAGAGAATGCCCTGTGTTTAAAAATAGGAAGTGATGTGATGGGCCAGGTTCAGGCATGGTATAAGTGGTTACTCTCTGTGGTCCTGGACACCCATTTTACCCAAGTCTTGATGTGGCCCTCATTTGGGATGTCTGGCTTTCTACTATACTAAAATCTGTGCAGAAAGAGCAAGAGCGCTCTCCTGGTACCTGAAGCAGTTTAGCCGAGATAGCATGGAGCGAGAGGCAGGGTAAATCAGCTGCCACAGAACTCGCGTCTGCCATAGACTCACTACTTCCGATAGCTAGGCTAGCTGAGGTATATCTCTGCTAACTTGCACCATAAACATACCTACAAAGCGCGATCATCATACCTTGGTCTTGTCTCCTAAGCCTGCAGAATTTCCTTGAATTAATAAGTATTTGAAATTTGTAGAAATATTCTCAGTGCTGGAGATCCCACCAGAGTCCTAACTCAGCATTTGCTATGGTTGGTTCATCTCCTTGTTAAAAATGCTTCCCTTGCATCTAGGTGGAGTCTTCCTATCTTCAATTTCCAACTACACCTTTGTCTAGTAGATGGAAGAACCTTCTACTACCACCGTTCTGAACATTTCTGCAATCTTCTCCTTGCACCCTTTCCCTTAAGGCAGGTTTTCCAAGTGTGGAATGATTATTTTTTGCATCTTCTCTGAGCCCCCTTCAATGTTCCAATGTCCTCCTTGAACTCTGGGCCAAAGCATGTCTCCACCTTGCAGAGATGCAGGATACTGCTTTTAATAGGAGTGGTTCTGGGAGGCTCTATGCAGCCAGCAGCATTTCTCTTTGCAAGCCTGGCCTGAAGATGCTGCTGCCCCTACAGCCCTTGTTACAAGCAATGAGCTCTTCACAGAGACTGTTCTCTTCCCAGTACCTCCTAATTTCTACTAAACCAACAAGGAGGAGGTATGCATTTGCAAACCAAGCAACATGGCCTGCTCCACTTTCTACTCCACCCCACCCAGTGTCCTCTCACCAAGAAACACAGTAAGGGGGAAGCACAACTGGAGACCATTAGATCTGATCCTGATGTGTACTCTCGCAACTCCAGTAACTTGGTGCATTGAAGCATTGGTAAGTCCTGGTTCGGTGGCAATAAGGGTTTTGTTACTGAGCGAGACTATGGCAGCTTCTTCCAGCCTGAAACAGATTGTGATTGTTCCCCTGCTTTACCATTATGTTTAGGGATTTTACACATTCCAGCAACCAAAGAAGATTCCTAAAAGTGGATTGATTTGAAATAATCCACATAATTAAATGCCCTCTAGGAGGGTTAGTGCTGCTACTTCCATGGATCCTTGCTATTTATATTTTTTGCTTTGGATGATTAGATGCTGTCAGGTGTCAGTTTTGGAAGACATACTGTGATCTCTAATTGTATCTGTATGTGGTCCTTACAATATTTGGGTCTCCCATTGCTGGCAGCTCCCAAATAATGTCCCAAAACTAATGCTGGGCCAGACCTTAAACTGATTTAAAACACCACAGCTGTATTGATGATGTTGGTTTACATCAGCATCAGAGGAGCTGACTGGCTGACTGCTGACGTGGATTTGAAGAACAGGTCATTTTGTGAAAGCAGCAATTTTTGGAACATTAATGTGTAATTCTCTACCCCCCCCCCCCATAAAAATGCTGAATGATAATGACAATAAGAAGAATAAAAAAGTCTCCAATTCTTTATACTCAGTTTGAACTGCTTAGTAACGACATAGGCAATGTCATTAATTATAAAGTAACGTATTTAACAGGCAAATATTTAAAGAAGCAATGAAGAACAGTCCTTTTTTGGTTCTAAAAATAAAATTGAGAGGCAACAATATATCTGTATAACCTTGTTTGTATGCATTTTAATCATGATTTTAATTGCAGTGTATTTCCTTACTTGAAAATATACCTTCTTTCCACGGCTCTATTTAGGAATGTCTTTGCCTTTGGGCACCACTAGCGAGTGGAGGGTTAAAACCAATATTTGTAGATAAAGAGGTAAACATATTTACATTCAGTTTTTCACACTTTATGCATATGTCATGCAGTGAATAGTTTTAGAGGTATGTTTGTACTATCTCTCCAGAATTTTTACAGTCTGCAGGACACAAAATCTCTATAAAGTGACTTATTGAAATAGAAGCAGATTGGTAAAACCGTTTCTCTCTTATGAACTGTGAAGAATGATCCTCTAAATGAAATCAGGAAGGAACTGGACAGAATCTTGTTTAATGGTGTGACAAAATGAATCACAACTATTCCAAGCATCCATCACTGCTAAAAGGGGACCACAAATGATCTGTGAACTACTATATATTGATTACTCATGTACTACAAGTGTCGGATTTAATGTTCACACACCATGGAAAGGCGGCAGGGACAGATGGTGCCTTAACTCTTCTTTGATAGATTTTAATGGTGAAATATTGATTTCTATCTGGCCAAGGCCTGCTGTTAGGGGCCAAAGTCATTTGTTGGGTATAGCTGGACACCCAGTCTGCTAGGGGTAATCAATCATTTTTGGCAAGGCAGGTGAAATTCTGAAGAGAAGCACCTTGGATTCCCAAACTGTATCAAGATGAGGCCGAGACCAACACGTGCACACTCACGCACGCACAAAAAGAGTCCATGAAATTGTGCTTGTAAAGAATTATTAATGATAAGACATGTTTACTGAGGAGAGTCACAGCGAATCACAGCTGACATGAAATAGTCTGGGAGCCTCAGCGAGAAAATGAGCTTCTCGCTAAAAGGGACTATATTTTATTTAAACATCCGTCTAGGGCTGAAAACTCAGGTAATCTGTTGTGTTACAAGCCACTGGCTGTTCTTGCCATCCAGAGAGATAACAGTGAAGAGCTAATAGGAACACATCAATCACAATCAGGCTGCAATTCCAGCGGTGTCTCCTCTTCCCAGCTCCTTTTTAAGCTCCTTAATAACGATGATAACATAGTTCTGGGCTTGTGAGAGGGTTTCTTCCCTTTGAGGGTCATATTCATAAAGCGAATGGCTTGCAAAGTCAGCATCTCACTCCTATGGCAAGGGAGGTGTATATAGAGAAGAGGCGGGGGGGGTGGTAATGGAGGGAAGAAAGAAACTAAAATACACTGGAGTCAGTGCTGGGGTAGGAGGTGGTGAGTTTCCTCCCTTTGTAATAATTCCATTGATTCCAGCGGTTTCTGTTACATCCTTCCCGGGAGAGGATCCTTCTTGCGGGGGGAGAGGGAACATCTGCCCAGATGTGCCCCCAGATGTGGGAAGCCAGTTGAGGCTGATTTTTCGTTTAGATTATCTTGCTTACCTAATGATTTTTGCTTCACTGCTCAGCTCGATTGTGTTCACTAGGACGGCAGGCTATTAAAATGTCAAGGCGCATTGAATTGTTGTTATCAAGGAGAGAGACCTTTCCAATCAACCTGTGTTCTCTGGGTTGCATAAACGCAAGGAAGGGATTGGAGGAGGAGGAAGACCTTCCCCATAGAAAGCAGGGGGGGG
>NW_017729031.1:27363283-27367720 GCF_001723915.1 Gavialis gangeticus
AAGATCTAGCTAGACGAAGCTTAGGCTGGGATGATCTAACTGGGGATGCAGCCTGTGTGGGGAGGGAGCGGGGGGTGCACGCGCATGTGTGCATGTGTCTGCTGTGGTGTAGTGTAGTAATTAAAATGCCATCCTTTATAACAGGTATTAGACATTTCTCTCATTTACATTTACAGGGGGAGTGAAAACTTCTCCCCGCTGTGCTATTCACTGCAATCCTTGTAAAGAAAATACTGGGAGGAGGAAACTTCTGTGGCTGAATCACTGACCCCGCATACTAAGAAGCCGCTGGGCTGAAGGAGAAAAACAAAGGCAAATGCCTTCCCCATGACTGCACCTGCCTTAGGGCTTGATAAGAAAATAAGTTCATGGATCTACTGGGAGAAACACTGGAGATTGTCCAGTATCACAATATTGAACAACTGGTGACAGGATGATACAAATCTAGCACATTTGGAGACACAAAATCCCCTACCTCTCGTCACCACTACCACCTTGTTCATATAATTGTAGAGCAGTTTATTGCACAGAGGCACATCAGATATTGCCACAGATTGATTTTTTTTTCTTGCTTCCCTCGTAAACTATACAGTACATCATATTCATTGGGGAAAACAAATTCTTTGGATTTACTTCTTTTTGTTTAAATCATTTCACAAACGTTTGGCTTTTGGCTGTCATTCCTGTTTCATTTGTATTTAAAAAAGATGGCTTTGTTTTTGCTTGTACATGGTTTGGTAGAATAACGACATCTATTCTTTCCCGTGTGCATCAACCATCATTGATTGGCCAAAACATTGTTGTCACTACTGGGTGTTCATCTTCACACTTGCCATTGTCAGTTCCTTCATCTTTTCTCTCTCTCTGTTTCTCTCCGTGTCTCCCCCACAGTTTGAACACCCCCATAGCCCAAGCATACACAATTTCTTTGCTCTTTTAGCCTGTTTTCAGTGTCACCTTTTTTTTCACGTGTGCTTGCATACTTTCTTTCTTAGGCCTTAGTCCTACAAGTGATGTCATGAGTGCAGACCATAATTCTCCCTTCCACTCCCTTGTCTATACCAAAGGACGGAATTTGAAAATTAATACATCCAGAGATTTTAAAGGTAGATCCCCTCAAAAAATCTTGACCAGCTCTCACCATCAGAGCATCCTTAACCAATCTCCAGGGGATCTCAAGCTGAAACCATCTCTATAAGGACCCTGATTCTATTAAATAAGAATAGAGCGATTACCATTAGCTTTGCTGGGCACTGGCTCAAACCCTAAGTCAATGGCAAATCCTTAATTGACTTCAATTGTTCAGGATAAACCCTTACGTAGATTTAGAATGACAATGGGCTGAAGTCTTCACCCAAAGTGATTTGATTCCATGTCCTATAACTCACGCCTTTTTTGTTCACTATGGTCTTCGCCACAGCATCCTCTGCTTCTAAACAAAGACCTTTGCAGAGAATTCTCCCTTTTTAGTGTGATATCACAACAGGCTCCTAGAAGTTGGTGGGAACAAGGTTTCAAAGCCACAGCCCTTACTGAAATTACTGTAAGAGGCATGTTTTATATGCTTATATCTAGCCATGATATAAATCTGCTGGGAGACTCACTATCAAACTTCACAACAGAAAAAGAAAAGGGTTAAAACAGAGCAAGCGCTGTGGGCTCAAACCAGAATAAGGAAAGTGAAAACTAAGTCTACGTTCATTATTGCTGTGCTAAGTAGGCTGGTGTAAAGGGATCACAGGGATCAATCATAGGGAGAATGTTGTCATTTGCTCGTAGCATAGGTCTTGAGCAAGAGAAAAGCAAGGGAGGGAAGTCTACTGCCTGCTAGAACGCTTTCATAGGGGTTGGGAGATTTTATTCCCAGTTCTGCTGCTGACCCACTCTGTGATTTTAGCCCAGTTGCTTTATATATCTGTGCCTCCATTTCCCCTCTTTCCTTTATCTATCTTGTCTAGATTAAATGGTGCTCTGTGCAGGAGCTCCATAGATGTACAGAGCCCAGTACAATGGATCTCTGATATAATTTATTTTATTTCTGAAACAGAAGGCCCTTCTCTTTTCTCCTAATCATAGTATGAAACTCACATTATTACTAAGGTGAGCAAAATCCTTCCACTGATCCAACCCACAGGAACTTGCTTTCCAAGATCAGTGGTGATGTGTAACAGGTGCACGGGGGTGCACGTGCACCCCTGAGAGTGTCAGTGCACCCCCTGACAGGCCGCTCTCCCTGCTTAAGTGGCAGACAGAAGGGACAGGCAGGAGCACTGGTGCCCCTGCTGTGAGCACTGGCCAGGGAGTGGAAGCACCTGAATGAAGTGCCGCAGCCACTTCCAGGAGCACTGCAGCCACTTCCTGGTAGGCGAGATTGGCCACAGGGGGCACCCCCCCTCGGTTGCTGACTGGTCACTGAGGGGGGGGGGCATGTGCCCCCCCGACTAAGGTGGTACCAGTCACTCATGTCCAAGATTTAGCAAAATTACTCTTTCTACCTAAAGGACAAAAGATTCAATATGCTCCACACAAAATCAACTGGCATAAGCTATCTTAACAGTTTGGGATGTGAAGGGAAAAAAACCCCCAAAGCAGCAATGATACAATCCATGGGATCATGGTTAGAATTAGAGGAAGAAGGGTAAAAACATTTGCAAAATTAGACTGACTTTCCATATGGCTGAAGGCAGGAGGCTTAACAGATGAGTGCAGAACCAGGAAGAAAAATAATTAAAACATTTCAAAACAGTCACAGCAACCACGGGAGACATTTATTTAAAACACAAGCAGCAGCTGCAAGAAAACCTCTCACCAAAGAAAGACCACTGATTGAGATAAGACTGAAGAACATACAAGAAGAGATTAAAGAGAAAGAATACATCTTAGCTTGAGTTTGACAACCTCCAGATCTGGGAGAAGATTTCTGGGAGTAGAAGAATTCTCTCCACCAGGATAAACAGTAACAGCCAGAGGGAAAGCTGTTTTGCATTGTACCCAGATGGGATATAAGCCTGGCATGTACATGCTGAGATGTGTACAAATGATCCTCTATGTTGAAGCTAGCTATGTGGTAAAGTCGGGGAAGAATTATCCTTGTTATCCATTTTCACAATTTGTAGTGTGGTAGGTTGTCGGTCTGTGATTGGGTTATTAGGTGCTACTTCACTACAAATGAATGATACAAATAATGCTGGGCAGATGCGGGTGGATCACGTTCTACCCAAGTACAATGCAATGTATGTACATCCCACCACATCATATTATGCTTTGTTGGCACTCGACTCCTTGCTGGAGTTATTTTAGAGCAGAGGTGGCCAACCTGTGGTGCATGCCGCCACTGTGTGTGGCACCTGGAAGATCAGGGAAGGGACTGGCCACTCAATGGCAGATAAGGTGGAGAGCAGAAAGCAGAACAGCAGACTGAGCAGGGGAAGGGGATTCAGGGAGGATTCAGGACTAATTTGTGGGGTCTGCCAGAAAGTTTGGCCCCTACTATTTTAGAGGACAGGACACAGCTTGCATTAAAGGGATTCCAACAGCCAAACAGTAACATATGCACGGATATTTATGGATGGCAGACAACACATCGGTCACTTCTGTCACCAACTGTACTGTCCTTCAACAACTTTGATTCCTCCAACATCTGGTTATGTAGCTAGGTGCTCACAGAACAGTTACCAAAAACAGAGCGTACCTGTGGGACTACAGTGTACGTGGCACTCTGCCTGAAACTGTAGCTCTTTGCTTCAACCAATTGCTTCGGTCCGGCGCTAAACCGACATACAGTAAGAAACCCCTTATGCTTCAATAATATTTCAAAATATACAGAGCTATGCCAATTCTTTGGTGATCTGCAGCTGAGTTTACAGTCTAATAACTATCATTCTGAACTCAGTTTCAGAATTGAATGTGATTTTTTTATTACTTAACTATTATTTGTATTTCATAAAGCCTCTATTAGAACTTGTATTGGCAAGTTGCTGATTAGGTACAGTGACCAAGATGTCGACATTTCTGCCTGGTATAGGCATACGAGACTATGATATGTTGTTTCTTTTGGAACTATTGTTATGTGCCTACAATATTCAGTCTGGTATGTAGGCTATCGGAGCAGATGCGTTCAACAGACCAAGGACCCTAACTAAAGTAAAAAACTGAAACAGAAACCAATCCAAACCACTATATTTAGTCAGAGATAAGTTTTAGCATATATATCGATAACTTAAGTGTAAAACACATACTAATGATGCAGTTATCCCCAAACCAAGAATTATAAACACAAGACATTGTCATTAAAGTTACACTTTAAAGGAATTAAAACATGATGAAACACATAATTAATGCTACCTTTATGCTACCCTATAATGATTTTGTGCAAATTATATGATTATGATTGCAGCATTGTGGTTTGGGTTTTGCAGTTTTGCTGCCGAACAGAGC
>NW_017729031.1:27367731-27369240 GCF_001723915.1 Gavialis gangeticus
ACCCTATAATGATTTTGTGCAAATTATATGATTATGATTGCAACATTGTGGTTTGGGTTTTGCAGTTTTGCTGCCGAACAGAGCATGAGGCAGTCCTGGATGCAGAGGTGTCTTCTTAAGGGCAGTAGTGGGTCCTGCTAAGCTTATTCCGAAGTCCAATTACTCTAAGTCATGAAAGGCCCTCAGAGATTCTGGGGAATAGTTATTTGGGGTTTTTTTTTAATGTATCAAAACAGAAAACATCAACCACAAACATATCCAATCATTAAGACAATTACATCTCTCAGTAACCATACAACAACAACTAAAATTCTGGCTCAAAGTCAGCTCCAAACTACAATACAAAAACTTCAAAAAGCATACACCAACATAAATATAAGCACAACATCACGTGTTCATTCTGATACTCAAAGGACCACTATCCCATTACAACAATTCCAACCCCGATCCTAGGGAATAGTATTTCTGTGGGTACTAGGTACCAGACTGACCACAAGTATCTAAGGCCATGTATAGATGAAACAAGGGGCGTATGCGCACGACACTTTAAAGTGGGCTAAATGCTTTGGCACTGCTCTAATGATGCTGGTGTTTGCACGCCTCAGTGGCATATTGCATATTCATTCCAGCCACTGTAGGAAAATCGGGAACGTAATGTGCCTTAAATGACTTGGGGTGCAGCAAACTAAAACTCCAAGGAGTTTTAGTTTGCTGCCCCTACAGCCGCAGAGTGAAGCGCCGGGCTCTGTGCAGCTCCACGGCTTGCAGGAAGCCCTGCAGGCAGCCTGGCAGCAGCCTGGGAAGGCAGGCTCTGCCCAAGAAAAGCGGTGAGCCTGATCTTCCCCCCCAACCCTGGAGCCTGCCTGCCTGCATGAGCTGAATGGGGGCCCAGTGCTTCCCTCCACGGCTGTGGTGCCCCACGGGACTGCTCGAGCCGGGTGCCTGCAGGCGGGTGCTACCTGAGGGGGAAAGGGCCACTGCTGCCACAGAGGGAAGCACCAGCCCCCCCCCGCAGCCCAGGGACTGCTCTGCCCACTGGCAGCTTGCCCTCCCCTCCCCACTGGAGAGGCAAGTTAAGTCAGTGGGGTGTGCGCACAGCATGGGGGTTTCATAGTTTCATAGTTATTAGGGTCAGAAGGGACCTATTAGATCATTGAGTCCGACCCCCCGCCCTGGGCAGGAAAGAGCGCTGGGGTCAGATGACCCCAGTAAAGTGTCTGTCCAGTCTCCTTTTGAATATTTCCAAGGAAGAGGACAACACCACCTCCCTTGGAAGCCTATTCCATATTTTGGCGACCCTCACTGTAAAGAACTTTTTCCTTATGTCCAGCCTGAATTTGCTCTCTTTTAACTTGTGTCCATTGTTTCTAATTACCCCGACTGTCATCCTGTTAAACATTGTAACCCCCATTTCCTGCTGACTCCCCTGATGAGTTTGTAGGAGGCCACAAGATCACCTCTCAGCCGCCGCTTGTGGAAGCTGAAGAGGTTCAGGTCTCCCAATCGGTC